>NC_080542.1:12041574-12341574 GCF_028640845.1 Ahaetulla prasina | reverse complement strand
TAAGTCTATACCCATGATGGCGAACCTATTGCAGCACCCTATTTGTGTGCAAGTGAGCTGTCGCCTCAGTTCAGCTCCACCACACCCCGTCTCCTGCCAGCCGGCTAATTGTTGAGTCTCTGCCACGCATGCGCACGGGGGGGGGCGTGTGCAGTGGGGGCACATCCATGCATGGGGAGGCGGGGGGCATATGGGGTGCATGCATATGTGCAGGGGCCTGCGTGCGAATGCGTGGGGAACATGGTACATGCGCGGGGACCACACACACATTGCATTTGGGGGGGTTAGGTGCGCGCATTCATGCTTTGGGCACTCAGTCCAGAAAAAGTCTATACTATTGCCATTGCTATTAGCAAGTGAGTGACTCTCAAGATTTAAATGCCATTAGAAAATGTAAGTTCCCCCGCCCCCATCGCTGTTTAATCCTTGTTTTTTGACTTTGTGATTCCAGCGAGCCAACCAAGATAGGAAAACATGACAATCATAGATTTGAAGCAGGTATTAACATGGTTTAGCCTGGAGAACAATAGAAAAGGCAGGGTTTTGCAGATGCTTGTAGTACTTTTCCATAATTGCAAAACAATTATTTTTATAAAACCTTCATTCCTGAATTTAAAAAAAAAAAAAACTCTGGAGAGAAGTGTTGGTTTGTTGAAGTGGTGGTGTTTTTTTTAAAAAAAACAAAAAACCTAAAGTTGGCAATGAGTCATTTCACTTTCAAACTCCTTCCCGTTACTTTATTCATTCATTTATTATTTATTAAATTTGCTTGCCACCCGTCTTGCCGCAAGAATACTCCGGTTGGCTTAACAGAATTCATCCTGAACGGATTTGTTTCCCACGCTGTGTGGTTGAAATTGTGGGTTCGTGTGCTTATTATTTTGTCTCTTAAAAAAAATAAAATAAAAAAATAGAGCGAGCTGCTCTCTGTTAGCAAAGCTCCGGTTAGGATATAAAAATACCACCGCTATTTTCCCCCCCCTTTTTAACAGGAATAAACAATGAATGCCAAGAGTAAAAAGATGTACACGGATGGCAAGCATGGCCTACCTCTGTAAAAGTAAGTGGGAAAAACACTTTAAGTTTCTTTTTGCTCTAAGTTGGAGAAACTTCAGAGAGAGTTTAGCCCTGGAGAATTTGCTAGAATCTTGTTTCTTTGCAGAAACATATTATTAACCGAGCAGGCATCGCGGAGCCGCCAAAGCAAATACACTGGGGTGCTGTAGTAACTCCAAAGTAACTTTGCCAACTTGAGATTTAACTTCTGTGCCGCCAGCCAGGCCCCAAAATATCGGTGTGAGTCGGTATAATTGACTTGATAATACCAATTAGCCAACAGGACCCTCAGGGAACGTGAGTGAAGGTGAACATTAGCGCGTTGCGAAAGCAAAGTGTAGTTTAGCATCCTCTCGATTTCCCAGGGTGCCCCTTGGCCCATTAGAGACCGAAGAAACTTTTTCGAAAAATAAAAAATAATGGATAGTCTCAACTTTGTTTGGAAAGTACTGATCTGCTCAAGGAAATAAAAAAATATGGGATTGTGAAGAAGAGCCCCTCGTAGAAGGCACGGTGGAGAATTTAAGAACAAAAAAATTGTCTTCTGATCAAGAGACATTTTGTGAAGGTCATCTGTCATTTTGTGATACATCTATCAAGACAGCCATGTTGTGAGAGACTTTTTTATACAGGTTAACAGGTTTTATACTTAACTTCCTTTACTATTCTATTCTATTCTATTCTATTATTTTCTACTCCCTTTCCTATTCTACTCTACTCTACTCTACTCTACTCTATTCTATTCTACTCTATTCTACTCTACTCTACTCTACTCTATTCCCTTTCCTATTCTATTCTATTCTATTCTATTCTATTCTATTCTATTCTATTCTATTCTATTCTCTATTCCCTTTCCTACTCTACTCTACTCCCTTTCCTATTCTAGTCTACAACTTCTTTTCCTACTCTACTCTACTCTACTCTATTCCCTTTCTTACTCTACTCTATTTTATTCTACTCTATTTTATTCTACTGTGTTCCTATTCCTTTGTTAATACAATTTAGAATTGTGTTGGCCTTTTTTGGCTGTTCTAGATAGATAGATGAACAGAGTTGGAAGGGACCTTGTAGGTCATCTAATCCAAACTCCCACCCAAGCAGGAGACCCTAAACCATTTCTGACAGAGGGTCGTTGTCTTTTCTTGAAAGCTTCCAGTGATGAAGCTCCCACAACTTCCAAAGGCAACTTCTGTTCCATTGGTTGATAGTTCTCACTGTCAGAAAATTTCTCCTTATTTCCAGGTTGGTCAGTTTCCATCCATTATTCCTTTTCTGGCCTTTGGGTGTGTTGTGCCTTGTCCTCCCTGCTCTCCTCAGCCGGGCCCCTCCTATCTCCTCCTATCTGATTCAGAGTCTGATAATGAAGAGGAACGGCCTGGCTTGCCTCCAGCCCCCAGCCCTGGCACCATGCCCGGACAGAATGTCAGGAATGAACAAACAAACCTCACTCCTACAGTGTGTGAGCACGAAGCCAGCCACGTGCTAGAATTGCCGGCAGCAGATCCCGAGGAAGGGAGTTCATAGTGGACGGATCCCTGCTTCCGGAGAATTGAGAGGTGACGTCAGCAAAAGAAAGGGAGGGGCAGGCCTGGATAAGTGCTGAGTCATGGAGCCACACCCCATGTCCTATATAAAAGACCAGCTTGAGTCAAGCAATTTGAGTCAAGCAAAGTCTCATCTGGTTTGCTGAAGTCACACCTTGGATTCCTGCCTGCCCTGAGAAATCTGAAAGGAATTTGGCAAAGCTGCAGAGGCTTCATGGCCACGCTTGATACAGACTTCCCAGACCCGGCCGTCGGAGGGGGAGGGGGACACGAGTGCTTTGGAAAATAGCCTGACCCCCCTCCTCTCTGCGGCAGCCCCTCAAATATTGGAACACTGCTATCACGTCTCCTCTGGTCCTTCTCTTCACTAGACTAGCCATGTCCAGTTCCTGCAACCGTTCTTCATGTTTTAGCCTCCAGTCCCCTCATCATCCTGGTTGCTCTTCTCTGCACTCTTTCTAGAGTCTCAGAATCTTTTTTATAGTGTGGCAACCAAAACTGAATGCGGTACTCTAGGTGTGGTCTAGACACATGTCTTCAAAATTTTGAGTTTTGTCCACTGGCCTAAATATACTTTCCATCCGTGAACTGGTTTGAAGAGCATTTTTCTCTGTTTTGAACCAAATACAGGTAGCCTTCCACATACAACCGTTTGTTTAGTGACCGTTTGAAGTTACAAAGGCATTGCAAAAAGTGAACTCTGGGAGTTGAAGTCCACGAGTCTTAAAGTTGCCTGTGCGCTCTCACAGGGAGGGACTCCTTAGGGTGCCGTCTGCCAGGCAGTGCCGACTAGCAACACCCAGGGGAAGGGCCTTCTCTGTGAGGGCTCCCACCCTCTGGAATGAACTTCCCCCAGGACTCCGTCAACTTCCTGACCTTCGAACCTTCCACCGCGAGCTTAAAACACATCTATTTATCTGTGCAGGACTGGACTAGAATTTTAATTTTTAAATTTAATTTTAATGGGGTTTTATCATTTTAATTGTAATTTTAAATTTTGGCCTATTTAAATAAGTTTGTTAATTAGTGTTTTATCTTGTATTATATTTGTATTTTTATCCGGCTGTAAACCGCCCTGAGTCCTTCGGGAGATAGGGCGGTATAAAAATTTGATTAAATAAATAAAATAAATAAATAAATAAGGTTGGAGACCCCTGCAATAAACCAAGTTAAATGAACCTTCGCATTTAACATTTATTACTACTGGTTCGGACGAACCGGTCAAAACAGGTAGCATTTCACCCCTGGTATGTATGTTATAGATGTGCATGTATATGTATGCACACGTATGGGTATGGTTGTACATTATATATATGTCTGTGTGTGTGTGTGTGCATGTGTGTGTGTGTGTGTGTAGACCTCAACTTATGACCACAATTAAGCCAAGATTGTTAAGTGAGACATTTGTTAAGTGAATTTTGCCCCATTTTATGACCCTCCTTGCCACAGCTGTTAAGTGAAGCCCTGCAACTGAGAACGATTGTTAAGTGAATCTGGCTTCCCCATTGACTTTGCTTGCCAGAAGGTCGCAAAAGGTGATCCCATGACCCTGGGACACAGCAATGGTCATAATAGATATGAGTCAGTTGCCAAGCATCCGAATTTTGATCATGTGATCATGGGGATGCTGCAAAGGTCATATAACTGTGAAAAGCGGCCATTAAGTCACATTTTTCTGTGCCGTTGTAACTTTGAAACGGTCCCTAAATAAATTGTTGTAAGTCAAGAACTACCTGTGTATGTGTGTATGTATCTATGTATGTATGCATATATAGCTTTAGAGGGAAGCAGTGGCTCAGTGGCTAGGATGCTCAGTGGCTAGGATGTCGATCGAAAGGTCGGCAGTTCAGCAGTTCGAATCCTGAGTGCCGCGTAACGGTGTGAGCTCCTGTTACTTGTCCCAGCTTTTGCCAACCTAGCAGTTCGAAAGCACGTAAAAAATGCAAGTAGAAAAATAGGGACCACCTTTGGTGGGAAGGTAACAGCTTCCGTGCGTCTTTGGCATTGAGTCATGCCGGCCACATGACCACAGAGACGTCTTCAGACAGAGCTGGCTCTTCGGCTTTGAAACAGAGATAAGCACCGACCCCTAGAGTCGGGAACGACTAGCACATATGTGCGAGGGGAACCTTTACCTTATAGCTTTAGATGATAGATAGATAAGATAGATAGATAGATAGATAGATAGATAGATAGATAGATAGATAGATAGATAGATAGATAGATAGATAGGATTCTACCGGTTCAGACCAGTTTGGGCGAACCGGTAGCTGCGACAATCAGCTGGAGGCGAACCGGTTCCCTCCGACCTGCCCACCCGTTCCTGCGCTTTACTTACCTTTATCTTCTCAGCTGATTGGTGCGGTAGAGCAGATTGCTGTGCCTCAGCTGTGTTACTCTCAAGTGGTAAGGTTAGTAGCTGTAAAACTGTGCACACACACCGCACAATCACCAAAACCAGTTGTTAAACCGGCAGCATCCCACCACTGGATGGGTGAATGGATGGATGGATGGATAGATAGATAGATAGATAGATAGATAGATAGATAGATAGATAGATAGATAGATACTCTTCAAGGATACTTCGGGATACTCTTTAAATTGGGGTTTTAGTAACATTTTAAATTTTAAAATTTTTTAAATTACCGGCCATTTAGTAATAGTTTCTTTTAATTTCTTTTAATTGTACATATTTTGTATTTTATTCCGGCTGCACACCGCCCTGAGTCCTTCGGGAGAAGGGCGGTATAAAAATTTAATAAAATAAATAAATAAATAAATAAGGCCAGCCATGTTGGGGGACTCAAGGATACTCCAACAAATTATCGGCTTGTGACAATCAGTCACCCACAATCCTATAACTGACATTTCCTCCATAAAAACCCACTTGGTTTCTCAACTAAGAACTTTTGAAAAAGACTCCGTTTTGGCCCATTACTTGTAAAACAGCTTCTTTTTATTTATTTTTACAAATCCAATAATTGCATGTTCCCCTTATTTCGTCCCTCATTGCCCAGGTTGTGAGAAGCCTGCTATTTCTGACCGTTAGACGAGTAGGAATACCAAAAGCTGTTGTTATTGCTAGAAGAGAACGTGTGGGAAAATCCTGTTTTTGGAAGGATCCTGGTAGAATCTTGTTTTCCTCAGCGGGTACAAATGCCACGTTGTCACGTTCATGTTTTGCTGGGAACCGCAAACCATCTGTTCTTTTTTTGGGGGCGATTTATTCTCGAGTTAGGGACTGTCTTACCCATCCAAATCTCACTGGCATTTGCCAAGCTGTATGCGCAAGACACCCTGGTCAGACATATTGAGATAGCGGGAGAACTCTTCGGACATGGTATGAATCAAAGGATGTGGCAACACATTGTCAAAGTAGTGATGATTGATGCGTTTCCCACTGAGGTCATATAAAAAGGGCCAGAAGCCATAGAGAGTGATGTGATCACAGAACTCCAGAGCAAAACTGGTGAACATAAAGCCAGTGGACAGGCGTATTTCCGTCACCCCTTTCTGTCTCCAATACTTATCGAGGGCACCCAGGTAGCGCGGGTGGAGGAAGAAGACCCGATGGGCCTGGCCAAAATCCTTCAGGATGTTTACAGCACGGTAGCTGACTTTGAGATGATAATTAAACGATAGCGCAGGAATGAGAATAAAGGCATTTTGGTAGGCCCGGAGAACGTTGATAAAAGCCGCCGGAGGACCCACCAAGTCGTTGAATCTTCAAAAGTGAAAAAAAGGAGAGAGAAAATCCCAAAAGAAAAACCACACCCACGACAACCCAAAGCATGTGAACCAGGGGTGAAATGCTTCCGGTTCGGACCGGATTTCCCGATCCGTTAGCGATGGCGGCAGGTGGTTTGGAGAACCAGTAGCAAAAAAACCCTGCCCCCACCCCCCAGCTGAGCAGCACAATCATCAGAGGTTGGTTGTTGTTTTTTTTTACTTTTAAAAGCATTTTTTCTTTGGCCGAAAAAATGCTTTTAAAAGTAAAAAAAAAAGCCTCTGATGATCGCACAGCTCAGCTGGGATCATCAGAACACTTTAAAAGCATTTTTTCTACAACCTCTTCAGGCAAAGAAGTTGTAAAAAAAAAGCTTTTAAAGGGTTCTGACGATCCCAGCTGAGTTGCCTGATCGCCAGAACCTTTTAAAAGCATTTTTACCACCTCTTCAGCCAAAGAGATTGTAGAAAAAATGCTTTTAAAAGTAACCAAAAAAAAAGTTGGCCCCGCCCACCCAGTCCCATTACCCCCCCACCAAGCCATGCCCACAGAATCGATAGTAACAAATTGTACATTTCCCCACTGATGCGAATGAAGTAGATTTGCGGGTGTAGGTGCCCATTTTGATCTTTCTCCTCTTAGAAGAATATTAATATTAAATATTAAATATTAAAAAGGCAGAATATTTTATTTCCCTACAGGAGAAATGGAGAACCATACTCTTAAAGACAGAAACCAGCCCCGCTTTCCCTGTCCCCAAGCAGAAACTGAGGCGGCCAACTTTTAGAAATGCAGATTTGCATCAGGGTGAAATGATCGGAAGTCTGCTACCAGTTCGCTTCGTGCATGCATGTGCGAAGTGTGCCAAATGTGCGCTTGCGCATTGCAGGCGTTATCGTGCAGCACTGAAAAAGGAGGAGGTAAGTAGAAAAAGGTAAGTAGAACAGCGAGGGGAGGGAACAGCTGTGCTGTGCGATTTGGATTCGCTAGAAAGCAGGATTTCCTGCTTTCTAGCAAATGTAAATCGCACAGAACAGTTGATCATCAGAAATACTGGTTCCTCTGAACTGATAGCATTCTTTTTAACTACCGGTTCGTCCGAACAGGTAGCATTTTTTACTACTGGTTCAGGCTAACCTGTTCAGGCGAACTGGTTTGAACCAGTAGCATTTCACCCCTGATTTGCATATCCATTCAGAAAGATTGGGTCAAAACAGAAACTCAGTTAAACAACAAACAAGAAGTTGACCAAATTAGCCCAGACAAACACCTAGGATTTACATTTCCTCTTTTGCCTATAGAGGCAGCCATGACCCCATAGGAATCTGACAACAGCCAATAGAATATTAAAGGACATGTTCTTACACAGGAAGGAACAAAGAAGGTTTAAAAACCCACCCACTCTAAACTCCATTTTGTCAGCTGCCCAGAATTACATGTGGTTCTGCTTTAGCAATAAAGAATCTTTCCAATTGGCCTCCATGTTTCCAGTGTCTTTCTCCCAGCTTGGAACTGGACCAGATGAATATTTCTTCCAACACTATGTTGGAAGAAATATCCATCTGGTTCAGTTTCAAATGAAGAGAAAGAAACTGGAAACATGGAGGCTGATTGGAAAGATGGTTTATTGAGGAACAGGGCTTCATGGGTTTGAGGTCCTGGGCAGCTGACCACATGGAGTAGAGAGTGAAGGTTATGTATACCCTCTCTTGGGCCTTGCCCTTGAGCTTCCTGTTCCTGTGCAAGGAATGTATTCTATTGATTGTTTGGGGAGTTATTTTCTTTCGACTCCTAAAAAAAAGGCTAGGCCTTCTTTTTGGCGGGTTCTAATTATTGATTCACCTCACGGTGGTAGCACCGACAGCCCCATTAAAGCAAGAGCCCACTGCTGGCCCACTTCTTCTGTGGCAGTGTGCCGCCACTCGCACATATCACCCCAATCAATCCGGAGCTCTGTTATCGGCTGGAGATGCCTTCCGGCACGCTTCTGAAGGCGAAACAGAGGTCGGGGCGATGCGTCCGAGTGGTGGCAAGCAGTCGCAGAAGAAACAGCTGGAACGTGGCGAGGCAGGTGTCGGGGTGTGCAAGGCCTGGTAAGTAGGGCAGCTCCACCCCCCTCCCCCTCCCCACCCAAGCTTATTTTTTACCTGTGTGCCTTGCTAATTTTGTGGGTGGGGCTTAATTTGATTGCATGCGCTTAAAAATGTGATAGGCCTTCTTTTCAAGGTGGGTAGTCTTCTTGGAGAAATACGGTAGGTTTTCTGAGTCAAGCTTGGTTGAAGCTTGCTGGGTGATGCAACGTCCCCAGGTGATTTTGCAATGCACTGAGCCCTGCGGCTAGATAATCCTATAATGTCCTGGAGGGTCATGTCCAGGGGTGGGCTTCAGGTCCTTTAGCAACGGGTTCACTGCCCCGTTGCTGGGTGGGCATGGCCATGATGGGGGTGGCCTAGTCGGCTGCCTGCACCATGGCGGGGGGAGCATTTTTCACCCACCCCAGGCTTCGGAGGCTTTTTTCGAGCCTCCGGGAGGGTGAAAACAGCTTCCCCTGGGGTCCAGAGGCCAGAAACAGGCCCATTTCCGGGACTTCCGGAACTTCCGGTAGACTCATTTTTTGCTCTCTTAGACCCTCCGTGTGGCCCTTGCCCTTACCTGGTATGATGAATGGGCCGCGTGGAGACTCCTGGGAGGGGCAGGGTGGGTGGGGCCAGCCAGGGGTGGCATTTGGGGTTTGCCGAATCCCAGCAATCCTTGGCTAGAGGATTGCCCAAACCCTGCCGAACCTCTGGTCATGTCTTAATCCCATCTGTTGTGGTCTGCCAGCAGCCTGAGGACCTGGCAGCGGAGTCAGATAGAGGAGGCTGGGGAGGACAATGGGCCAGTCTTGGAGTCAGGGAAAGGCCCGGACGAAGGCTCTGCGTTGGAGGCAAAGATGGGGCCAGGGCCATCTTCGAGCGATGCGCAGACTCCGGAGGCAGACAGCGGAGAGGCAGAGGAACAGGAGGATCCTGTTCCGAGTGCATGCATGAGAAGAGCTGGGAGTAAGGCCAGAAGATGATCGGCCCCTCCCATAAGGCTTAAAAGAGCAGCAACGAGCTGTTGGGTTCCATGGCTTCTTGTCAGCGTCTCTTGAACTTTGTGGGGGTTTTGCCAAGAAAAGCCTTTGGCAGGTTGCCAAAGACAACAAAGGCCAAAGGACTGTTTATAAAGAATTTGTTTTGGACTAAGCTGAGAATGGATTAATTCTCCGCTGTTTAAATAAACTAAGTTTGTTCAGGACTGAATTGTGTTTGATAATCACTACTTGGGCCTCGGTCATAACACCATCAGCCTGGAGCTGAAGGCCTTTTGTCTTGTAGCTAGGTTGGCCCAATCCTGCTCAATTGGGCACCAAATATCTGCTGGGGGCAGGGAGCTGCTCTTTGTCTTTTAAAAACCTGTTTCTCCTTTTCTCATCCAGGGAAATATAATATTCTACCTTTTTAATATGTCCTAGAATATATCTTTCTTCTAGGAGAGGGGCGGGTGCTAACTTTCTACAACAGCAAAACGCCATTTTTCAAAAGGGATCGGCAGGCATGAAAAAAGAAACACGACGGTCTGCGTGTTTCTTTGACGTTTCGAGCGGCCGCCTTCTTCGTTCACAGACTGTAGGAGATTATTGTTTCTATTTATGTAATCTTCCTTACCTATTGCTAAAAATGCTGGGGTTGATGGTCACTAAGTGAGTCTTGGTTCCCACGTCTTTAGTTCTCTTCAACGGAGGCAGATTAAACCTGGGCGGGGGAGCGAATGGAAAAGAGACGCAGAGATTAAACTCAAGCGAATGCATTGCAGGTAGTCCTCGATTTATGACCACAATTGAGCCCAGAATTTATGTTGCCAAGTGAGAAATCTGTTCAGTTGAATTTTGCCCCCTTTTATGACTTTTCTTGCCACATTTTATTCAGTGAATCGCTGCAGGTATTTGTTGTGGTCTATCAGCAGCCTATGGAGCTGGTAACGGAGTTGGACAGTGATGAGGCTGAGGTGAGGCCAGGACCATCAGGAAGTGAGGTGCAGACTCCAGAGCCTCCAGAGCCTGATGGTAGTGAGGCAGAGGAACAGGAGGAGCTTGATCCTAATGCACACACGAGAAGAGCTGCCAAAAGGCAAGAGCAGCTCAAGCAGAGAGGAAAACTCGGGAGTAGGGCCAAGAGATGATTGGCCCCTCCCATAAGGCTTAAAACAGACCAGCAACGGCATTTGAGCTTTGCCGGAAAACAACGTTGTAGCTGCGTCTTCTGCTTCGTCTTCTGCTTCATCTACGTCTTTGTTTTTGTGGCTTCAGGGCGTTTGCCAGGAAGGGCCTTTGGCAGTTTGCCTAATTGGACTAAGGTTTGTGAGATAACTGAGGAATTTGTGTTGGGAGGCATTTGTTTTATTTGAGTTGAAAGATTTTGGGAATGAAGTAATTCCCAGCTGTTCGAATAAAGTTTGTTTTTCCACAGACTAAGTTTATTACTACCTACTTGGGCCTGGGTCACAAGAGTATTAAACTAGTCACACAGTTCTCCGGCTTCTCCATTGCCTTTGCTGGTCAGAAGGTCGCAAAAGGGGACTGCATGACCCCGGGACACTGCAACCGTCATAAATATGAGTCAGTTGTCAAGCATCCAAACGTAAATCACGTGACCATGCGGAGGCTGCAACGGTCGTTAAGTGTGAAAAATGGTCATACGCAGGGGTGAAATTTAGCCGGTTCTATCTATCTCAATCTATCTCAACTCAGGAAGCTCAAACTGCCCAAGGAGCTGCTGATTCAGTTCTATAGAGGAATTATTGAGTCTGTCATTTGCACCTCTATAACTGTCTGGTTCGGTTTTGCAACCCAACAAGAAAGACACAGACTTCAGAGGATAATTAGAACTGCAGAAAAAATAATTGCTACCAACCTGCCTTCCATTGAGGACCTGTATACTGCACGAATCAAGAAGAGGGCCGTGAAAATATTTACAGACCCCTCGCATCCAGGACATAAACTGTTTCAACCCCTACCCTCAAAACGACGCTATAGAGCACTGCACACCAGAACAACTAGACACAAGAACAGTTTTTTCCCGAAGGCCATCACTCTGCTAAACAAATAATTCCCTCAACACTGTCAAACTATTTACTGAATCTGCACTACTATTAATCTTCACATCGTTCCCATCACCAATCCCTTTCCACTTATGACTGTATGACTATAACTTGTTGCTGGCAATCCTTATGATTTATATTGATATATTGACCATCAATTGTGTTGTAAATGTTGTACCTTGATGAAGGTATCTTTTCTTTTATGTACACTGAGAGCATATGCACCAAGACAAATTCCTTGTGTGTCCAATCACACTTGGCCAATAAAAATTCTATTCTATTCTATCTGGGGCACAGACACAACATCGGGCGAACTGGTAGCAGCGGCTATGGGAGGCTCCGCCCACTCATGAGGACGTCATGACGTCACTTTTTTGCAGCATTTTAAGTCTCTGTGCATGCGCAGATTACGGTGCGCACAAGCGAAACGAGCACATTTGCAAACCGGTAGGGAAGGGAAGGGAATTTCACCCCTGGTCGTAAGTCGCTTTTTTCAGTGCTGTTGCAACTTCAAACAGTCACTAAATGAACTGTTATAAGTTGAGGATTGCCTGTACTGTTACTAAAAATTGCAAAAAAAAAGGGAAATTTGCAGGTTCGGTTTGGTTCTTAAAGAAGCGGGTGGTGATATTTTGGTAAGAACTTCAAATGGGGAGTATTGTTGCCAGAATCTCACCATCCAAAAGTTAGCCATTCTTTTTTTAGCTAACTCTTGATCTTGTTTCAAACGTGCTCAGTCTAGAACTAGGTGGCGAGAGAGTTCTCTTGTCATCTCTTGAAGAAATAGCTTCTTCCTTGCTGTTTTCTTTGGAGGTGCCTCCAACTTAAGACCCTGTTTTATATCCTGTTGAGGGGGGATTTTATACCCATAGGATTCCCAAGTAAGCAATGGTTTTAATTGCAAAAATACTAGACATTAAAGCCCTCAGGTCTAATAGGGAAAGGAAGGAGGAAGAAGAGAAAGGGAAGGAAAAGAGGAGGAAGAAGGGGAAGGGGAGGAAAAGAGGAGGAGGAGGAGGAAGGGGAGGGGAAGAGGGAGGGGAGGAAGAGAGAGGAGAAGACAAAAAGAAGGGGAAGGGGAAGGGAAAAGATGAGGAGGAAGGGGGGGGGAAGGGGAAGGGGGAGGGGAGGGGAACAGGGAGGGGAGGAAGAAGGGAGGAAAAGAGGAGGAAGAAGGGAGGAAGAGAAAGGGAAGGGAAGGAAAAGGGAGGAAGGAGGAAGAGAAAGGGGAGAGGGAGGGGAGAAAGAGAGGAGAAGAGAAATAGAAGGAGAAGGGGAAGGGAAAAGGGGAGGGAAGGGAGGGGAAGAGAAATAGGAGGAGAAAGGGAAGGGGAAGGAAGAGAAAGAGGGGAAGGGAAGAAGAAGGAGAAAGGGAAGGAGAAAGGAAAGGTGAAGGAAAAGACGAAAAGAGGGAGGAGGAAAAGGGGCTGGGCAAGGAAAAAGGGATGGAGAAGAAGAAAAAGAAAGAAGAAAAGAGGAAGCATAGGGGGAGCAGGAAGGGAGGGAAAGGTATAGATGGAATGGAGGAAAGGAGAAGGAGGAAAGGGAAGAGGAAGGAAAAGGAGACAGGGAAGAAGAAAAAGAAAATGAAAGAAGAAAAGAGGAAGAGGAAGGAAATGGAAGAGGGGGCAGGAAGACAGAAAGAGAAGGGGAAGCAAGAGGAAAGGAAGAATGAAGGAGAAGAAAGATGGGGAAACGAGAAAGCTGTTACTTCGATAAACCAAGACTACAGTATAAAGGTTTCCAGTGTTTCTTATGATCCCATCCTTTTAACCTGAGCTCCCCCCACCCATAAAAATAAATAAATCAGAGCTACCTGATGATAAAATCAGCTTGGTCAATTTTTTGTCCACACCTGCTTCCTTGTAGGATACCACCATTGCCAACGACAGCACATTTCCTATACCGGGTCCCTGCCAATGGAAATCTCTAGAAGGACCACATTAGGAAGGAAGGGGGGAAAAAAGAGATTAAAAATGCCCGTACAAACAGCTGACTGCAGAATGTTTTCTTCAGGGGTGAACCGGTTTGCTGGCTGCGCATGCGCACCGTGACTTAATTAGCCAGCAACTATCAGCTTCTGGCAGCAAACTAGCAAGCGTCTGCCAAGTGTCTCTGTTATCTCTCTTGCTGCCGATGAGTCACCCAGGAACAAACAGTACTTCAGCTCTAGTTAAGCAGTTGATTTGCTTGCCACGAAGAAGTATAGCAGCCCTTGCTGCTTTTATATCCTGTGGGGTGTGGCTGCATGACTCAGCACTTCCTAGGCCTGCCCCACCCCTGCTTCTGTTGTTCCCGCCTCTCCTGCCTACGAAACCTAGTGTTCTGTTTCCCTCCCCCCAATACTCCCAGCAAAGAGTCAGTCAAAGGCCTTCTTTTCTAATTTATTTACATAGATAAATGTCCTGGCCACGTCTACCCACGGGCCTGCCAAGTTTCTGGAGATAACGAGGAAATTATAGATAAGGCCAGAATTACTCACGAATATATTCTTCCCTCCATTGATACAGTTTGCCCGCGCAAATTCATTGCTTTGTCCAAGACAAAAAACCAGGAAGTCCCGCCTCCTATTTATAGTCTCTGCAGATGTCACTGCATGACAATCATTCCTTGGCTTTATCCCAACGCTGCTTCTGCTGCGCGCGCCGGTCACGTCTGTGCAGTCTTGCATCACTCCAAAACTGTTCTTGGGGCATTGCCAAATCAGAAGAAGGCTCAAGAGAATCAGGCCTTGCCGGCCCCTCCTCCTCCCTTTGAGTGGGTGCCAGGGAGGGAGAGGGCCCAAGAGAAGCAGGGCTTGCCAGGTCTTCTCCCTCATTTTCTGAATCATCCGAGTCCAGGAGTCCGGGTCCAGGAACCTGGGTCACAACACCTAGGGTCCAGCCAGGCCTGATTGCCATCAGCCGGGTCTGGAGGCATGGCCGGGGGTGGGCAAGAGTCAGGGGACGGAGGCCTCGTTATCTCCTCCACCTGGCCTGCCTCTGGCTCCTGGAGCTGAGCCCGGGAAGCCGGTGCTCCAGAGGTAAGTCCTGATGGCCCTTCCCCCTCACTTTCTGAGTCACTTTCTGGCATGGTTCTGGTGAAGAGGTAGTAAAAAAAATGCTTTAAAAAAGTAAAAAAAAAAAAAAAAGCACGGATGATCGCGCAGCACAGCTGTGATCATGCCAGCCTTTTTTTTTTAGTTTTTTAAAGCAATTTTTTACGACCTATTCGCCCAAACCGGTAGTAAACAAATGCTTTTAAAAGATTAAAAAAAAAAAAAAGGCTCAGACGATCACGCAGCACAGCTGTGATCTTGGGAACCTTTTTTTTTACCCTTTTAAGCATTTTTTTTTACTACAGGTTTTGGCGAATAGGTCGTAAAAAATTGCTTTAAAAAACTGAAAAAAAAAGGCTGGCATGATCACAGCTGTGCCGTGCGATCGTCCGAGCTTTTTTTTTTTTTTTTTACTTTTTTAAAGCATTTTTTTTACTACCTCTTCACCAGAACCGGTAGTAAAAAAATGGTTTTAAAAGGTAAAAAAAAAGGCTCAGACAATCGCGCAGCACAGCTGTGATCTTGGGAACCTTTTTTTTTTTTTACCATTTTTAAGCATTTTTTTTCTTGCAGGTTTTGGCGAATAGGTAGTAAAAAAATGCTTTAAAAAACTAAAAAAAAAAAGGCTGGGACGATCACAGCTGTGCCATGCGATCGTCTGAGCTTTTTTTTTTTTTTACTTTTTTAAAGCATTTTTTTTACTACCTCTTCGCCGGAACAGGTGATAAAAAATGCTTAAAAAGTTAACCAAAAAAAAAAAACTTTTGACGATCATGCGTCACTCAACTGATTATTGGATTTTTTTTTTACTTTTTTAAAGCATTTTTTTACTATTGGTTCTGACAAATAGGTAGTAAAAAAATTGCTTTAAAAAAGTAAAAAAAAAAGGCTGGCATGATCACAGCTGTGCCGTGCGATCGTCCGAGCTTTTTTTTTTTTTTTTTTTACTTTTTTAAAGCATTTTTTTTACTACCTCTTCACCAGAACCGGTAGTAAAAAAATGGTTTTAAAAGGTAAAAAAAAAGGCTAAGACAATCGCGCAGCACAGCTGTGATCTTGGGAACCTTTTTTTTTTTTTTTACCATTTTTAAGCATTTTTTTTCTTGCAGGTTTTGGCGAATAGGTAGTAAAAAAATGCTTTAAAAAACTAAAAAAAAAAAAGGCTGGGACGATCACAGCTGTGCCGTGCGATCGTCCGAGCTTTTTTTTTTTTTTTTTACTTTTTAAAGCATTTTTTTTACTACCTCTTCGCCGGAACAGGTGATAAAAAATGCTTAAAAAGTTAACCAAAAAAAAAAAAAAACTTTTGACGATCACATGTCACTCAATTGATTATTGGAATTTTTTTTTACTTTTTTAAAGCATTTTTTTACTATTGGTTCTGACAAATAGGTAGTAAAAAAATTGCTTTAAAAAAGTAAAAAAATAAGGCTTGGATGATCACAGCTGTGCCATGCGATCGTCAGAGCCTTTTTTTTTTACTTTTTAAAGCATTTTTTTTACTACCTCTTCGCCGGAACAGGTGATAAAAAATGCTTAAAAAGTTAACCAAAAAAAAAAAAAAACTTTTGACGATCACATGTCACTCAATTGATTATTGGAATTTTTTTTTACTTTTTTAAAGCATTTTTTTACTATTGGTTCTGACAAATAGGTAGTAAAAAAATTGCTTTAAAAAAGTAAAAAAAAAAGGCTTGGATGATCACAGCTGTGCCGCACGATCGTCCAAGCCTTTTTTTTTTTTACCTTTTTAATTCTCCGGAACCAGTAATAAAAAATGCTTAAAAAGTTTAAAAAAGCGATCGTTGGAACTTTTTTTTTTTTACTTTTTAAAACATTTTTAATTACCAGTTCCAGAGAACTGCTAGTAAAAAAGGCTTTAAAATTTTTTTTAAAAAAAGTTCCGATGATCAGCTGAGCAATGTGCGATCGTTGGAATTTTTTATTTTTTTTTTACATTTTTTACTACCGGTTCAGTGAACCAGTAGCATTTTTTTACTACCAGTTCGGCGAACTGGCCCGAACCTGTAGCATTTTACCCCTGGTTTTCATGACTTGGACTTTAATTCATTCTTCAAATAGACTCAATGGCAATTCAGGGGCCTTTAACTAGGATTCACTTAAAAACGGTTTATTTCGTTACATTTATCCAAAAGAAAGTGACTTTGTTGTGGCCTGTCGGCAGAGGTGGAATTGAAAAAATTTTAGCAACCGGTTCTCAGCCTGGTTGCTGGGTGGGCGTGGCCATGGGAGCGTGGCCTACTCGGCCTCCTGCACCAGAGGTGGGGGGGCCCTTGTTGCCCTTTCCAGTATTGTGGTCCACATTAGCCTGCGGAGCTGGAAACGGAGTTGGACAGCGATGAGGCAGAAGAAGAGCGTGGGCCAGTCCTGAAGGCTGGAGAAAGTCTGGATGAGGGCTCTGAGTTGAAGGCTGAGGTGGAGCCAGGGCCATTGGGGAGTGAGGTGTGGACTCCGGAGCCTCCAGAGGCTGACAGTAATGAGGCAGAGGAACAGGAGGAGCCTGTTCCTAATGCACACATGAGAAGAGCTGCCAGAAGGCAAGAGCAGCTCAGGCAAAGAGGACGACTCGGGAGTAGGGCCAAGAGATAATTGGCCCCTCCCATAAGGCTTAAAAGACCAACAACAGTGTTTGTGCTCTTTGCTGGAAAACAACCTTGATAGTTTTGTCTTGTTGCACTTGTATCGGTGTCTTCTGAACTTTTGCCAAGAAAGGCCTTTGGCAGTTTGCCTAATGGGACCAAGGTTGGTGATAGGACTGAGGAATTGTGTTGGGACAAATTTAGTTGAACTACGCTGAGAACGAAATAATTCTCAGCTGTTCGACTAAAGTTTATTTTTACAATGACTGAGTTTCCTACTTGGGCCTGGGTCACAATGCCCAGGCTCCGGATGTTGTGTCTCGTCCGATCTCACCACAGCCAGGGCCTTCTTATCTGCTTCCGAACACGGAGGAATGTCCTAGTATGCCTCCCAGCCCCAGCCCTGGCTCCATGCCCAGACAGGCTGAAAAGGAGGAAGTATCTCCAGCCCCCAGCTCTGGCTCCATGCCCAGGCAAACGGAGCAACTAGACCTCTCCCCCTCCTCCACAGCATGTGAGCCTGAGGGAGGTCAATTGCCAACAGCTGCAGACTGGAGTGACCCTCGCGTCAGAAGACTTGATAGACGGAGGCAATAGAAGGAAGGGAGGGGCAGGCCTGGATAAGTGCTGAGTCATAGAGCCACACCCCATGGCCTATATAAAGGACCTGCTTTCTGGCATTCTCTGAGTCAGGCAAAGTCTAAACATATCTTGCTGAAGTCACTTTCTGATCTCCTGCCTGCCCTGAGGACTTTGCTAGGACGCCTGATTCGGATTTCCCTGACCCGGCCGTCAGCGGAGGAGTGGGACACGACACTGGAAGCTGTAAGTTGAGGACTGCCAGTATTCTGTTAACACCCCCTACTGCCCCCATTGGTTTCTCTTCCACCGAAACCCGAAGAACGCATCTCTTCTTACCTTCAGTAGCATA
The DNA here is from genome assembly GCF_028640845.1 of Ahaetulla prasina. Classification (NCBI taxonomy): domain Eukaryota; kingdom Metazoa; phylum Chordata; class Lepidosauria; order Squamata; family Colubridae; genus Ahaetulla; species Ahaetulla prasina. The sequence continues at coordinate 12,323,558 of NC_080542.1, read as the reverse complement.
TTTCTCAGGTTGGCATCCACAGTGATATTCATATGTTTGTCACCATCGAAATGGATGATGGATCGCAGCGGTGTGTTTTCCTTGGTTAGCACCAGCAGGTGAGAAGCATTGCAACACTGACCTAGCTCTTCCCTGAAAGAAGGCATCAGAGGGGGTTACACTTGAAAAGGGATCATCATGGGGCATTGTGTGGGAGCTTCAACATTGGAGGCTTTCAAGAAGAGACTGGACTGCCATCTGTCAGAAATGGTGGGTGGGTGGGTGGGGTCTTCTGCTTGGGTGGGGCGGGGGGGTTGGAATAGATAACCTACAGCCTTCTCTCCTTCCGAGGTCAGTAAAATGAGGAGCCAGATAGTTGGGGGGGGGCAAGAGGCTGGCCCTATAGACCGCTTAGAGCAGCGATCACCAACCGGTGGTCCGTGGACCACTGGTGGTCTGTGAGAAAATTTCGGTGGTCCGCAGAAAAATTATTTGCATTGCACTAAATCAGGGGGCCTCAATCTACGGCACCTGGGCCGGATACGTGCAATCAATGTTTGTGTTGCTGCAGAGAGTCTCCCCCTTCGGGGTCTCTTGTGTGGGTCGGAGGGGAGGGGGAGAAATTCTTGGGGTCTGCTTCAGCCTCCTAGTGAGGAGCTTTGGGGGAAGGCTGGAGGGAAGTGCTGGTGGCAAGGAGCCAGAGGGCCTTGTTTCAGTGGGACTGCATCACGGCCTCAAACTGTCTGACCATCTCAGCCCGCTGAGTCTCCAGGCGCCAGTATCTGGCCTTGCACTCCCACAGGTCTTCCCTCTGCTTGGAAAGCCTATGTTCCTAGTCCTCAGTGAGGTGGTTCTACTGAGCCTCCTCAGTCAGATCCAATTTGAACTGAGCTGTTTTGCCAACTCTTTCCAACAGCTGCTTCCTGTTAGGGCCCTAAGGAGCCCGGATGGGGAAGCGAGGAGAGGCTGGAAGGGGAGGGGTGAGTAGAAGCTGGTGAGGTGCCCCTCGATGTGAGTGACATTGAGTTGGCCCTGCCCACCCAGTCACATGACCATCTAGCCACGCCCACCCGGCCGGTCATTAGGCAGATCATATTAGCGGTCCGCGGGATTTAAAATTATGAATTTAGTGGTCCTTGAGGTCCGAAAGGTTGGTGACCCCTGGCTTAGAAAAAGCTGTAAAGCACTATGAAGCGGTATATAAGTCCAAGTGCTATTGCTAATCATTGTTCTCTTATGACCACAATGGGGACCAAAATTTCCATTGCTAAGCAAGGCAGTTGATAGGTGAGCCACCCCTAATTTTACGATCTTTTTGGTCAGGTCGTTAAATGAATCCCTGCAGCTAAACGAATCGTGAGATTTTTAAGCCAAACCGGGTTTCCTCATTGACTTTGCTTATCAGAAGCCATCTGGGAAGGTCACAAAAAGGGATCACGTTAACCCAGGACATCATAAATGCCGGTTGCCATTTTTAATAATCTGATAATGATTAAAGTACTAAAGGCGTTGCTGCCACCTCAAGTTTGCTTGTGCTTTGCTGATATGCGGTGACAATCCGCCATGAACTATGGCGAAGGGGGACGAAAGGGGAAACCGAAAGTAGATGCTTTGCCTTCTCGAGAAGCTGCTTCAAGGTCGCCCAGCTGGAAGAAGGAGGAAGCGACATTACCAGAGTATGTTTGAACTGACCGTTAGGAAAACAGCTTGCAAGATTTTAATTGGTTACCTTGGGAAAATGAAAGACATTTAAGGAAGGGAGAGGAGGGGAATAGCACAGGAATTTTGGCGCGCGAATCTCAGTTCTGGCTAGGCGTTACTGCAATACACTTGATCCAGTAGTGGAATTCAATTTTTTTTACTACCGGTTCTGTGGGCGTGGCTTGGCTTGGTGGGCATGGCAGGGGAAGGAGACTGTAAAATCTCCATTTTCACCCTACTCCAGGGGAAGGATATTGTAAAATCTCCATTTCCACCCACTCCAGGGGAAGGATACTGTAAAGTCTCCATTTCCATCCCACCCCACTGCAGGGGAAGGGAAGGACACTGTAAAATTTCCATTCCCACCCCACTCCAGGGGAAGGATACTGTAAAATCTCCATTCCCACCCCACTCCAAGGGAAGGATACTATAAATCTCCATTCCCTCCCCACTCCAGGGGAAGAATACTGTAAATCTCCATTCCCTCCCCACTCCAGGGGAAGGATACTGTAAAATCTTCATACCCTCCCCACCCCACTAACCTGCTTTCCAGCTCTGTGTGTAGGGCAAGAAAAGAAGACCCAGCTGGGAGGCAGCAAATAGATGGGGGCGGGGCCAATCAGAGGTGGTATTTGCCGGTTCTCCGAACTACTCAAAATTTCTGCTACCAGTTCTCCCGAACCGGTTGAATACCATCTCTGACTTGATCACTAATAGAAATATTCCTTTCTCAGGAAACGGAGCCAAGCATCATTTTCTATTTAGAGGTTTAAGTTTGTGTCACCTTTGACAGGCAGGCAATCCGATTCCCTTTTCGGACTGGTGATTTTGGGTGAATCATTAGCATTATTACCTATATTGCATAACCGCTGTAGCATTGAGTTTCCAAGGACACTGCTGAATAAGCATCGGCTGCCACCTTAGCACCTCCTCCATGGGGAATTTTCCTTTCTTAAATAATGGTTTTTGACTTTTCGAACTATTATCAAAACAGAGAGAAGAAAACATTTTCTCCTGGGAACTTTCGAATGGAACCTCCCTTCCCAGACCAGCCAGAATGATTGATTACCCATCATGCTTGGATGAAATGAGGAGAGACAAACATGGCGCCAGAACAGACGTTCATTGATTCGATCAGATCTGACAGCGTCTTGACTTTTTTTGATCTCTTCCCCTAACTTACAAGAAGACTGGAAGCCACCCAGTCCTTTGATAATGAGATGGGCGGCTTATAAATTTAATTAAATAATAAGTAAATAAATAACGGGACTTAATTGAGTACTGTAATCTGAACATTTACCAAACCATTCCAGAATGCAAGGGTGATCAAACTGTACGTTCTCATTATTGTTGTTCATCGGCGTTCATTATTGCCAAAAAAAAAATAAAATAGATAAGCATTTCATTCAAGAGAGCAATTATTTATCAGGGCTTTCTTCCTGACTACCAATATCTTTAGTTTATACTCTTCAATAAATAGTATGTTTCATATAAAGAAATGAAATTAAGGTCCTAGGCAAATTCGTAAAGATATAATTCTTGTGGAGGTATATTTATTAGATAGATAGATAGATAGATAGATAGATAGATAGATAGATAGATAGATAGATAGATAGATAGATAGATAGAGAGAGAGATGATAGAGAGATAGATAATCTATCTATCTATCTATCTATCTATCTAATCTATATTTATCTATCTAATCTATATCTATATCTATCTATCTATATCTATCTAATCCCTCTATCTATGTATCTATCTATCTATCTAATATCTATCTATCTATCTATCTATCTATCTATCTATCTATCTATCTAATATCTATCTATCTATCTATCTATCTATCTATCTATCTATCTATCTATCTATCCAGTGGTGGAATTCAAGTAATTTAACAACCGGTTCTCTGACCTAATGATTTCTTCCAACAACCAGTTTGCCAAACTGCTCAGAAAGTTAACAACCGGTTCTCCCGAAGTGGTGCGAACTGGTTGAATCCCACCACTGTATCTATCTATCTATCTGTCTGTCTGTCTGTCTGTCTGTCTGTATCTATTCTTATCTTATCTTACTATATTTTTATCTCTAATCTATCTACACCTAGACCTATGTCTAATCCAATCCAATCCAATCCAATCCATCTCTACCTATCTACCTGCCTGCCTGCTTTTCTATCTGTTTGTATCGGGTGAAATCTACTTACCTTCCTTACCGGTTTGGAAGTGTATGCGCCCTGCACGCATCACATGCACGCACAGACCCTCTGCGCATGCACAAACCCTCTGTGCATGTGCAGAGGGTAAAAAACCAGGTTAAAACCGGGAAGTAATGACAACCGGGCGAGTGGGCCATTGCTACCGGTTCTTCGAACCACCCATCACCATGGCTATCAGTTCGGCCGAACCGGTAGCATTTCACCCCTGGTTTGTATCTATATCTACCTTCTCTTCTCTTCTCTTCTCTTCTCTTCTCTTCTCTTCTCTTCTCTTCTCTTCTCTTCTCTTCTCTTCCCTTCCCTTCCCTTCCCTTACCTTACCTTACCTTACCATATTTTTCTCTCTAATCTACCTACACCTATACCTATGTCTAGCCTAATCCAATCCATCTCTAGCTACTTCTCTACCTACCTACCTATCTACTGTGTGTTTGTGTCTGTGTGTTTCTCTGTTGGTGTATGTATGTGTACACCCCCCCCAGAAATTCCTTAACTTTGCCCAAAAAAATTCCTTATTTTATTTTTAAGTGTTTTCCATGAAGAATAAGTGGTAATATAGCCATGGCTTTAAAGTATCCTAAACTATCACTGCTCATGGAATGTATAGAATATGTAGGGGGAAAAATGAAATGCAACTAATTTGTATCTGTTTAATAACAATAAGGTAATACTGCACTTAATACCATTTTGAAGAAACATGATGATATTTATCTGTAACTGGGCCAGAAAGATAAAGCAGCTAAACCTATATTACATTTATGTATTTGTTCAGTTAAGGGTCAAACTAATATACTGTATAACTAGTATAATATGAGTTAAAAGTTTCCACATATCTCCAACTATACTCCAATAAATAATTTTGAAATAATTGAAACAATTTCTATGTATGAAACTTAATTTGAATGGGGGACTACTCCAATTTAATTTAAGATTCTTAAAACAGTATTGATTCAGATCCGGGTGGACTTCAACTCCCAGAATTCCCCAGCCAGCCAGGTTTGAGATAGGCGGCTATAACAGTCCAATAAATAAATGATAAACCAAGCAAACAAATAACTTTAGGCGATTCAGTCATTTGGGCTGGAAAAACCCTCACCTGCCAAACTCACCTTCCTAAAAAAGTCACTGCTTTTAAAACCTGACTCACTTTCTGGCATGTGATTTGTTTGTCTAATCGGACCTCTTTTCTAGAAAGGATAAAGGAAAGAGGGGAGGGGCTGTTAATTGAATTGAATTGACCTGAAGAATCCACCCCTCACCCCTTGCCCTTGTCGTTTAAACCAGGGGTCTCCAACCTTGGCAACTTTAAGACTTGTGGACTTCAACTCCTAAAATTCCTCAGCCCTGGTTTAAACAGCCCTTCAAGTTTTAAGAGTGGATTTAATCAATAAATAAGGAGGCCTCTGAAAGTAGATGCCGTTTTGATTTAACGGCATCCTTAACAGTTCCTCAGATGGGGAAGAATTTGCCCCAGACCAGGGGTAAAATGCTCCCAGTTCAGATCGGATCGCCTGATCCGGTAAACATAGCAACGGGTGGTTCGGCGAACCGGTAGCAAAAATCCCTGCCCCCACACCGCCTCAGCTGAGCCGCGCGATCATCAGAGGTTTGTTCGTTTTTTACTTTTAAAAGCATTTTTTCTTCGGCTTAAAAAATGCTTTTAAAAGTAAAACAAAAAAGCCTCTGATGATCGTGCGGCTCAGCTGGGATCGTCACAACCCTTTAACCATGTTTTCTACAAGCTCTTCGGCTGAAGAGGTTGTAAAAAAATGCTTTTAAAAGCCTGTGATGATCAGGCAACTCAGCTGGGATCACCAGAGGAAAAAAAGCTTTTAAAGGGTTCTGGCGATCAGGCAACTCAGCTGAGATCGTCAGAACCCTTTAAAAGCTTTTTTTCCCTCTGGCGATCCCAACTGAGTTGCCTGATCATCACAGGCTTTTAAAAGCATTTTTTTACAACCTCTTCGGCCGAAGAGCTTGTAGAAAACATGCTTTTAAAAGTTAAAAAAAAACAAGTTGGCCACGCCCACCCAGTCACATTACCCCCCCACACACACAGAACCGGTAGTAACAAATGTTACATTTCACTCCTGCCCCAGACCCTTCAAACTATCCTCAGATGAGGAATCCGATATATGCCACACCTCAAATAACACAACCTTAACTCTTATATTATTACAGCTAGTCCTTAGACTTACGGCCAGGGGTGGGATTCTACCGGTTCAGAGCGGTTCGTGCAAACCAGTAGCTCCGACTATCAGCTGGGAGCGAATCGGTTCGCTCCGACAATCGGGTGGGCCCGCCCTCCCACTCCTGCGCCTTACTGACCTATATCTTCTCAGCTGATTCGCTGAGCGGATTGCTGCGCCTCAGCTGTGATACTCCCCAGCAGTAACGCGGAAGGTAAGTTTTCGTCTAACTACGCATGCACACGCACCAAAGCGCACCCTCACCAAACTGGTTGTTAAACCGGCAGGATCCCACCGCTGCTTATGACCACAAATGAGCCCCACATTTCCACCGCTAAACGAAACATTTGCTAAGTGAGCTTTGCCCCATTTTATGACCTTCCTTGCCACCGCTGTTAAGTGAATCTGGCAGTCGTTAGCTTAGTAACACAGTTGTTCAGCAAATCTGGCTTCCCCCGTTGACGTTTGCTTGTCGGAAGGTCACAAAAGGGGGGGATCGCGTGACTTCAACGTATGACCACGATTGAGCCCAAGATTTCTGTTATTAAGTGAGGCACTTGTTAAGTGAATTTAGCTGCATTTTACGGTCTTTCTTGCCCCAGTTGTTAAGTGAATCGCTGCAACTGTTAAGTTAGTAACACTGTCATTAAGTGAATTTGGCTTCGCCGTGGACTTTGCTTGTCGGAACGTTACAAAAGAAGATCAAAGAATCCTGGGACACTGCAATGGTCATAAGTATGAGTCAGTTGCCAAGCGGCAGAATTTTGATCACGTGACCACGGGGCTTCTGCGATCGACGTGTGAAAAATAGTCTTGTGACATTTTTCAGTCCCCTCATAACTTTGAACTGTTGTAAAACAAGGGCTATCTGTATTGTACGTACACTGAAAATGTCTAATTTTTTTAAAAAAACTGTGGCTTCCTATCCAGTTTGCTGAAAGAAATACAAAGTCATATACAGTACTCACTGTTTGAATTTCTCCCATAGTAGAATAATGCCGCCAATAAATAAAAAAACGATCACCGCTAATTTCTGCTTTCTCAGATACACGTTGGTGAACATGATAGAAGGAATCGGTGACCAGTTTTCACTCTTCTAATGCAGTCACTCTCAGAAAAGTAGGCTCTTTGGAGACACAAAAATTGCACAGAAAACATGAAGTAATCAAAAAGAAGGACTGCTAGATTAGAATAGAATAGAATAGAATAGAATAGAATAGAATAGAATAGAATAGAATAGAATAGAATGGAATGGAATGGAATGGAATGGAATGGAATGGAATGGAGTGGAATGGAGTGGAGTGGAGTGGAGTGGAGTGGAGTGGACTGGACTGGACTGGACTGGACTGGAATGGAATGGAATGGAATGGAATGTAGAATAGAATAGAATAGAATAGAATAGAATAGAATAGAATAGAATGGAATGGAATGGAATGGAATGGAATGGAATGGAGTGGAGTGGAGTGGAATGGACTGGACTGGACTGGACTGGACTGGACTGGACTGGACTGGAATGTAGAATAGAATAGAATAGAATAGAATAGAATAGAATAGAATAGAATAGAATAGAATAGAATAGAATAGAGTTTTTTATTGGCCAAGTGTGATTGGACATACAAGGAACCTGTCTTCGGTGCATAAGCTCTCAGTGTACATAAAAATACATTCATCAAGAATCATAAGATAGAACACTTAGTGATAGTCATAGGATACGAAACAAGCAATCAAAATCATACTAGGAAACTAAATAAAACACTATAATCATAAAGATACAAGCGACAAGGTTATAATAAGTAGGAGGAGATAGGTAATAGGAAGGATGAGAAAAATAATAGTAATACAGTCTTAATAAATAGTTTGACAGTGCTGTGGGAATGTTCTGTCCCACTTCGCCTCCGTCCGAGCGATGGCTTAATTAGCCGGCACTATCAGCTCTGGCAGCAAAATAGCGAGCATCTGCCAGGTGTCTCTGTTATCTCCCTCGACGCCGATGAGTCACCCAGGAACAAACTTCAGCTCTTAGTTAAGCAGTTAATTTGCCTGCTACGAAGAGGCACAGCAGCTCTTGCTGCCTGGGGTGTGGTTCCATGACTCAGCACTTCCTAGGCCTGCCCCACCCCTGCTTCTGTTGTTCCCACCTCTCCTGCCTACGAACCCTAGGGTCCAGCCAGGCCTGATTGCCATCAGCTGGGTCTGGAGGCGTGAACTGTGGGGGGGAAAAGTCAGGGGATGGAGGCCTCGTTATCTCTTCCACCTGGCCTGCCTCTGGCTCCTGGAGCTGAACCAGGGAAGCCGGTGCTCCAGAGGTAAGTCCTGACGGCCCTTCCCCCTCACTTTCCAAGTCACTTTCTAGCAGGAGGCCCAGCTCGGAGGGCGCAGACACAACAGGGAATTAGTTGTTTAGCAAAGTGATGGCATGGGGAAAAATTGTCCTTGTGTCTAGTTGTTCGGGTGGGCAATGCTCCACAACGTCGTTTTGAGAGTAAAAGTTGAAACAATTGATGTCCAGGATGTGACAGGTGTGTAGATATTTTCACAGCCCCCTTTTTGACTCGTGCAGTATACAAGTCCTCAATGGAAGGCAGATTGGTAGCCATTGTTTTTTCTGCAGTTCGAATTATCCTCTGAAATCCGTGTCTGTCTTGTTGGGGTGCAGATCCAAACCAGACAGCTATGGAGGTGCAGATGACAGACTCAATAATTCCTCTGTAGAACTGAATCAGCAGCTCCATGGGCGGTTTGAGCTTCCTGAGCTCACGCTCAGAAATTCAATCTCATTTATTCCTATCGCAAAGAGTACAAAGGTAGTCCTTGACTTACAACTGTTCATTTTGTGAGCGTTCCAAGTTACTTTTTATGACCTTTGCGGTATCCCCATGGTCACGTGATTTAAATTCGGACACTTGACAACTGGCATGTTATTTATGACGGTCGCAGTGGCCTGGGTCATGTGAACACCTTTTGCGACCTTCTGACAAAGTCAGTGAGGAAGCCAGGTTCACTTAATGACCGCGTTACTAATTTAACAACTGTGGTGATTTCCGTTAACAAACATGGCAAGAAAGGTCATAAAGTGGGACCAAAAGTCAAGTAACAACTGTCTCAGTTAATAATGGAAGCTTTGGCCTTGATTGTGGTCGTAAGTTGAGGACGACCTGCATAATCTGATTTAAAGATGTCCTTCTCAAAGCGAAGAGAAAACTGACAAGTTTCTTCGGGGAAAAACAACAAAACAAGACAGGCATTGTCAATGGTTACCTTTCATTTATTGTTCTTTGCAATTTAACCAACACCAGACCCACAACCGACGATAACCAAAGCGCCAGTCTAACGTCGAATAAAATGAAGCCGCAGGAAGAATCAAAAGCAAGTCCGGCTTCGTTACGAAAAATGTTCAGGAAAAAGAGCCGTCGAAGACGGTTTTTAATTGAGGTATTCCTCGACTTGCAAACCGTAAATTGAGCCGGCAATTTATGCATTAAGCCGTGAAGGCCGTAAAGCTGGAAATCACATCATCACGCTCAATTTTACAAACTTTTTTGTAGGGCTCCTTAAGCAAACGCAGCAGTTATAAAAGCAAAGATGGTGGCCATTAAGCAAATTTGTGATTCGCTATGATGGCGAACCGATGAGACTTGTGCCAGAGGTGGCACGCAGAGCCTTTTCTGTGGGCACAAGCACCATCGCCAGCTGCTCTTCTGGGTTCTGTCGCATGCTTGCACGCCGGCCAGCTGGTCTGGTTGTGCATGCGCGCTGGCCAGCTGATCTGTCGGGCATAGGCTGGAGAGCTGGTCTGCTGGGCATGCGCGCCGGCCAGCTGATCTTCACATGACCAGCTGCTCTCTTCCAGGTTTTGGTGCTCTGCCACGCGTATGTGCGTGCTCCAGTTTCGCCACTCGGTGCTGAAAAGGTTAACCATCACTGCGCTATGGGGTGCATTTTTGCTGGAAACAGGAAATAAACACTAGTTTCTGGAATAAATGGAGGAGATTTCTATCATAGGACTGTAGTGACCGTAAGCACCCAAATGAGGCCGGAAGAGCTGTAAATCTCCTGAATGAATCTCCACCAAAAAATTCTGTGAATTTTGACTTTTCTTTCTTTCTTTCTTTCTTTCTTTCTTTCTTTCTTTCTTTCTTTCTTTCTTTCTTTCTTTCTTTCTTTTCTTCCATCAACTAGAACTATGTGAATTGATTTCCTGATTCTAGCTAATGGTTTCAATCTGGCCGCTTCAGATGTAAAATCGCCCTATCTGCCAATCATAGACCTGTCATACATTTTTGGATGGAAGTTGAAAAACGTTGTGATCGGCGATTCTGTATTATCACTCGTATATATTCTAGAAAATAACGATTTGTTAGAAAAACACGGTGATTGAAAAACCAGCCTTTGTGAGGCTGGAAAAGTAGTTTCATACATGTGTAGGCCTAAGTAATTTTGGGGGGAGCTTTTCTCTGTAATTTTTGTCACAGACACCAAGAAAGATAAACAGTTAGTGTGTCTTCCTTTCCTTTCAAAAACTGAATCAAATCAAAACAAGTCCAATTGTTTATTTCAGCCATAAGGCCAGATGTGATAAACTATACACACACGCCAGAAAAACAAGTACAGTTAAGACCTAAAGATAAATTAACAACATATGTAATAATATGAATAACTATATTCATATATCTGGGGGCCCTATTCTTGTCTCTTAATTATCCTTCCTCCCAGCAACAATTTGATTGGGGGTGTCATTACCCCCTTTCCTGGCCTTGTCTCTTGCTCCCAGCCCCTATTTTATTTTTAAATTATTTTTCGCAAAGTAAAAAGAGTCTCAACTAAATAAATTAATAAAAAGTAAAGCAAAAGTGATAAGGGAAGGAAGGAAGGAAGGAAGGAAGGAAGGAAGGAAGGAAGGAAGGAAGGAAGGAAGGAAGGAAGGAAGGAAAGAAAGAAAGAAAGAAAGAAAGAAAGAAAGAAAGAAAGAAAGAAAGAAAGAAAGAAAGAAAGAAAGAAAGAAAGAGACTTCTGATCTCCTTTACTGCCTTTGTAGGTGTATTTCCTGAATATTTTACCCTCTGTCTGCAAAGTTACATGGCTCATTTCTTTCCACATTCTGATCTTTTCTAAGCATCAAATCCATCAAGTTCATTTCCCCCCCTGTTTTCAGCAAAAAGTCCATAAACTAAAGGGTTTCCACTCACTAATAAATTTCTGTCTTTTCCTTAATCAAAACAGATCAATTTTTGCTCTCTTTACAAATTGTGTTATCTTTAACAACCATTCCTTCCTTCTGGGTGTTTCAGAGCCTTTCTGTTATTATTATTCGTCTAACAATCTTACATTACAAATACAATAATATAATATTGTAAAGCTGGTCAGAGTTATCGCACGATAAGACAACAGATAACTGGTCAGAGTTATCGCACGGGCAGCTTATAAATTTTTACAAATAAATAAATAAAAATCCAATTGCAAGTTGTGGTGCACAAAACCAATCATTTGTAAATCTTTTCCAGTTGTCTGTCCAACTGTACCACAGAGAAAAATGTCTGATTTCAGTGGCAAATATAAATTGTTAAAATTCTTTTTATCTGTGTGGATTTGAAACCCAAATTTCCCAGGCCTTTTTACAAGTCCACCCAGCATGATAAAACGACCCTTTCATGTTTTTTTACACATTTCCAGCTGAGATTTGAAGTACCTTTATACGTTCTTTCTTTTTCTGTTGTCATAGCCTAGAGTCCAGTATTTTGTCAAAATTCTGTTTTGCAATGAAAAGCCGAAATGTGAATTTCAGTCCTTCCAGCCACGTTTTGGTCTAAAGTGGTGAAGGCATCTGGCTAGAAAGTAGGGAAGCTACGAGTTCAAGTCCTGCCTTAGCTATGAAAGAAGCCGGCTTCGAGTTCAAGTCCTGAGCCTTAGCCGTGAAAGGTGCGGGCTGCAAGTTCAAGTCCTGCCTTGGCCATGAAAGAAGACCGGTCCAAGTTTGTCTCACAGGGTTGTCGTTATTGTGGGGGGAAAACAGGAAGAAGGTGTCTTGGATATTATTCATGGCCTTACGCGGTTTGCAAAAAAGAATAAAGGCAGGATACAGATAAATAAAATCTTTTTTGCCCCATTGATCCTGTGTATGTCGAAACCAAAGGTCTTTTAATCATATTTAATCATATTTTAATCATATCTAAGCATATTTAATCGTAACACTCTTCCACTTGTTTCAGTAGAATAGCACAGCATAGCATAGCATAGCATAGCATAGCGTAGAATAATAGAGTTGGAAGGGACCTTGGAGGTCTTCTAGTCCAACCCCCTGCTTAGGCAGGAAACCCTTACACCACTTCAAGCAAATGGTTAAGCCAACTTCTTCTGAAAAACTTCCAGTGTTGGAAGCTTTGGGCCTTTCCAGGCCTGAGATTTTAAAGAGCAGGGCAGAAAACAACACACAACCACAACTGTCATTATTGATGATATTCTCCCATTGTTTTGCTCACCTTGTCTTTCTTGCAAAACCGGGCTGGTCCCTATGCTAAAAACAAAGATGGACAGATGGGATCAATTCGGTCGACTCAAGAGAAAAGAAAGGTGGAGCGAGGGAAAAGTAAGCAAGTTGTCTAGTAAAAAAAAGGTCAGTTAGTAATAACTGTTTCTTCTCTCCAGCTAGTTCCAGGCCTGTTGTTCTATCTGCGTAAGCTTCGGCCTAAAAATTTAGCTTGCTTCGTGGGAGGGGTTGGTTTTGTTTTTAATTTTTTGACTCCGCTTGTTTGGCTTGGTATGGAGTCCTTCAAGGTTTGGCATCAGAAAGTGAATTGTGGTTGTGAGGATAGGACAGGTGGTTTATTTCTCTTAAAGGAGAGGGGAAGAATTTCATAATTTTTATTCCTTTTCTTTTGTGTTTTCTTCTCTTGCATTTCCTTCCTTTCCTCCTTCTTTCCATCATTCTTTCTTTCCTTCCTTCTCTCCTTTCCTCTTTCTTTCCTTTCTTCCTCTCTCTTTCCTTCTTTTCTTCCTCCCTCCCTCCTTCCTTCTCTCCATCCTCTTCCCTTCCTTTCTTTTCTTTCTTTCCTTCCTTCCTTCATTCCCTCCTTTCTTCTTTTCCTTTCTCCCTCTTTCATTCTTCTCCTTTTTCATTCATTCCTTTCTCTCCTCCCTTGTTCTCTCCCCTTCTTCCTTCTTTGCTCTTTCCCCCCTTTCGTATTACCTTCTCTCCCTCCTCCCTCCCTCCCACCTGTCCTTCCTTCCTTTCCTTCCATCTTCCCTCCTTCTCTCCCTTTCTTCCGCCCTCCCTCCTTCCTTTCCTCCCTCCTCTTCCCTTCCTTCCTTCCTCTTTCCTCCCTTTCCTCCTTACATTCATCCATCCTTCCTTCTTTCCCTCCTTCCTTCTTTCCCTCCCTCCTTCCCTCCCTCCCTTTCTTCTTTCTTTCTTTGCTTCCTTCCTTCTTTCCCTTTCTCCCTCTTTCATCTTCTCTTTCCTTCATTCCTTCCTTTTTCTCTCCCTCCTTTGTTCTCTTCCTTTCTCCCTCCCTCCCTCCCTTCCTTTTTAGAAAGTCAGCACCTACCCCCCACCCCAGAAGAATGAAATATTCTGAGAAATATTAAAAAGGCAGAATATTATATTTTCCTAAAGGAGAAATGGAGAAACGTGCTCTTAAAGATAGAAAGCAGACTCGGTCTTTCTTAACAGCCCCCAGCAGATATTTTGTGCCCATTAAGAAAGATTGGGCCAGCCCCAGTATCCCTGCCCCTATCAGAAACTGAGGACGCCAGCTTTTAGAAACACAGATTTGCTAATCCATTCAGAAAGACTGGGTCAAGACAGAAACAAAGATAAGCAACAAACAAAAGGTTGAGAAGTTTAGCTCGGACAAACACCTAGGATTTGCATTTCCTCTTTTGCCTATATAGCCAGCTATGACCCCTACATGACCCCCATAGGAATCTGACAACAGCCAATAGGATATTAAAGGACATGTTCTTGCACAGGAGCAGGAAGCTCAAATAGAAAGCCCAAAAAAGGTATAAAAACCTCCCACTCTCAACTCCCTTTTGTCAGCTGCACCAGAACCATGGGCTTGGTGGTTCTGCTTCATCAATAAACCATCTTTCCAATCAGCCTCCATGTTTCCAGTGTCTTTCTCCCAGCTTGGAACTGAACCAGATGGATTTTCCTTCCAACCAGCGGTGGGATTCAGCCAGTTTGCACCACTTCGGGAGAACCGGTTGTTAACTTTCTGAGCAGTTTGGTGAACTGGTTGTTGGAAGAAATCATTAGGGCAGAGAACCGGTTGTTAAATTATTTGAATCTGCTTCCAACCCACCCTTCCTTCCTTCCTTCCTTCCTTCCTTCCTTCCTTCCTTCCTTCCTTCCTTCCTTCCTTCCTTCCTGTCTCTTTCTCTCTGTCCCTCTCTGTCTCTTTCTTTCTTTCTTTCTTTCTTTCTTTCTTTCTTTCCTTCCTTCCTTCTTTCTTTCTTTCTTTTTTCTTTCTTTCCTTCCTTCCTTCCTTCCTTTCCTTCCATAAAATCCTCACTACAGATAATAAATCAATCACGCTTGCTATTAAAAGAAACCAAAGCAAAAGAGGATACAGAATATTATAAGGTCTGGTGTAGATGGTATGAAGGGTTGGAAAATAGGAAAGATAATAAGAATTGAACAACAGGGTAAAAAAAAATCTGTATGTTAGATGAAATAAAGAAAATGTAGATGAATGTAGATGAAATGTAGATGAAATAAAAGATAGATAATATAAAAGTAGAATAAGATAAAATTAAAATATGTATAAATAGTAAGAAAGGACCGCTTTGAATAGCTGATAAGAAACAGTGATATGTATATAAATGTTGTTATGTTTGTCTTGTGTTTTAATGTGTTCCAAATAAAAAACTTTTTATAAAAATAAAAAAAATAAAATCAATAACGCTTGTTTTCCTACTTCTGTCAGGTTAACTGCCAGCTAGGCAGCAACATACAAATGTTTGGAAATTATTTTTTTTCTGTGACACATGCAAGCCTCAATAGAGACAATTGCACCCCTGTCTGTTCACTCAAAAAAACCTCACAACACTATGTTCACTATGCCTTATAATACCATCTAAGTAGGGGTGGTATTCACCTACTTTCGCTACCGGTTCACAAATGTGAGTGTGACTGCGTGTGCGCTTGCTTCACTCGCACACGCCACCTCCGCGCATGTCCAGAACCTTTCGTGCATGTGCAGAGCATCAAAAACGGGACGTGATGACATCCGGGCGGGTGGGCGGAGCCTCCTGCAGCCGCCGCTACTAGTTTGCCCAAACCGGATAGAGCCAGATGAATACCACCACTGCATCTAAGCATCCATACCTTTCAGTGTAGAAAGTCATCCATTTTGAGTAGATTTGAGAGAACATATCAATTTCTGAGTAGGTCCCTTTTTCCTCTGAATTCATATTATTATGGGATAGAGGAAGACGTTACCTAGTGTTGTGACTCCAGCCCCCGAACCTGGCCTCATGCCTGACAGTGACTCTGAGAGTGAGGGGGAAGGGCCGGTAAGGCTTACCTCGGGAGCACCGACTCCTTTGGCTCGGCTCCAGGAGCCAGAACCAGACCAGTTGGAGGACGTAATGAGGCTGTCATCCCCTGATTCCTCTCTTCCCCAGGCTATGCCTTCAGACCCAGCTGATAATAATAATCAAGCTTGGCTTGACCCACGCTTCAGAAGATTAGAGAGGCGGCATCATCAAAAGGAAGGATATAGGATATATAGGGAACTTTGGGACTGCTCTCACTCCACGGGAAGCAAAGTTTAGCTGATCCATTTCAAAAAGAGCTGAAAGTCTTGCTACGTGAGCAATGTCGGCTGGCGGCCCCCAGGGGAAGATCCTTCTCTGTGGGGGCTCCTACCCTTTGGAACGAACTCCCCTCTAGTTTGCGTCAATTGCCTGACCTTTGGACCTTCCGCTGCGAACTGAAAACACATTTATTCATTCGAGCGGGACTGGCTTAAACTTTAAACTTTTAAATTTTTAAATTTTTAATCTTTAAATATTAATTTTAATTGGGGTTGTAATTTTATGAATTTTTAGGGTTTTTAAGTCTAAACATTTTAAATTTTTTGGCCAATTATTGAATAAGTTTTTTAATTCTCTGTTTTAATTGTACATTGTTATTGTTTTATACTGGCTGTACACCGCCCTGAGTCCTTCGGGAGAAGGGCGGTATAAAAATCTAATAAATAAATAAATAAATAAATAAATTTGTTTGAACTTTGGCAGGCAGCTGCGATTTCTCTGCCAGGACTGATAAGAGCCGTGAATCGGCTGGCTGAAGGCCAGCTCGTGGGTCTGAAGTGGGGAAGGAGACAAAACACCTAAGTTCTGAAGAAAGGTGGTACAAATTTCTGGTAAAATGGCAAGAATTCACGGTGTATCTTGCTAATCCTCTAGGAGGATTTCAGCTTAAGTTCTCCAACACCCGTCCATTTATTGCAAACTTGAATGAAGTTGTTTGAACAAGTTAATTCAGTTGTCAGAATCAGAATACAAATGGTGCTTCAAGGCCACCGTGGCAGTGGTGACTTCATGGCCTTGCAACTGAACCGATATTAATTATTTCTATCATATACCTGCTTAATTTCTTTCTCACAGCTCAGGTTCTGGTGGATTTTGCAAAGGTTACATATCTCCATACCCAACACTTCTCTCTTCACTGTAGACAAAGGCAAGGAATTAGTGCATCTTCCCATAAATAGACTGAAATTTATTACTTGCAGCCTTATTCAGATCATCTTCAGATCTAGAACTGGGAAAAGACGCTGTAGGGCACTGCACAAAAAACAACTACTGGTAGACACAAGGACAGTTTTTTTCCTGAATGCCATCACTCTGCTTAACAACTAATTCCCACAACACTGTCAAATAATTTACTAAGACTGTATTACTATTATTCTTCTCTTCCTTACTAGTATTGATCTCTTTCCACTTATTACTATAACCATGTTGCTTGTAACTTTCAATTATATTGTTTTTATTTGTTGCCTAGTACGATTTGATAGCTTCATAGTACTCTTGACTATCACTAAATGTTGTATCTTTTTATTCTTGACGAATGTTATTTTATTCTCCTGATGTACACTGAGAGCATATACACCTAAGACAAATTGCTTGTGTGTCCAATCACACTTGGCCAATAAAAAATTATATTCTATAAATGTGTCTCTTAGACTTATGCTTAATGTCTGCACTCTACTTCTCCTTGGACCAAGAGAGTTGGTAAGCATCTCTAATGGATAAATCAGATTGTTTTTAATGGTTATTCAAAATGTATTTTGTTTTGTTTAATTGTATGCCATCCTGGGTCACATTTGTGAGATGGACAGCATTAGATAGATAGATAGATAGATAGATAGATAGATAGATAGATAGATAGATAGATAGATAGATGGATGATGGGGTTGGGTAGATACATAGATGGTAGGTAGGTAGGTAGATAGATAGGCAGACATATATAAATTATATTATATATGTTTTCTGAGATTTTCACGGGTGTTTGTATGTAGGTCTTTGGTTGTTCGGGTTTTCTCCCATGTAAAATTGAAAGTGTCTTGGCGACGTTTCGACGAAGTCTCATTCATCATCTTCAGGCTGGTGTTTACTGCTTTGTGCTTCTAGGAGCACGAAGCAGTAAACACCAGCCTGAAGATGACAAATGAGACTTCATCAAAACGTCGCCAAGACACTTCCAATTTTACACGGGAGAAAACCCGAACAACCAAAGACCTATATATATAAAATCTATCATTTCTCATAGATCTCTCATATCCATCCCTCTATCTATTTGTCTGTTTGTCTATCATTTATCTATCAGATAGACAGACAGACAGATATTGATTAACAAAAATCTACAATTAGACTTAGGGCTAGGGCACAAGGACTAAAGGTTTGTATGGTTTTACATCAGAAAACAATCCAGTTGGTGTTGCATCTGGTGTCATAGGACATAATGACAGCAAACAGTTAATACCCTCTTCCTGTTCTTCCCTTCACAGCAAATGCTACTTTCTTCAATTATTAATAAAATCATTTCCATTACCCCTTAGACTACATGAAGAAACATTGGATACTCTACTAACCTGACCCAATGAGCAATGTAGAGCCTAATCAATAACTACTTCCAAAGGATATCCACAAGTAAAAAAATATCTCACAAAAATTAGCAACTGCCCTTCAAGAAAGGTAATCTAAATATATACAGGTAATAGACAATAAACACAGATAAAGGTAAAGGTTTCCCTCGCACATATGTGCTAGTCGTTCCCGACTCTAGGGGGCGGTGCTCATCTCCGTTTCAAAGCGCTGTCCGAAGACGTCTCCGTGGTCATGTGGCTGGCATGATTCAACGGCAAAGGCGCACAGAACGCTGTTTCCTTCCCGCCAAAGGTGGTCCCTATTTTTCTATTGGCATTTTTTACGTGCTTTCGAACTGCTAGGTTGGCAGATGCTGGGACAAGTAACGGGAGCTCACCCCATGACACGGCACTAGGGATTCGAACCGCTGAACTGCTGACCTTTCAATCGCCAAGCTCAGCGGCTTAGCCACTGAGCCACCATCTGATTCAAAGAAGGATGGCTGACACAGATAGTACTAGATAATTCTCACAATAGTGATACCCCGGCTAGCTAGCGTGAGATGGGACATGACAACTGAATCTCAAGTTAAAGCTGCATCTGGATACAAACAGCAAAACTCTTGATACCCCATCTCCAACTTAAGTTTATATCTGACACATATATTTTTGTGTCACCTTTTTTTTTTTTTTTTTGATGGGTCTCATGAGCAAAGGCCCAGGTTGACATACTTTGGAATAGGGATAACAATTCTGTATTGCAGCAACAAAGGTCGGTTCAATAGAATGTCCTAATGGCCAAATCATTGGGATTTCCTTGGGATGTACGATGCCATGGGTGCACAGATGCCATGGGGTTGCGCTCCTCGAGTCAGAGAGCCTGAAAAGAAAGTGGACAAGGATCAACAACTTACTGAACCGAGGAATCTCCACAATAATTTAAACGATCATCTGATTCAAAGAAGGATAGCTGTCTGTGGATAAAAGCATCTCCAAATGAATATACAAGGGAGAAGCGATGCTTGCGATGGGGAGATAAGTAGCTGTGGGTAGTCTTCAGCAGAGATACACAAAACGCAGTGATTCAAGAATTAAACATTCCAGATAACAATCCAACGTTCTGTTGTACTTCCAAAACCACGGTGATCCACCAGCAAACTGCACTGTTCTAAAGAGAACTGGCAGTTTTTTTTTTTTTTTTTAAAAAGAGAAATTCTATGGTCCAAAACTGGTCCATGGTTTTCCAGAAGTGGTTTGTCTTCCAAACATCTCCAAACATCTTCAGGGTACCTCAAACAGTTTCTATAACTTTTGGGCTCGAACCCTTAGCCCTGCCTGTTTCTCCTTCAGACTTTCACCTCCGAGTTATTAGGCCACAACTCCTCTGTCCCAGTCCCCTTTGCCATGGCCCATTCGACGAAGTACAGTTCGCATCGGGCTTTTGGGTGCCCAGGACAGTTTGCAGCCAGCCAATCAGTTCAGGGGCTCAGAGGTTTGGGAGTAGAGCAGGAGCTGCAGTTCAGAGGGAGGCTCATTCAGTTTGGAGCGTCCCGAGGCGGCTGAGAGCAGCACGGGGAAGGGATCCAGCCACAAAAGACGGCTGGGAGGGGGCAAAGGTATTTCTACCCTGACCGGTGCTGCCCTAGTTAGTAGCACTTGGGGCTCTGAACACACACACACCCCGCGCCACAGCCACGAGCCCCTCGCCAGTTTGGAGCCTCCCAAGATGACCAAGAGCAGCATGGTGGGAGGGGGGCTGTAGAGGACAAGAGATCCATCAGGTGGGGCTTTTGCAACCAGCTGGTGGGAATGGTTGGCCTGATCTTTTGCTTTTCCTTCTCCTGGTTTCTGAAGACCCACCTGTCCCAAGAGCCCTGCTCTCTTCTAACCCCCATTCCCACCTCTTCGTTCCCTCTCTGCTTCTCCCAGGTTTCTGGAAGGGCCCAATTGAGCTCAAAGGTATACCAGCAAATATTTGCCCAGTGTCTTTTGTCGAGGTTATTTACCCTGGGCATGCTAGCTCATGCCACACGCCGGTCAGGAGCAACTGACCTTCCGCCTTTGCCCCGTGATTCCTTGGTCAAACCCGCCTCCCCCCACCATTTGCCAGGGTTCCCCTGTATGGCAGGGCAGGCATCGATGCTGCCCTCTGGGTGTGTCAGGCCTCGCCCCCCTCAGCATCGAAGGCTGGGCTGGCATTGCTGAGTGCGACCACTCCCTCTGGCAATCTTTCTTTGGTGTTCTGGACAGCAAGAAAGGCTCTGCTTGTTCTTAAGTGCAACCCCCCCCCTTTATATTTAACAACCTCTTTCCTGAATAAACAAACAGGAGAACTTAAAGAACTAGATTCCCTCCTAATTTCCTAAGGAACAAGTTTGTTTCTAATGGGTACCTCTGTGTATATAAAGTATATAAGAATATATATATATATTCGGGTTTTCTCCCGCGTAAAATTGGAAGTGTCTTGGCGACGTTTCGACAAAGTCTCATTCATCATCTTCAGGCTACAGCTTCGTGCTTCTGGGAGCAAACCCGAATAACCAAAGACCTACATACAAACACCCGCGAAAACCTCAGAAAACAAATATATATATATGTTTTCTGAGGTTTTTTGCTCCCAGAAGCACGAAGCTGAAGCCTGAAGATGACGAATGAGACTTCGTCGAAACGTCGCCAAGACACTTCCAATTTTACGCGGGAGAAAACCCGAATAACCAAAGACCTACATATATATATATATATGTATATATAAGAGCAGGGGTGGTGGGGGGCAGAGGTGTGTTTCAGCAGGTTCTGACCAGTTCTGGAGAACCGGTAGCGGAAATTTTGAGTAGTTCAGAGAACCGGTAAATACCACCTGCCCCCATCTATTCTCTGCCTCCCGAGTTTCAGCTGATCGGGAGGAAATGGGGATTTTGCAGTATCCTTCCCCTGCCACGCCCACCAAGCCATGTCACGCCCGCCAAGTCCCACCCACAGAACCAGTGGTAAAAATGTTTGAAACCCACCACTGTGAGGCGGGAGAGTTAGGGTCCTTCCAGTCCATTGCCAATGATCCCTTCCCTGCGATGGTGTGGAGCCCCCGGTCTTTCCCTGGACTTCAGTGGGAAGCCCAGCTGGCATGCTGGAGGGAAGTCCAGAAGGTCACCACGCACGTCAGACTGGTTCCCCGTTAAATTCCAGGGAAACATCGTCCACCCTGACTGGGGGCTCTAGCCCTGTTTGGGAAAGGAATATAAGCACAGAAAGAGAAAAGGATAAGCTGGGGTGAAATGCTCCTGATTCGGATCGGATCGCCTGATCCGGTAGCGATGGCGGCAGGTGGTTCGGAGAACCGGTAGCAAAAATCCCTGGCATGGGCGGGGGGAGACGCCATGCCTACCCAATCACCCGGTCGCCCACTTGCCCGCTTGCTGCTTCTTTCCGGATCACTCGTTTTTCTCGCCCAAATGGTAGGAATAGGTTGTTTAAAAAATGCTTTTAAAAGGTAAAAAAAAAAAAGGCTCTGATGATCACAGCTGAGCTGCATGATCATCGGAGCCTTTTTTTTTTTTTTTACTTTTAAAAGCATTTTTTACAACCTCTTCGGCCGGATAGTTTATAAAAAAATGCTTTTAAAAGTGAAAAAAAAGATCGCCGGCCACAGCTGATCACATACAACCCCCCCCCTTCCCGTGCACTGTTCTACTTACCCTAAGCCTCCTTTTGGCGTACACTGCCTCGGATTTGGTGCGTGGTGCACACCGCGCACGCGCAGCCAGCGAACCAGTGGTAAACCGGTTCAGATTTCACCACTGGGATAAGCGACTGGAATTAATGTTGCTCTTCACACCTCTTCATTTCCATCCTTGCGAGCAGCCTGGCTTTGAGCCTGTCCTCCTCAATGGCCAGCGGAAGTAGCTGACCTCCCTGATGTAGCCTCTGAATAACGGGACACAAGAAGCCCCACAGCCAGACCCCAGAAGGGTTGAATGAACGGGCGGCTCTCCTTCAAGGTGGGCACAGCAGCCCCCCCCGCCCCCGGGCTCCTCCAGAGAACCAGCAAACGCGTCCTCCCCTCTTCCCCAAATCCTTACTCGCAGCGTTGATTAGGAGCAGTGCCCCACCCAGAAGCAGAAGACTGCGGGATGCACCCCTATTCTCCTGGCATTGCTTCATCCAGACAGAGAGCCACGGGGAGAGGGAAGGTCCAGGAACTTCCCGACCAAGAAACAAGCACAGCCTTTCTTGCTGCTCAGCACCCGGGCAGGATTGAACGCCAAACAAAGATTGCCAGGGGGAATGGTGGCACTCAGCAATGCCACCCCAGCCTTCGATGCTGAGGGGGGCGAGGCCTGACACACCCAGAGGGCAGCATCGATGCCTGCCCTGCCATACAGGGGAACCCTGGCAAACGGTGGGGGGGAGGCGGGTTTGATCAAGGAATCACGGGGCAAAGGCGGAGGGTCAGTTGCTCCTGACCGGCGTGTGGCATGAGCTAGCATGCCCAGGGTAAATAACTTCGACAAAAGACCCTGGGCAAATATTTGCTGGTATACTTTTGAGCTCAGTTGGGCCCTTCCAGAAACCTGGGAGAAGCAGAGAGGGAACGAAGAGGTGGGGATGGGGGTTAGAAGAGAGCAGGGCTCTTGGGACAGGTGGGTCTTCAGCAACAGATCAGGCCAACCATTCCCACCAGCTGGTTGCAAAAGCCCCACTTGATGGATCTCTCGTCCCCTACAGCCCCCCCCCCTCCCACCATGCTGCTCTCGGTCACCTTGAGAGGCTCCAAACTGACAGGTGAGGGGCTCGTGGCTGTCGCGGGGTGTTCACAGCCCCAAGCGCTACTAACTAGGGCAGCACCGGTTAGGGTAGAAATACCTTTGCCCCATCTTCCACAGGGAGAAGCCTTTGTCTTGGCGTTCCCCTGACTCCAGGACTGGCCAATTGTCCTCCTCTGCTTTCTCACTGTCTGACTCTGCTGCCAGGTCCGCAGGCTGCTGGCGGACCACACCTGTGGGCCGGATTTTTTTTTTATTATTTGAATTTATATCCCGCCCCTCTCCGAAGACTCAGGGCGCCTTACATTGTGTTAAGCAATAGTCTTCATCCATTTGTATATTATATACAAAGTCAATTTTTATTGCCCCCAACAATCTGGGTCCTTATTTTACCTACCTTATAAAGGATGGAAGGCTGAGTCAACCTTGGGACTTGAACCTGCAGTAATTGCAAGCAGCTGTGTTAATAACAGACTGCATTAGTCTGTTGAGCCACCAGAGGCCCTTGGCCCCGGCTCTTGAGTTTGGCACCCCTGGCATAGAGACTTTAAGGACGTCTTCCCACAGAAAACGGAAAGATAAAAAAAGGAAGCCCAAGCAGTGGCGAAATCCAATTTTTTTTACTACCGGTAAAAAATGGTGGGCGTGGTGTGGCTTGGTGGGCGTGGCAGGGGAAGGATACTGCAAAATCCCCATTCCCTTCCTACTCCTGGGGGAAAGATACTGCAAAATCTCCATTCCCTCCCCACTCTGGGTCCAGCCAGAGGTGGTATTTCCCGGGTCTCCGAATTATTCAAAATTTCCGCTACCGGTTCTCCAGAACCTGTCAGAACCTGCTGGATTTCACCCCTGAGGCAAAGCTACAGAAAAAATAGCTCGATACGATTATAGGAAGGAAGAACACATGCCACTGACTACAAAACACAAAAAAGTTTTATTTACTCAAACACAAATTACAGTCCAGTTGACCACCTCTTCGCGGCAGGGAGAATCTATTTGTCCCGTGAGGGGGAGAACTTCGTGGTTTGAAAGGACCTCTTTATAAGATAATACTTATAAATCTTCGTGGCGTAACTCAGACTGTCCACTTTAAGCACCTGAAGGAGGAGAGAACAGAGTTTTAGTAGGGCGCCTAAAAGATGAGTCCATCCGTCAATCCACCTTTTCACGAAGCAGGAAAGCAAAAGATCTACGAAATAGCTTTCATTATTCAGAAGCCCTGTTCCGAATGTAAAGCAGACCAATTTTTCAGAGTTTTATCAAACATTTCACACATTCCAAATGCTCAAAGCAGGCAGATTTCAAATTTTAAAATCCTCTGTGCTTCGTTACGCTAAAGAACGAAATAAAATGAAGCTGCCCCACTGGAAGGAAGTTCAGGCAATATTGGGTGTTTGTTTTTTTCTTGTGTTGCCAAAAGGAAAGGAAATGACAGAGGATTATTCCCCATTTCCTAATCCTGAGTGCGAAACAGGAAAAGGAGCAAGTATTAAGAGGGCAGAATTGATTCGCAAAAATCGTTTTGGTTTCGGACTTCCCACGAATTGTGGTTTATTCATAAACCAAGATTTAAGAAACCCCATCTTAGTAAACTTTCTATGCCAGGCCTTCCCTTGACATGTTTCGGAAATGTTTTTAAATGCACGTTTGCAGCATTTTTGCTTTTAGATCTTTCAGGAGAACAATTGACTATGAATTTTGACAACCGATCTATTCTGGATTAAAAGAAGCGTATCATGGAGCAAGGACAGACAATCTTCCTATCAACTCATCATCTTTTAATGACCCCATAATCCCTTGCTGGTGGGGGGAAGTCTGGGCAACTGAATTTTTTTTTTATTTGCATTTATATCCCACCCTTCTCCGAAGACTCAGGGCGGCTTACACTGTATTAAGCAATAGTCTTCATCCATTTGTATATTATATACAAAGTCAACTTATTGCCCCCAACAATCTGGGTCCTCATTTTACCAACCTTATAAAGGATGGAAGGCTGAGTCAACCTTGGGCCTGGTGGGACTTGAACCTGCAGTAACTGCAAGCAGCTGCTGTTAATAACAGACTGCATTAGTCTGTTGAGCCACCAGAGGCCCTAGCAGTGAATGGAACTAGCAGAGTGTTTTACTGGCCGGATGCTTTTCCTGTTGCCAATGCGGAGTTTTGTTCAGTAGATATATTCTCACTGCACCCAGAGAGAGAAGTATCTGCCTCTACCTAGGATCGAACTCACAGCCTCCTGATTGTGAGGCGAGGGCTCCACCTCTAGGCCATTGTACCACTCCACAATCTTCCCGTCAACTTCGTTGAAACTTTGTCCATTTCACACGACCCCACAAAAGTCAAGCTTAAAAATACATTTCAAGTAAGTTCTTGCAGTTGTGCAGTTGCTATGCCATTTACAATACATTTCCATTATTTTACCGCATACTTGTAAATAAGTTAAGAATTTTACGTGGTAAATATAGCACATAAAATTGTATTTGGTTTGTCTGTGGATGGGGCTTATCCAGAAACACAGGTAGTCCTTAACAACTGCAATTGACCCCTGAAAATTATGTTGCTAAGTGAGACATTCGTTGAGTTTTGCCCCATTTTACGACCTTCCTTGCCACAGTTGTTAAGTGAATCACTGTTGTAACACGGCTGTTAAGCAAATCTGACTTCCTCATTGACTTTGCTTGTCAGAAGATCACAAAAGGGGATCACATCAGAGGTGGGTTTCAGCAGGTTCTAACCAGTTCTGGAGAACCGGTCGCAGAAATTCTGAGTAGTTCGGAGAACCGGTAGTAAAAATTCTGGCCCTGCCCCCATCTATTCTCTGCCTCCCAATTCCCAGCTGATTGGGAGGAAATGGGGATTTTGCAGTAGCCTTCCCCTGGAGTGGGGAGGGAATGGAGATTTTACAGTATCCTTCCCCTGCCATGTCCACCAAGCCATGCTACGCCCACCAAGCCACACCCACAGAACCGGTAGTAAAAAAAATTGAAACCCACCACTGGATCACATGACCCCAGGACCCTGCAACCATCGTAAGTGTGAGACAGTTGCCAAACATCTGAATTTCGATCACGTGACCATGGGGATGTTGCAATGGTCATAAGTGTGAGAAACAGTCATAAATCACCTTTTTCAGTTCCATTATAACTTTGAAGAGTCACTAAACAAACTGTTGTAAGTCAAGGACTACCTCTCTATATAAAAAGATAAAGGTTCTCCTCGCACATACATGCTAGTCATTCCCGACTCTAGGGGGCGGTGCTCATCTCTGTTTCAAAGCTGAAGAGCCAGCGCTGTCCGAAGACGTCTCCGTGGTCATGTGGCCGGCATGACTAAATGCCAAAGGCGCACCGAACGCTGTTACCTTCCCACCAGAGGCGGTCCCTATTTTTCTACTTGCATTTTTTACATGCTTTCGAACTGCTAGGTTGGCAGAAGCTGGGACAAGTCACAGGAGCTCACCCCTTCCGCGGCACTAGGGATTCAAACAGCTGAACTGCCGACCTTTTCGATCGACAAGTTCAGCGTCTTACCTACTAAGCCACCGCGTCCCTTACCTCTATATAGAATACCTCTTTATATAATATTTTTTTAAAGTATATATTCCATATATACTCATATATAAGCCCATCTGCTGTTACGCTGATTTTCAGATTTTTTAAAACCAAAATACCACACATACACAAAAAATCATCCATGGATTACCAATAGCTAAGCCAAATATGAAAATTAAAACATACAAACATTTTGAGAATAAACCTATTTATAAGTGGTGCATTTTTCACAGTATTTTGGTTAAAAAAAAATTACAGGGTTAGCTTATCTGTGGATGGGCTCATGCAGATAATCCTCAATTTATAACAGTTCATTTAGTGACCGTTCAAAGTTACAACAGCACTAAAAAAGCAACATGACCATTGTTGACACTTATTGTCAGACTATTCATTGGGAAGACATGGTAAGAAGGTCAGCCAATGAATAGGAATAGCAACTAAGTCAGCCAATTGAGAGCTGAGACAGACTGGAGCCAAGGTGTGTCTTAGTCTGCAGCTTCTGAGTCTGTGCAGAGAAAAGAGAAACTGAAACCAGTGTGTGTGTGAACTTGTCTGCTGATCTGAGCTGAAAGGAAACTGTTCTCTGTTGTTGGTATTGTATATATATATTCTTGTATATTAAAGAAGTTAATGAATCGAGCTGAATCAGTTCAACTGTGTGTGATTTGTTTTTTTGCAACAAATTCTGACACTTATGACCATTGCAGGAATCTCATGGTCACACGATCAAAATACAGATGCTTGGCAACTGACTCATATTTATGACAGTTGCAGTGTCCCGGGGTCATGTGCTCATTTTTTGTGACTCCTAACAAGCAAAGTCAATGGGGAAGACCGATTCACTTAACAACCGTGTTACTCACTTAACATATGCAGTGATTCACTTAACAAATATGGCAAGAAAAGTCATAAAATCAAGAAAATTCACTTAACAAATGTCTCACTTAGCAACCGAAATTTTGGGTTCACTTGCCGTTGTAAGTCAATAGCTGGATTTCCCCCAACCCCCCCATGTAGAAATCTCTTATGTTTGCTTAACATAATAAAAACTCTTATGTTTGCTTGTCTCAGTTTGTGACACTGTATCTTGGCTCCATCTTCGTTTTCTATTATTAAGATTTGAAAGGTTTTGCAGATCAACGTTTCCATGCCTCAAAATAAACAGAAAATAAAACCATCACAATATGTCACACAGGTCAAATATTTTGGTGTACAATTGCTGGCAGGTTCCCAAATTACGTGGGGCTCAGCAATTACGGTTGATAGGACTCAACCATTTTCATTAACAGATCCTGACGGTTTGCCTAGAACGGGGTGTCAAACGTAAGGTGCTTAAATCTGCAACGCGAGGCCTGCCTGGAATTAGCAAAGGACCAGCCAATGGTGCCTCTGGCAGCCAAAATGGGGTACAGGGGAGCTGTGTGTGGCTGCCGCGCAGCCCATTTTTGGCCTGGGCGGCATCCTGCAACACTTTGCCAGCCACAACAGTGTGTAGGGAGGCTGCATGTGGCCGACACGCGGCCCATTTTTGGCCTGGATGGCCTCCTGCAACACTGTTTGGCAGCAGTGACATGCACTTACCTTCGCTATTGGTTTGAGTGTGTGTGCGCGCGAGCATAGTGAGCATGCACAGTGTCAAAAACAGGATGTAATGATGTCCCGGCGGGTTCGCGCAATCCGGATAAATCCGGCCAGATTTCACCGCTCCTTTTTGGTCAGCAAAGTGTTGCAAGAGGCCATCCAGGCCAAGAATTGGCCGCGCGCCCCCGTACCCCGTTTTGGCTGGCAAAGTGCTGCAGAAGGCATCCATCCCGTCTCCCTCTCTCCCCGGCCAGCCCACGGAGAACTACAATGCTGATCCGGTCCACAAATAAATCCAGTTTGACACCCCTGGCCTAGAAACAATGCCAAATTGCACCGAACGACGAGGTGAGGCCTAGGATGCCCTTACCGGGTTTCGTGATGCGTTCCCAAACATTTGACACAGCAGTAGCGGGCGCCGCAAGACACACACGTGTAATTGGACGGGAAGCCGCACACCGTGCAGAAATGACGCTGCGGCAAATTGGACGGGGGCGCACACGCTGTCAGGTAGTTGGGCCCTTCGCTTGTGTTGAGGTTCTGCTGGAAGTCGAAAAGCGAAAGATACCGTCGGTTGGGGATCTTACCACCATGGATAGAGGACGATCTAACAGCATAAAAGAGTTGGAAGGGACCTTGGAGGTCTTCCAGTCTAACCCCCTGCTCAAGCAGGAGATCCTACACCACTTCAGACCAATTGTTGTCCAGTCTCTTCTTAAAAACCTCCGGTGATGGAGTACCCACAACTTCTGGAGGCAAAGTCGTTCCACTGGTTAATTGTTCTATTAGAAATTCCTCCTTAGTTCTAGGTTGCTTCTCTCCTTAATTAATTTCCATCCACTGCTTTTTTTTTTTTTAATTTACATTTATATCCCGCCCTTCTCCGAAGACTCAGGGCGGCTTACATTGTGTAAGGCAATAGTCTCATTCTATTTGTATTTTTATATACAAAGTCAACTTATTGCCCCCCCAACAATCTGGGTCCTCATTTTACCTACCTTATAAAGGATGGAAGGCTGAGTCAACCTTGGGCCTGGTGGGACTTGAACTTGCAATAATTGCAAGCAGCTGTGTTTAATAACAGGCTTCTTACAGCCTGAGCCACACCGCGGCCCTTTTTGTCCTACCGTCAGGTGTTTTGGAAAATAGGTGCTTTGTGGCAGCCCCTGAGATATTGGAACACCGTTATCATGTCACCCCCTAGTCCAGTTGTGAAATCCAAGTATTTTTACTACCAGTTCTGTGGGTGTGGCTTGGTGGGTGTGGCTTGGTGGGCGTGGAAGGGGAAGGATATTGCAAAATCTCCATTCCCACCCCACTCTGGGGCCAACCAGAGGTGGCATTTGCCGGTTCTCTGAACTGCTAAAAATTTTCGCTACTGGTTCTCCAGAACCTGTTAGAACCTGCTGGATTTCACCCCTTCCCTAGTCCTTCTTTTCATTAAACTAAAAAAGGTAAAGGTAAAGGTTCCCCTCGCACATGCGTGCTAGTCGTTGCCGACTCTAGGGGGCGCTGCTCATCTCCGTTTCAAAGCCGAAGAGCCAGCGCTGTCTGAAGACGTCTCCGTGGTCATGTGGCCGGCATGACTCAATGCCAAAGGCGCACGGAACGCTGTTACCTTCCCACCAAAGCTGGTCCCTATTTTTTCTACTTGCATTTTTATATGCTTTCAAAACTGCTAAGTTGGCAGAAGCTGGACAAGTAACGGGAGCTCACCCCGTTACACGGCAGCACTAGGGATTTGAACCGCCGAGCTGCCAACCTTTCGATCGACAAGCTCAACGTCCTAGCCCCTGAGCCACCACGTCCCCTTTCATTAAACTAGATCTATTCCTTGCAAGCGTTCTTTGTATGTTTTAGCTTCCAAATCAGCTGGTTGATCTTGGGCCAGTCACTTTCTCTCAGCTCTAGAAAGGAGATAAGGGCAAACCACTTCCGAACAATCTTGCCAGGAAAACCGTACAGACTTCTCCAGTCAGTCATCAGGAGTTTTGTTTTTTTTTAAAAAACTGACTTGAAGGCAAACATATATACTTAACTTTATATATTGGCTAAATGAGGACTATCTGTACTGAAATGAGCAACATTATAATAAGAAAAATTAAGAATAGAGATCCTCCCCCCCCCAATTTTTTGTTAGGAAAAAGAGAATAGCAGAGAAAGACCTGTTCTTCCAGCAATGCTTGAAAATTTTTACGGAACCGCAGCTTGAAATGGTCTCCGCGGGTTTTTTTCTTCTTTTTCCCTGAAAATAAAGAACAAAAAAAAGGGGAAAAAAACAAACAAACCACAAATTAGAGATGAAGGAAAATGCCTTTCCGCCTCAGGAGATTTTTGTGGCATTGAACACAACAATGAAGAAAGATTATGAATTTGGGATTTTGTTAATTTAGAATAGGGGTGGGGAAGCCCTGCTTTTCTAGGCAAATGTTGCATTTTGTGGGAGCTGTCACAAAATGGCCGTCCTGGTATGGGGATGGGCAGAAGAGAAGTAGGCGAAGCAAAAAAATAGTTTTCCTATGAAACTGAGGGAGACGAGGGTCCCAATGTCCAATCAAAAATTAGCTCTTTGCTCCCGACAAAGGGAGTTGTATGTCTCAAAAACCAAACTGGCAATGCTTAAAGGTAAAGGTAAAGGTTCCCCTCGCACATATGTGCTAGTCGTTCCCGACTCTAGGGACGGTGCTCATCTCCGTTTCAAAGCCGAAGAGCCAGCGCTGTCCGAAGACGACTCCATGGTCATGTGGCCAGCACGACTCAAGGGCAAAGGCACACGGAATGCTGTTACCTTCCCACCAAAGGTGGTCCCTATTTTTCTACTTGCATTTTTGATGTGCTTTCGAACTGCTAGGTTAGCAGAAGCTGGGACAAGTAACGGGAGCTCACCCCCTTCGTGGCACTAGGGATTCAAACTGCTGACCTTTCGATCGAAAGCTCAGCGCCTTAGCCACTGAGCCACTGCGTCCCTCTGGCAACGCTTAAAGAACTACAAACACACACACACACAAATCCCAAATGACAACGTACACATCCAGACGTGAAATACATTCTCCTCACATACAAACAAGGAACCTATCTAATGAGGGGATGAAAAAAAACCAAGAGGTAAAAAGAGACGGGACTTTAATGGCATGTTTGTAATAATAATAATAATAGTAGTAGTAGTAATATTTTAATTTGTATACCGCCCTTCTCCCGAAGGACTCAGGGCGGTTAACAGCCAAATAAAAACGACAGTCAATAAATACAATACAAATAAAACAATAACTAAAAAACTTATTCAAAATTTGGCCCAAATTTAAAATACATTTAAAACCCTAAAAAACCAATTAAAAATTAAAAACCCATAATAACATCTATAAATTCTAAGCCAGTCCTGCGCGGAAAAATAAGATACGAAAAATAGCCACCATCTTGACTTTTTTTGACACCTCTACTTGTTTGTGTATGCAAATGTTTGTGTATATTCTGGTATATTGTATTTACAGACACATAGAGACACACATATATATGCAGGTGCTCACACAAACAAACAGATGACAATCATGACAATACTCATCTATTGGCCAAGAAAGAAAAGGAAGTCAAATAATAAAGCTAAGGGAGAGTGAAATCAACAGGAAAAATGAAAACAAGGGAAAATCAAAAGAAAGTGAAATTCAAGGGAAAGTGAAATCATGAGAATGAAATCAGGGAAAGTGATATTGAAGGAAAGTGAAATCGGGGGAAAGGGAACTCAAAAGAAAGTGAAATCAAGGGAAAGTGAAATCAAGAGAATGAAATCAGGGAAAGTGATATTGAAGGAAAGTGAAATCGGGGGAAAGGGAACTCAAAAGAAAGTGAAATCAAGGGAAAGTAAAAATGAAATCAAAGAAAACTGAAATTGAGGGAAACTGAATGTCAGCTTTGGAAGCCATACTAGGCTTTTAAAGATGTCGGTTTCGGAGTCTTTTCTGCAGGAGGGGTTTTCTGGAACGCTGACACTGAAATCAAGGGAAAGTAAAATCACGAGAATTAAATCAGGGAAAAAGTGAAATTGAAGGAAAGTGAAATGAGGGAAAGTGAACTCAAAAGAGAGCGAAATCAAGGGAAAGTGAAAACAAGGGAAATTGAAATTGTGAGAGCAAGGAAATCAGGGAAAGTGAAATTGGGGAAAGTGAATTCAAAAGAGTGAAATCAAGGGAAAGTTAAATCGAATGAAAATGAAATTAAAGAAAACTGAAAGCAAGGGAAAGTATAATCAAGGGAATGTGAAATCATGGGAAAGTGAAGTGAAATCAAGGGAAAAGTAAAAAATGAAATCAAAGAAAAGTGAAATCGAGGGAAAGCGAAATCAAGGAAAAGTGAAATCATGAGAATTAAATCAGGGAAAGTGAAACTGAAGGAAATTGAAATTGGGGGAAAGTGAACGCAAAAGAAAGTGAAATTGAGTGAAAATAAAATGAAAGAAAAATGAAATCTAGGGAAAATGAAATCATATGAGATTTCACATGGGAAAGTGAAATTGAAGGAAGGTGAAATTGGGTAAAGTGAACACAAAAGTAAAATCAAGGGAAAGTGAAAACTGTCAGGCCTGGAAACCATACTAGGCCTTAGGTTTCCAGACGCTGCCACATTTCTCCCCTGAGGAAGTTTCAGTTTTGGAATAATGTCAGGGTTCCAGAAAAACCTCCTCTGCATGAAAGAAACTCGGAAGCCATTGTCGTGTCCCACTCCTCCGCTGACGGCCGGGTCAGGGAAATCCAAATCAGGCGTGCCTCTGCAGCTCTGCCAAAGTCTTAGCAAAGATCTCAAGGCAGGCAGGAGACCAGAAAGTGATTTCAGCAAGATATGTTTAGACTTTGCCTGACTCAGAGAATGCCAGAAAGCAGATCCTTTATATAGGCCATGAGGTGTGGCTCCATGACTCAGCACTTATCCAGGCCTGCCCCTCCCTTCCTTCTGTTGACGCCGCTTATCAATTCTCCTGAAGCGAGGATCACTCCAGTCTGCAGCTGTTGATAATTGACCTTCCTCAGGCTCACATGCTGTGGGGGAGGGGGAGGGGTCTAGTTGCTCCGTTTGCCTGGGCATGGAGCCAGGGCTGGGGGCTGGAGGCGCTTCTTCTTCCTCAGCCTGTCTGGGCATGGAGCCAGGGCTGGGGCCGGGAGGCATGCTAGGACACTCCTCAGTGTTCGGAAGCAGATAAGAAGGCCCCGGCTGCGGGGAAAGCGAACGAGGCACAACAGCCATTGTCTTTCAAAGTTCTTTACTAGCATAAGGAAACTGGCACACGATGAGTGAAATTCCAAAACTGAAACTTCCGGATTCTTTTCCCAGTTATACAAACCCCAAGAGTCCCACCCCACAAACCCCTTTGCCGGTCACATGGTCCAACGTTCTTCCATTTTATTTTATTTGAAACCTCTTCTTGCCACTCCTTCTGCAGATGCGAACACAATCCGACCTTGACCGCTTGAAGAATGTTAGCATACCCCTCAACCCCCCTTCTTCCCCTCAGGGGAGAAATGCGGCAGCATCTGGAAACCTAAGGCCTAGTATGGTTTCCAGGCCTGACAAAAACAAAAGAAAAATGAAACCAAGGGAAAGTGAAATCCAAGGGACCCCCAGCAGGAAACCTCACCTGTTTCAGCATCATCATCAAACTGAGGCAAGCGCTTCACCAGCTGTGGCATATTGGCATGAGGGTCATCCTGGAAATTGTCATTCTCCAGGGCCTCTAACTGGCGGTTGAGACGGCGCTGGCGGGTGGCCCGGTCTAAAATACGCCTCTGGCCAGGGTCCTGGGACCTTGCTGAGAGAGAAGAAAGACGGCGAGAGGCTGAAGTCAACCATGTTGCCTTCAAGGAGGTCGGTTGGCATCTGTCGACGGGGCAGCCTTCCCAGCTGGCAAAGGACACTTCCAATCTCCTAATTAGCACATGCTCCAATTACCCTTAAGCCAAGAGTAAGCAATTCATTTTGCCAAGGGGTCACATGAGAGATAGGGACTGTTGTAGAGGGCCGAAGCAATCGGGCTATACACTTATTTTACACTTGATTTCTAATTTCTGATTGACCTCATGTTGGCCAGACAGGGGCAGCCAAAGGGCTGGACATGGCCTCAGGGGCTATAACCGTGATCAGAAACCTATGACGGAGACATTTCTGCGGGCAAACGAGCCGTCGCCCTAGGGCAGCTCCACCGCGCCTCCAACCGGACAGCTGATTTTCAGGTCTCTGCCGCGTGTGCGAGAGATGTGAGTGCATGGCCATGCTGCCCCATTCTTCCCAGGAGTCTCCACGCAGATGCCAGGTAAGTACAGGGCTCGTGCGGAGGCTCTGCGAGCGTGAAAAACTGGCCTAGCGGAAGTCCAGAAACAGGCCATTTCCAGCCTCTGGAGGCTTCAGGTAGGCCCAAAACGGGACATGGGGGGGGTTTTGCCTGCGTGGGTGGGGCATATGTGCCTGCACAGGGCAGCGGGCTGTGCATGGGGGGGCATTGCATTATGGGTGTGGGCACACAGGTGGCGCTGTTGCGCGCACGCTTTTGACACCGGAGGAAAAAATGGTTAGCCATCACTGGCCTATAAAATGCCCTGATCTGCCTTAAGGATACACCCATCCCCTCTCCAATCACCTGAGATCATCCTGCCAACATCTGGCGGCAAAATAGCTGAAACTGCATCAGTTTCCCTGCCTGTTTTTCAAGACTGGCAGCAACGTTAAGGATGAGTACACCCGTTTGTATCCCAACCCCTTAAATCCCCCTCCCCCCAACCCCATCCTCACCCAAAAGGCCAATAAACAGCCCAAGATCCTTGTCCGCTTCTCAGCAATCCCACAATGTGGCATGTTTAATTTTGGTTTAAGGCAGGGGTCTCCAACCTTGGCAACTTGAAGACTTGTGGACTTCAACTCCCAGAGTTCCTCAGCCAGCTTTATAATAATAATCCTAATAGTCATAATAACAACAATCTGGGCTCTTTGTTGCTTTCTGAGCTTGGCTGTTTTCTTGTGTAGGAATTTAGCACCCACCCCCCTCCTAGAAGAATGAAATATTTTAGAAAATATTTAAAAAGGCAGAATATATTTCCCTGGATGAAAAATGGAGAAACATGTTTTAAAGACAAAGCAGCTTCCTGATTCCCCCCCCCCACCTTTGTCAATAGGTCAAAGGTAGAAACTCATTCTCCCCACCTTTGTCAATGGACAATTAAGGCTTCAGCCAAGCTCACTCAATCCCCCCACCTTTGTCAATGGACCATCATTTGCAACACAATAGAACAGAAACTCACCACATGGCAAGGCTCAGGCAAGCTTGAGGGACAACCTACAATGTTAGCTAAGACCCCTAGACCACCTGGGAGTTTGACAACCAATCAGGATACTCTTCCTGTGCCCCAGAAAGTTCAAAGCTCAGAAAAAGCATAAAGCCAGGGAGCACACAGGATCTCATCCCTTTTCTGTTCAGGATCTCAAGCCATGTGATCCTGGCCACCATTAAACCATCTTTCCAAGCAGCCTCCATGTTTCCAGTGTCTTTGTCCCCACTTGGAACTGAACCCAGATGGATATTGCTTCCAACACTTGCAAACTAGATAACATCATCAGTAATGAAATGTCTGCAAAAACAACAACAAAAAAAAAACAAACCAACCCACCAACAACCAAGCATAAATACAATTGAGAGAGTCCAGAGATATTTCACAAGAAGAGTCCTCCACTCCTCTGCTCGCAATAAAATACCTTATAGAATAGAATAGAATAGAATAGAATAGAATTTTATTGGCCAAGTGTGATTGGACACACAAGGAATTTGTCTTGGTGCATATGCTCTCAATGTACATAAAAGAAAAGATACGTTCATCAAGGTACAACATTTACAACACAATTGATGGTCAATATATCAATATAAATCATAAGGATTGCCAGCAACAAGTTATAGTCATACAGTCATAAGTGGAAAGAGATTGGTGATGGGAACTATGAAACGATTAATAGTAGTGCAGATTCAGTAAATAGTTTGACAGTGTTGAGGGAATTATTTGTTTAGCAGAGTGAAGGCCTTCGGGAAAAAACTATTCTTGTGTCTAGTTGTTCTGGTGTTCAGTGCTCTATAGCGTCGTTTTGAGGGTAGGAGTTGAAACAGTTTATGTCCAGGATGCGAGGGATCTGCAAATATTTTCACGGCCCTCTTCTTGATTCGTGCAGTATACAGTGGAAGGCAAGTTGGTAGCAATTATTTTTTCTGCAGTTCTAATTATCCTCTGAAGTCTGTGTTTTTCTTGTTGGGTTGCAGAACCGAACCAGACAGTTATAGAGGTGCCAATGACAGACTCAATAATTCCTCTGTAGAATTGGATCAGCAGCTCCTTGGGCAGTTTGAGCTTACTGAGTTGGCGCAGAAAGAACGTTCTTTGTTGTCCTTTTTTAATGATGTTTTTGATGTTAGCTGTCCATTAACTGTTGTATCATTAAGTGTTAAATTTGTACCCTATGACTATCATTAAGTGTTGTAAGTGTTGTACCTTGAAGAAGGTATATTTTCTTTTATGTACACTGAGAGCATATGCACCAAGACAAATTCCTTGTGTGTCCAATCACACTTGGCCAATAAATTCTATTCTATTCTATTCTATTCTATTCTATTCTATTCTATTCTATTCTATTCTATTCTATTCTATTCTATTCTAATTCTAATTCTAATTCTACTTAATTCTATTCTATTTAATTCTATTCTAATGCAATTCTATTCTAATTCTATTCTAATGCAATTCTATTCTATTCTATTCCAATTCTATTCTATTCCGAAGGCCATTCCGAAGGCTATTCCGAAGGCCATCACTCTGCTAAACAAATAATTCCATCAACACTGTCAAACTATTTACTGAATCTGCACTACTATTAATCTTCTCATAGTTCCCATCACCAATCTCTTTCCATTTATGACTGTATGACTATAACTTGTTGCTGGCAATCCTTATGATTTATATTGATATATTGACCATTGTTGTAAATGTTGTACCTTGATGAACGTATCTTTTCTTTTATGTACACTGAGAGCATATGCACCAAGACAAATTCCTTGTGTGTCCAATCACACTTGGCCAATAAAATTCTATTCTATTCTATTCCATAAACCTAACCTATGAATATGTTGTCCAAATGCCCCCTCCTGTGGCAGGGCAGATGATTTTCAGGTCCCTGAGCTTTATTCTTTCTCTTACAGGTAAATAAGCTGCTGCGCTGCACCAATAAGATATATCCTTTTATTTTCCTTTGCAAAAAAAAAAATTAAAATTAAAAATTAAAATAAAATGCCCCAGTCACCTTTTGCATCTACCAATAAGCCCCCCCCCGCTTTCCCCCCCCCTCCATACCAAAATACCTGAAATTTTCTTTTCCACCATTCTGCCAGCCAGGTAAGCTGTGGACGGTTTTCCTGATTTTAGGTATAAATCCGCTTCGTTTCTCTCCCTTCCGCCTTTCCAAGCTGCAAAAACAAAAACAAAACCACACCTTTGCCCCGCAAAAGGTGACAAGAGCAAAGCTGATCAGGCTTTGGCGGGATCTCAATGAAAAATGTGTATTTACTGCACATCTAAGGACGCCCCGTATAGCTGCGATCTGCAAACGATCGCCATTTAATTGGAGGGCTATGGACTTCCGCCTCTGCTGCCTGGACACGCCCACTAAGACGCGTCATCGAGTCTTGTCCTTGCTGAGAACGTTTGGTTTCAAGCAGAGGCGGGATTGGGCTCCCCTGGGTCCTACACTCCGCCGGGTTCCACATAGAATAGAAACAGACATAGTTAATGAAATGATTAATTGATTAAAATATTTGGATACCTATCAGATTGATAGAATGTAAAATTAGATAAATCAATGACACGCATGCGTTGGAATTGCACATAATCAACCAGCCGACACACTGTATTTGTATTGAAGATGTTTTTGGGTTTGTTTGTCTAAAAAAAAATTAAAAAATAAAAAGAAGAAATAGAATAGAAATAGAATTAATAAAATGATTGCGTCCGTGCAATATTGGAAGGAACATAACTTACCACCAGAGGGATTCATTATCCAGAAAATATTTGAATGTGCCGAAATGAATAAACTTAAAAATTAAAAGAAAAAGATGATTTGGAATATTATGTATTATGTATTAAGCGTAAGCATGAAATAACTATACAATATATAAGCATATATATGTATGAGTATGTAATAACTATATTAATTGGATATAATGAAAGGAAACAATAAGACAGGAATGGTAGGCACGTTTGTGCTCTTATGCACGCCCCTTACAGACCTCTTAGAAATGGGGTGAGGTCAATAGTAGACAGTTTTTGGTTGAAGCTTTAGGGATTTTGGGAAGAGACCACAGAGTCAGGTAGAAATTTTTAATTCTAAATTATTTTAATCGGGGTTATTATTTATAAATTTTAAGGGTTTTAAATTTGATTGTTTTAATTTCGGCCATTTATGAATTATGCTTGGTTTAAGTTCTTGTTTTAATTGTATATTGTGTTGTTTTTTATGACTTGGCTGTGCACCGCCCTGAGTCCTTCGGGAGAAGGGCGGTATAAAAATCTAATAAAATAAATAAAATAAATAAATAAAAAATAGTGCATTCCAAGCATTAACAATTCTGTTACAGAAGTCATATTTTCTGCAATCAAGATTGGAGCGGTTCACATTAAGCTTAAATCTATTGTGTGCTCGTGTATTGTTGCAATTGAAGCTGAAGTAGTCTTCGACAGGAAGGACATTGTAGCAGATGATTCTATGAGTTAAACTCAGGTGATGTCGAAAGCGGCGGAGTTCTAAATTTTCTAAGCCCAGGATTTCAAGTTTGATGGCATAAGGTATTTTGTTGTATTCATTAATTAAACATTGATTTTTAAAATTAAATTAATTAAACATTAATTACATTTATTAAACATTGAAGAATTAAACATTAAAGGATATTAATAACAGGGGTCTGGACTCTGGACTGGGTCTAAGCACCTCCCCCCAGCCGGAGCTGCCACGTGTGGAAATGCCCCGTAACCCTATATCCCCACGACCAAACTCCCCAAACACGGGTCTTTTCCAGCTCCTTTCCCTTTCTTTTCTTTTTTTCTCTCTCTCCCCCTCCCGCCCCTTTCTTCGGCTCGCTCGAACTTTCCAGATTCTTCATTGGCTTGCCAAGGGGTGTGAGGACGGGGTGGGGGGAAGTTCCCCCCCCTTCCGATTGGCCAATCTTTCTCGCGGGGTTGCGATTGGTTGGAAGCCCAGGCGTCGAATTCCCCATTGGGAAAAAAGAAAAAGAGAAAAAAGCGAGGCGTAAAATCAAAGAATGGAAGGCACGCGCGGGAGAAAGGGAAAGGACTTTCCCTTTTGGAACGTTGGTTTCCCCTTTGATCTCCCTTAGGCTTTGGAACGTTGGAAACCCTTTGATCTCCCTCCTTTGTGTGTCCAATCACACTTGGCCAATAAAAACTTCTATTCTATTCTATTCTATTCTATTCTATTCTATTCTATTCTATTCTATTCTATTCTTAGGCGGGGAGGTAGAACGGAGGTTTGCCGGTATTTGAGGGAAGGCGCATAGGATAATTCACAATTGGATAAAAGCCTTCCTGTCAAACAGACAACAAGTAGTCAAAATTGGCAACGCTATATCAAATCCTGTTCCTGTCAAAAGTGGCGTTCCCCAAGGTAGCGTTCTTGGACCAACACTCTTCATACTATACATAATTGATCTCTGTGACCTCATCTCAAGTTATTGTGTTCTCTTTGCTGACGATGTCAAACTATTTAATACCACTAATAATACTTCTACCCTTCAAGAAGACCTCGACTTAATTTCCAATTGGTCTAAAACTTGGCAACTCCAAATCTCAACCAGCAAATGCTCAGTCTTACATATTGGAAAAAAGAACCCTAAGGTCAAGTACAAACTTGATGGACATTACCTAACTGACGACCCCCACCCTGTCAAAGATCTTGGAGTTCTCTAGTGCTGCTACACAACACTAAAAGATGCCTATCGGTCTTTACCACGTGCAGCTGTAGGACACTCTGATCATTGCATGATTCACCTTGTACCTGCTTACAGGCAAAGACTTAAAGCCATAAAACCAATAATTAAATCAGTGAAAACCTGGACGGAGGAATCAGAATTAAAGCTACAGGCATGTTTTGACTGCACTGATTGGAATATTTTTAAAGATACCTCTGCAGACCTGGATGAACTCACAGATACTGTAACATCATATGTCAGCTTCTGTGAAGACCTATGTGTACCTACAAGGAACTTGCGAATACACAGTAATAACAAACCTTGGTTTACACCTAAACTTAAGCAGCTACGACATTCCAAAGAGGAAGCCTACAGAAAAGGTGATAAAATGCTGTACAATCAGGCCAGAAATGCACTAACAAGGGAGATAAGAGCAGCAAAAAGAAGCTACTCTGAAAAGCTAAAGAATCAATTTTCAGCAAATGAACCAGCAAACATGTGGAAAACTCTTAAAAATATCACCGGCTATGGCAAACCTCCTTCCCAGGCTGAAGGTAATCAACAACTGGCAGATGACCTGAATGAGTTTTACTGCAGGTTTGAAAGGAAACTACAGCCACCTATCTCCACAACCCCCATCTCAGACACACCAACAACAGCCAAGCCTCCTACAACTGACCCCATTTCATTGGGTTCACAACCCCTAGTGATCACAGAAAAGGAAGTGCAGGACCTATTTCACAGACAAAAGCCAGGAAAAGCTCCAGGCCCAGACAAGATAACTCCTTCTTGCTTAAAAGTCTGTGCTGACCAATTGGCCCCCATCTTCACCCATATTTTCAATAAATCACTAGAGATGTGCTATGTTCCTTCTTGCTTCAATCGCCTACCATCATCCCAGTGCCAAGAAGCCCACCATCAAGGAACTGAATGACTACAGACCAGTTGCTCTAACATCTGTAGTCATGAAAACCTTTGAAAGGCTAGTGCTTTCCTACCTGAAATCCATCACGGATCCGCTGTTAGACCCCTTGCAATTTGCATACCGAGCAAATAGATCAACAGATGATGCTGTTAATATGGCTCTGCACTACATCCTACAACATCTTGAGTCTCCAAAGACCTATGCAAGGGTCCTTTTTGTAGACTTTAGTTCAGCATTCAATACCATCATTCCAGACATTCTTCTAACTAAGCTAAACCAGCTACAGGTACCGGAACAGACTTGTAAGTGGATCACAAGCTTCCTAACAAACAGGAAGCAGCAGGTGAAGCTAAGCAAGATCACATCAAATACCTGTACAATTAGCACAGGGGGCCCCCAAGGCTGTGTGCTCTCCCCACTTCTCTTCTCTCTGTATACCAATGACTGCATCTCCAATGATCCATTTGTTAAGCTACTGAAGTTCGCAGATGACACAACAGTGATTGGTCTCATTCGAGACAATGACGAATCCGCATATAGACGAGAGGTCGAACGACTAGCCTTGTGGTGCAACCAAAACAATCTGGAACTGAACACACTCAAAACCGTAGAAATGGTGGTAGACTTTAGGAAAAACCCTTCCATACTTCCACCTCTCACAATACTTGACAACACAGTATCAACAGTAGAAACCTTCAAATTTCTGGGTTCTATCATATCGCAAGATCTCAAATGGACAGCCAACATCAAAACATCATTAAAAAGGACAACAAAGAATGTTCTTTCTGCGCCAACTCAGTAAGCTCAAACTGCCCAAGGAGCTGCTGATCCAATTCTACAGAGGAATTATTGAGTCTGTCATTTGCACCTCTATAACTGTCTGGTTCGGTTCTGCAACCCAACAAGAAAACACAGACTTCAGAGGATAATTAGAACTGCAGAAAAATAATTGCTACCAACTTGCCTTCCATTGAGGACCTGTATACTGCACGAATCAAGAAGAGGGCCGTGAAAATATTTGCAGATCCCTCGCATCCTGGACATAAACTGTTTCAACTCCTACCCTCAAAACGACGCTATAGAGCACTGCACACCAGAACAACTAGACACAAGAACAGTTTTTTCCCGAAGGCCATCACTCTGCTAAACAAATAATTCCCTCAACACTGTCAGACTATTTACTGAATCTGCACTACTATTAATCGTTTCATAGTTCCCATCACCAATCTCTTTCCACTTATGACTGTATGACTATAACTTGTTGCTGGCAATCCTTATGATTTATATTGATATATTGATCATCAATTGTGTTGTAAATGTTGTACCTTGATAAACGTATCTTTTCTTTTATGTACACTGAGAGCATATGCACCAAGACAAATTCCTTGTGTGTCCAATCACACTTGGCCAATAAAAATTCTATTCTAAATGACCTTAATGCCAAAGCCCACTGCAACTACATAGCAAAAAAGGCTCTAAGAGTTGTAAACCTAATTTTACGCAGCTTCTTTTCTAAAAACTCTACACTACTAACTAGAGCATACAAAACATTTGCCAGACCTATTCTTGAATACAGCTCATCCGTCTGGAACCCATACCACATCTCTGACATAAATACAATAGAACGAGTCCAGAAATATTTCACTAGAAGAGTTCTTCACTCCTCCGAAAACAACAAAATACCTTATACCAACAGACTTGAAATCCTGGGATTAGAAAACTTACAACTCCATCGACTTCGACATGACCTGTGTTTAACACACAAAATCATCTATTGCAATATCCTTCCTATAAAAGACTACTTCAGCTTCAATCGCAATATTACAAGAGCAAAAAATAGATTCAAGCTAAATGTCAACCGCTTCAAACTTGATTGCAGAAAATATGACTTCTGTAATAGAGTTGTTAATGCTTGGAACTCATTACCTGACTCCATAGTCTCTACTCAAAATCTTCAACCAAAAACTGTCTACTATTGACCTCACCCCATTCCTAAAAGGACTATAAGGAGCGCGCATAAGAGCACAAAAGTGCCTACATTCCTGTCCTATTGTTCCTTTCATTATATCAAACTAATATAGTTGATGCATATGTTTTTACTTATATATACATATTTCTTCAAGATACGTTGTTTTATCTATGACAATTGTTTGTGTATACTGTTGTGTCAAAAATAAATAAATAAAGGATACCCCCTCCCGCCCCCATTCCAACGCAGGGCTAAGCCTACCCCTTTTAGAGGTGGATCCCCCACAGCGATTGGCTTGCGATCGGGAGGAGCTTGCGATCCCTTTCCCAAAGCTCGGCCGCTCGCGAGAGCGAGCCAAACTCCGGGCGGGTCCCCGACGCGCTTCCAGTCGCTTCTCCGCGCTCTGGGGGCTTTTGCGCTCATGGAGCTGCGAGCGATCCCGACCTTGCGCGCCGCCCTGGCGCTGGCCGCCCTGGCGATGATGGGCGCCTCTGCGGGCAGCGAAGGCAAGCGGGAAAGCGTGGATCCCGGTAAGGAAGGGCACAGCGCTGAGGATCGGGCAGGGATGAGGCGGGGGGGGGATGGTTGCGCCCAGAAACGATGGGTCCCCGGAAGCTTGGATGGGGGCAGGACGGAGAAAAAGGGGAAGGAGAGGGGTTGCGTGCACGGAAGCCCTTCGCTTTGGCGCCGGGGAAATAGCTGAAGGATCAGCTAAGGAAATCGGATCTTATAAAGAGCCCGTTCACGGGAGCTCCCCGGTGGCAGAAAATCGGGTTTCGCTCCCAGGATGGTTCCCCATCCTAGCCTAGCGCTGCGGACCGAGGAGTGAACGCCAAGCCCAGGGATCGAGTCTGCCTCCGCGTTCCTTATCGGAGTCGCCTGTTCTCTGTTCTGTAACTTTTTAGAATAGAATAGAATTTTTTTCTTGGCCAAGCGTGATTGGACACACAAGGAATTTGTCTCGGTTCATAGGCTCTAAGTGTACATTAAAGAAAAGACACGTTCATCAAGAATTCTAAGGTACAGCACTTTTTATAAAAATAATATTTATTGCATTTCCAAAAGTTAAAATACACAATACAAAAAAAAAGCACAATACACAAAAACAAATATATATATATAAAACACACAAAGACAAACGGGTCAAAATTACATTACTCATAACATAGCTTTTCCTATATTGGTATCTCTTATCCTATTTAACCTCTGTATACAGATTCTATTTCTAAGTATCTCTATAAACCAACATTCTTATTTAAATTATTTTAACGTCTATTCAAAATTCAGTCTCATGACAAAAATCTCTCTTAAGTTTTATTCTTACTCTCCAGCCAGGAATACCATCTATTCCATATTCAATAGCACTCAGTGTCTTCCCTCTCCTTCATTTCCATCGATACTCTGTCCATTTCTGCCCATTCATATATTTTTTTAATTATAATTTGATCCAGTGGGATATCCGGATGTTTCCAATTCTGTGCTATCACAATTCTACATG
The DNA here is from genome assembly GCF_028640845.1 of Ahaetulla prasina. NCBI lineage: Eukaryota > Metazoa > Chordata > Lepidosauria > Squamata > Colubridae > Ahaetulla > Ahaetulla prasina. The sequence goes on along the minus strand of NC_080542.1, from coordinate 12,279,112 downwards.
CCGTCAATATGTGTAATATGATATATTGTATATTTCTTTCCATTTACCTTCCAGACTGCCCAATAAGAATAGTTCCTTCCCCCCCCCTATTTACTGCCCTGTTATTTCATCCAGCCAGTTTTTTATCTTCCCCCAAAATTTCTTAATCTTAGGGCAGGTCCACCACACGTGGTAGACTGTCCCTTGTTTGTGACCACATCTCCAACAATTTGGGGACCTATTTGGAAACAGCCTGACCAATCTCGTTAGCTTGTAGGCTGAATAGAATAGAATAGAAAATAGAATAGAATTGAATAGAATAGAATAGAATTCTTTTATTGGCCAAGTGTGATGGGACACACAAGGAATTTGTTTTGGTGCATATGCTCTCAGTGTACATAAAAGAAAAGATAAGTTCATCAAGAATCATAAGGTATACAACACTTAATGATAGTCATAGGTTACAAATAAGCAATCAAATCATACTAGGAAACAATATAAATTGTAAGGATACAGCAACAAGGTTACAGTCATACAGTCTTAAGTGGGAGGAGATGGATGATAGGAACAATGAGAAGATTAATAGTAATAGTAATGCAGACTTAGTGAATAGTTTGACAGTGTTGAGGGGATTCTTTGTTTAGCAGAGTGATGGCGTTGGGGGAAAAACTGTTCTTGTGTCTAGTTGTTCTGGTGTTCAGTGCTGTATAGTGTTGTTTTGAGAGTAGGAGTTGAAACAGTTTATGTCCAGGATGCGAGGGGTCTGTAAATATTTTCACATTTCTCTCTTTTTGATTCGTGCAGTATACAGGTCCTCAGTGGAAGGCAGGTTGGTAGCCATTGTTTTTTCTGCAGTTCTAATTGTCCTCTGAAGTCTGTGTCTGTCTTGTTGGGTTGCAGAACCAAACCAGACAGTTATAGACAGTTTTTGAAAAGCAAAAACAAAACAGGGATCGGGGCAGGGAAGGATGGGGAAGAAGGGATCGCTGATTGACGAGGGCAACTTGAGCTCAAAATTTAGGTGGCTAAAGTGAGATATTGGTTAAGTGAGTTTGGTCGTTCAGTTAGTAAACACGGTTGTTAAGTGAATCCGGTTCCCCCGAAGGTCGCAAAAGGGGGAGATTGCATGACACACACACAGGCCCAAAACATTGCAGCCGTCGTCCTAAATTCGAGTCGAGTGTCTGAATTTTGATCACACAATCATGGAGAATGCATCGGTCTCAAGTGTAAAAAGTCACTTTTTTTCCAGTGTGGCTGAATCCAGTGCTTAAATCGGGCTCACAGGGCCGGCCTGGAAATAGGAAAGAACCAGCTCGTGGTAGCTCTGGCAGCCAAAATGGGGTATGGAGGGGCCGCGTGAGGGCCCCCCGTGCCCCATTTTAGGCCTGGACAGCCTCCTGCAACACTCTGCTGGGGCGGCAGTGGGGCGGGGGTTAAAGTTTTGGGTGGCAGGATGCTGCAGGAGGTGTCTCCCCACCCAAGGGTGATAAGGAGCTGGGGCTAGGTGGGCGGGTGGGGGTGGGGGCAGGCCCACCCCTCCCGTGATTGCCAATATCAGTTCGCCTGAACTGGTGCGAACTGGCTAATTCCACCTCTTATCTTCACCTCCTGGCTGGCCCGTGGAGAACTACAATGTTGATCCGGCCCTCAAAGAAATCCAGATTGACACTCCTACTCTAGAAAGCTCAAATGCCCTCTTTGGGCAAGGCTGGACAATTTGGCCAGCTTAAGGTTGAAGGCCTTCAACGGTGCTGAAAAAAGTGACCTATGACCATTCCCACCCCCAGTTATGACCTTTGCCACATCCCCACGATCATGTGATCAAAATTCCGAGGCTTTGGCAACTGGTTCATACCAGGGGTGAAATCCTCCCGGTTTGGACCGGATCGTGCAATCTGGTAGCGATGGGGGCGGGTAGTTCGGAGAACCGGTAGCAAAAATCCCTGCCGCCCACACCGCCCACGCCTCACTGTTTCTCTTCTCTGTCCCTGAAGCTCTCAGTAGTGATATGCTGAAAATGGCCTTAAATAACTGCTGCGGCGCTTCAAAGGGCCACACTACAGCTGATCAGCGCTGTAGGCGGCTAGTAGACTGGTGTGCTCCCAAAAAAAAGGCAATTAGTAGACCAGTGCCTCTATTTTTAAAGAAGGTAGACCAGTGCCCTCCCAAGTTTTCTATACTTCGTTTATTATTTTTATTATTTATTATTATTGGCCATGCTCATTCAATCACCTGACCACCAAGCCACACCCACCGGGTCACCTGACCACCAAGCCACACCCACCAATTAAGCCACAGCCACAGAACTGGTAGGGAAAATTTTTAGATTTCACCCTGGTTCATATTTAGGTTCATATTCGCAGCCTCGTGGCTAACTTAAGAACATCAGTGATTCACTTAACAACGGGGTCAAGAAAGGTTGTCAGATGGGCCAAAAAATTCACCTAACAGCAGAAATTTGGGGATCAACTGTGGTCATCAGTCGAGGGCTACCTGGAGTGGGCAGATTCAGAAGCCAGGATAAACATTTTAGGCCGACTGGACATGTTTGAGTTGGCAGAGAGGAAAGTGACGGTAAGAAGGTGCATTTGTGGCATTTGCTGAAGCACGTGGCTTTCATCGGCTATGAAGAGAGAAAAAATTGGGAGCAGCAGAAGTAAAAGGAAGATGGTGGCAGACATCTAATGGAGCTTTCTGAGAAACCTCCAATAGGTTCTGAAGGAATCAAATGAATAGAATAGAATTAGAATTAGAATTAGAATTAGAATAGAATAGAATAGAATAGAATAGAATAGAATAGAATGAGTAGACTAGACTAGACTAGACTAGAATAGAATAGAATGAGTACAGTAGAATAGAATTAGAATAGAATAGAATGAATAGAATAGAATAGAATAGAATAGAATGAGTAGAGTAGAATAGAATTAGAATAGAATAGAATAGAATAGAATAGAATAAGTAAAATACAATAGAATGAGTAGAACAGAATTAGAGTAGAATAGAAATAGAATAGAATAGAATGAGTAGACTAGACTAGACTAGACTAGACTAGAATGAGTACAGTAGAATAGACTTAGAATAGAATAGAATAGAATAGAATAGAATAGAATGAGTAGAGTAGAATAGAATAGAATAGAATAGAATGAGTAGAGTAGAATAGAATAGAATAGAATAAGTAAAATACAATAGAATGACTAGAATAGAATTAGAGTAGAATAGAAATAGAATAGAATAGAATAGAGTAGAGTAGAGTAGAGTAGATAGAATAGAATAGAATGAGTAGAATGGAATGGAATGGAATGGAATGGAATGGAATAGAATAGAATAGAATAACAGAATTGGAAGGAACCTTGGAGGTCTTTTAGTCCAACCCCCTGCCCAGGCAGGAAACCCTACACCACTTCAGACAAATGGTTATCCAACATTTTCTTAAATATTTCCAGTGTTGGAGCATTCACAACTTATGAGGCAAGTTGTTCCACTGATTAATTGTTCTAACTGTCAGGAAATTTCTCCTTAGTTGCTTCTTGCCTTGATTAGTTTACACCCATTGCTTCTTGTCCTACTCTCAGGTGCTTTGGAGAATAGCTTGTCTCCCTCTTTTGTGGGGCAGCCCCTGAGATATTGGAACACTGCTATGTTGTTTCCCACCCCCAGTCATTCTTTTCATCAGACTAGACATACCCATTTCCTGCAACTGTTCTTCATATGTTTTAGCCTCCAGTCCCCTAATCATCTTTGTTCTTCTTCTCTGCACTCTTTCTAGAGTCTCAACATCTTTTTTACATCATGGCGATCAAAACTGGATGCCGTATTCCAAGTGTGGCCTTACCAAGGCCTTATAAAGTGGTATTAACATTTCACGTGATCTTGATTCTATCCCTCTGTTTATGCAGCCTAGAACTGTGTTGGCTTTTTTGGCAGCTGCAAGCACACTGCTGGCTCATATTTAAATGATTGTCCACTACGGACTTCAAGGTCCCTCTCACACTTACTACTATTGAGCGAGGTACCACCTATGCTGGACCTGTGCATTTTGGTTTTTCTTACCTAAATGCAGAAATGAGATTTAGAGGTAAGACTGCTTCTGACTGTGGAGGACCCACTTTCTAGCTGTCATGATCTCTACAAAGTGTCGGTCAGCGATGAATTTCCTTCATGACCTGATCATGGAAATCTCACTTGAATGTGAAGATAAAATGAATTTTGGATGTTGCGAAATGAGCCAGGCCAAGCAGGAAGATGGGCTTCTAAACGGTACGGCAAGTTTAGCCGCCATCGCAGAGGTATGATGGTGCATTTGAGAAAAGGGATGGAGAAAGGAACAAGCCAAACCAGTTAGTAAATCGAGAAGGGTGTTTGGATTAAAATGTTACAGCTGTTGTTGAGGAGGAGAGTTTTGGCACCGTGAATTGGAACATAATTGTGGTTGCTCAGTTGGAGCAGAAAACCAATCTGTATCTGGTTTTTTTGGGGGGGGGTTTTTTTGGGAAGACTTAAGGTTGACTTTTCGGTTCAGATTTTAATTGAAATTAAATTTGAGGTAGTGTTTCTGGAAACTTAGCAGGATTACACAGTTATTGCATGGTTGTTAAGTGAATCTGACTTTCGCTTTGCTTGTCAGAGCGTCGCAACAGGGGATCACATGCCCTGAGATCCCCGTAAACGGTCGTAAAGGTGAACCAGTTGCCAAGTGTCTGAATTTTGATCACATGACCCTGGGAACGTTGAAAAGGTTGTAATTGGGAAAAATGGTAGTACTAAGTCACTTTGTTCAGTGTCGTAACTTTGAAAAGTCACTAACTGAACTGTTGTAAGTCAAGAACTACTTCAGTTAAAGTTTGGTCTCCTGGGGGACCAATTGGCCATCAGAGTACTGCAAGAACAATGGAACACAATTCTTTATATCTATCTATCTATCTATCTATCTATCTATCTATCTATCTATCTATCTATCTATCTATAGGGGATGCGGTGGCTCAGGGGCTAAGACAGTGAGGAGGTTGGGGAGGAACGTGGGCCAGTCCTGGAGTCTGGGGAAGGCTTGGCTGAGGGCTCCGAGTCAGAGGCAGAGAGGGGGCCAAGGCCATATGGTAGTTCTTTGCTGCCTCCGGAATCTCCAGAGTCTGACATCAGCGAGGCGGAAGAACAGCGTGAGCCTGTTCCCAGTGTGCCCATGCGCAGAGCTGCCAGAAGATGGGAACAATTAAGAAAACAGGGTCGACTTGGGAGTAACGCTTGGGGATGATTGGCCCCTCCCATAAGACATAAAAGAGAACGGGATGTGAGCTTTTGCAGGAGGCAATTAGTTCATCTGGTCAGTAAAAGCTGTGGAAAAGCTCTGTTTGACTCTGTGCTAAATTTGGCCTTGCCCTGCGTTTGGCAATTAGTTCTCTGGCGGCATTCCAAGGGAGATAAGGTGAGTGTTTGTAAACACTCTCCTGATAGACTGCCTTTCGGACTGGGAATGACAATAATTCACAGCGTTTGAATTAAAGAGATTTGCCGGGACTAAGATTGTGCTGTTTATTTTCTAAGGAAGCCTAAGTCTGAACAGTTGGTTGGGGAATTCTGGGAGTTGAAGTCCACACATCTTAACATTGCGAAAGGTTAAGAAACACTGAGCTAGGATGTCTAGAAAGAATGAAGAAAATAGAAAGTTTTGGCTTATCGCGATGAAATATTTCATCTGGGGTTTGTTTTATAATGCCTTCCAGCTTTGCATATGCTACTTAGGAAATTATCATTTCTTTGAACCCTGCCTTTGGCTGAAGTGATTACTTTTGAGATGAAAGGAGACTTTTTAGATCCTGATTGGGTATCTTTCCTGACTGGTTGACGGTGTGAATTGAAAGTAGAAAGTACGAGCTGCGATGAGGTTTGAGTCCTGTCCTCCCCCCATCCTCCTTTTCTATGTTTTTAGGATTCCCGAATCCTCTCGTGCATCATTGCTCAAAAACGATGGGACGGTGTTTTAAAAAGGACAAAACAAGGGGTTAGAAATCGTCCTTTCCAATTCGACAGCTCTGCAATTGCAATTGAAATCTTTTCCCCCGTTTTGGAAACTGCAGGTAGACCCCGAGCCGGTCCTTCGCTGCTTCCAGGGTGGCTCCGCGGGCCAGATTTAAGCACCCTGTGGGCCGGATCTGGACCCTGGGGCCCTGTGTTTGACACCCCTGGCCTAGATCAGTGTTGGCGAACCTATGACACGCATGCTGGAAGCAGCACGCGAAACCATCCCGTGAAGAATGCGTGGTCTCGCTGGCTAGCTGTCAGTCAGCTGGCTGTCACACTCGGGCGGGAGCGGCAAAATGTCGAAGAGCGGCGTTCCGGCACACATGTGCAGGCTGGCACCCGACCTTCCAGTTGATCTTGCGTGCATGCGCGATGGCCAGCTGTTATTCGGGCATTCTTCCATGCTGGTATCCGGGTATTTAGGTGCAGGCTCATGCATGCACGATGGACCACCGCTTTTCCAGGTATTGGCACTCCCGCACACTTGCGAAGACCAGCGGGGCCACACATACCTCGCGGGATGGTTTCACGTGCCACTTCCGGCACGCAGGCCAGCACGCGGGCACGTCAAAGGTTCGCCATCATGGGGCCTAGATCATGTTGGTTTGCAGCCTGAAAACCAACCCCTCAAATAGATTGCCCTTTTCTTTAAAATAATTTCTCTTGGCACATGCTCTTAAATCCGACGTGGTTTTTTTTTTTGACAGGAGCGAGAGGGAACACTACGGGATGGTTTTGATTAGCGAACACGAACGGAAAGTAGCATGCTTCAGTTTTGTTGCTCGTCTGTTTCCAATCCTGTCTGCCTCCGTGCTTTTCTCAACGTTTGAACGCAACCCCTCGTCAGGGGAATCATGCGAATTGCACGCCGGGCTGGCCAAAGCAGGCTTAAAAACAAGACAGTTCTCCACTTAGTATGCCAAGTCGCTGAATGTCTTCTCTTTCTTCCCTTCCCTTCCCTCCCCCAGCCCCTTCGTATAATTATTTTTTACTGATGTTACTCAATAGACTAAAGGACTGGCAGCTTCCTTTTTGTGAAAGCTGCTTGTGTTTGCAAGAGGGAGTTGACTGACTGTCTGAAGAAGACAGCTGTCCTGCCTCTGGAGAAAAACAGCTATTTCCACCACCACGTAGGCTACATTCCAGCTTGAAACAAATGCCTGTTTGGCTGATGCGCTGTTGAAAGACGGCTTAAAAACGAGGTTGTCCAGTTCTGTGGAAGCACCAAACTGACCTTAACTGATCTTGAAGGGCTCTCCAGGGTGGGACTGGAGCTGCAGATCGATTGCAGAGTTGTAGACTTCGGGAAGTTGAAAGAATTCTCGGTGATAAGAGAACCACTTGAGATGCCTCCGTGAAGTCACCAGGAGTCAAGGATGACTCAAGGGGAAAAAAAGCTTTTAAACTGATAGGCTTAAAAATTCAAGCTGGTTTGGGTTGCCCCCAATGCCCCATTAGACCATGGGAGCTATGCACTTAAGAATAGAATTAGAATTCTTTATTGGCCAAGTGTGACTGGACACACAAAGAATTTGTCTTCAGTGCATAAGTGTTGTGGCCCGCCAGCGGAAAACCATTATGAATCTTCAGACTTTGATTCTGTACTATTTCATTTCCAGAATTAACTCGTGTTGAATGTTTCTCTCTTGATTTTTTTGAGGATCCCTTTTCGAGAGCTAATGTAAAACAAAGGACGGAAATTAAATATTTTTCTGTTAAACTTTCTGATTTGCGTGGAGGACCAGGAATAAGAAGAACTTCAGACCTTCCATTCTCACTCTGGACATCCTGAATCTCTATGGTACTTGTTGTGACCCGCCAGTGGCCAGCGGAGCTGGCAGCAGATTTGGACAGTGTGGAGGTTGGGGAGGAACGTGGGCCAGTCCTGGAGTGTGGGGAAGGCTCTGATGAGGGCTCTGCCAGTTATCAGTTGCCTTCGGAGTCAGACATCAGTGAGGCAGACGAACAGCTGGATCCTGTTCCCAGTGTGCGCATGCGCAGAGTTGCCAGACGAAGGGAGCAGCTAAAGAACAAGGGTTGACTCAGGAGTAAAGCCACAGGTGGCTGGTGAATGGCCCCTCCCATAGGGAATAAAGAGAAATGAAAGGGGAGTGGAGTTTGCAGGAGACAATTAGTTTGCTTAATTGGTTCCTGACTCCTTGTCAAGTTTTGAAGATATCTGGGCCTGGCAGCTCCCCAAGCCAGATAAGATCTGTGACTGTAAATTCAGCCTTGAAAGACTTGGCTGGGTGTGAATGAGAAGAATTCGCAGTAACTTAATAAAAAGGGGATTTTGTCAGGACAAGAAGTCTGCTTCATGCTCTTGGGAAGCCTAGGTTATAACAATAAGCTCTCAGTGTACATAAAAGATATAAGTGATAAATCATGATCATAGTCATCATAAATACATTCTACATCAGGGGTCTCCAACCTTAGTAAATTTAAGGCTTGTGGACTTCAACTCCCAGAGTTCCTCAGCCAGCAAACGTGGCTGAGGAACTCTGGGAGTTGAAGTCCACAAACCTTAAAGTTACTAAGGTTGGAGACCCCTGATGTAGAATGTATTTATGATGTCTGAGGTATTTATGAGGTAGAAGTAAGGGGGCATTGGAGTCCTTTTATTGTCCTTGAACTCCCCCCCCAAATTAGAACAGAGTTCTTTCGATGTTCCTTGGCTATCCCAGCCCCCCTTCTCTCTTCATTTGGGTTCAGGAGCAAGCAAGGTTGACAATGGATCTCTGGAAGCTCCTCGTAACTGGGAAAAAAAGGGGGAGGGGATTAGAAAGACATTTATCTTCTCTTTCTTTCTGGAGGGTAAAGGTAAATGTTCCCCTCGCACATACGTGCTAGTTGTTCCCAACTCTAGGGGGCGGTGCTCATCTCCGTTTCAAAGCCAAAGAGCCAGCGCTGTCAGAAGACGTCTCCCTGGTCATGTGGCCGGCATGACTCAACGCCAAAGACGCACGGGAACACTGTTACCTTCCCACCAAAGGTGGTCCCTATTTTTCTACTTGCATTTTTTACGTGCTTTCGAACTGCTAGGTTGGCAGAAGCTGGGACAAGGAACGGGAGCTCACTCCATTACATGGCAGCACTAGGGATTCGAACCACTGAACTGTCGACCTTTCGATCAACAAGCTCAGCGTCTTAGCCACTAAGCCATTGCGTCCTTTGTTTCTGGAGAATAACACAACCCATTTGGCTGTTTCATCTTCAGCTCTGGCGTGATATCTGTGCATACTCTAATTTTCAAGTAACACTCATAAGTGTGTAAACCAAGCCAAGAAACACTTGTAGAATCCTTGTCTACGGAGATTCTTGGTCAGCCAGGTCATGGAGGTCCCCAAAGAGGCCTTTTTTCAAGAGGCAATTGGACTTTCTGGGTTTTCTTCGAAGACATTTCGCTTCTCATCCAAGAAGCTTCTTCAGCTCTGACTGGATGGTAGGGAATGTAAGGATTTATACTCCTTGCAGACAGCTGGTCGGAAAAGTTCACGAGGATCTTCAGCCGACACAACACACATGCACACTTGAAACCCAAGAATACGCTAAGGCAGAGGTGTGCGCACCCCAAGGATAAAACATCCAGACACAGTCTGAGCAGTGTGGTATATGCAGTACAATGCAGTGAGTCGTGTGCAAAACTATACATTGGGGAAACAAAACAGCCACTTCCTAAATGCATGGCACAACATAGGAGAACAAACCCATCAGGACTAGATCCAGCAGTTCATCTGCATTTAAAAGACAAAGGCCACTCTTGAAGACAGCAAAGTCCACATTTTGGGCAGAGGAGACCGCTGGTTTGAAAGAGGGTCCAAGGAGGCCATCTATGTCAAAATTGAACAGTACTCTTGTTGTGTTCGGCTGGAGAACACATGACCAGTAACCAGCAGTTGATTGGTTAACCGCCGATGCTATAGCCGGCGGGAGAATTAAGGAGCTGCTATTGGCTGAGCTGTTTACAGCTCCAATATAAAAGGGCTGTCAGTTTAGAGCTTGCTCGCTTGCTCACCTCAGTTAATTGTTTGTAGTTAATAAAACAACTGTTAATGGTTCTCCTGCATTGCCTCACTTCTTGCTGTTGTTTTGCGAATACAACACTGGCGATGAGGATTTTGTTAGCGGAGATCGCAGGGGAACAAAGCCATTCATGAGAGCTAGCCAGAGAGCAGAGCCAAGGCAACAAGACATTGAGGACTAAATTACCTCAGGCAAGTCTTGATCAATGGCCACTCTTTCCACATTCGCTCCATTCGATCAGGCGAAGGAATCCTGGGACTGCTTTGTAGACAGGGTCAATTGTTTCCTGGCCGCAAATGACTACAAGAGACTTCCCGATGACAGGAAATTAGCAGTATTCCTTAGTATATGTGGGCATGACATGTTTGAAACAGCCCGAACGCTGTTGGCGCCTCAAAATGTTCAGGATGTACCATGGGGGGTGTTATTAGATAAGCTGAAGGGACATTATGCTCCCTTGCCCTCAAGAGTAGCCAGGCGCCATGCCTTCAGGCACAGGTACCAGAATGAGGGAGAGTCTATAAGTCAATACACAGCAGCGTTAAGGAAGGCTGCCCTTTATTGTGAGTTTAGTGACCTGGAGGATATCCTTCTGGATCAATTTATTTGTGGTATCAGGGATATCGAATTGCAGCGCCGCCTACTGGCCAGAACAGATATCACTTTTCAAACTGCAATAGATGAGGCTCAAGCCTCAGAACTGTCTGCTAAGTCGGCTTCTGAAATAAGGAAGCCTTTCAGCACTGCTGCAGCTGCTAAACCAGCCACAGTGCATCAGCAGGAGATGGTTTCTGATCAGTTCTCAGAGGAGGAGGAAGAGATAAGCCGTCTTAATTCGAGTTCTAGGAAGGGTTGGGTGACAGAGGAAAAAAAGCCACAGAATCCATGCTTAGGTTGTGGAGGAAACCACCACCGTTCTTTGTGTAAATTTAAGAACGTGGAATGTCGGCGTTGTGGCAAGAAGGGCCACCTCGCTAGAGTCTGTAGGGCCACGCTGCCCTCAATTTCCAACCCTGCAAAACAGCATACTAATTTCAACCCTGTGAGACCCAATCGTGATGCACGGCAGCGAGATAGGGCTGAACGGATTGAGGAAGATTGTTTCTCTATTCACCGGGGCACAGAACAGGGGGAAACCAGAGTAAGTCATGCCAGGTCAGGACTTAGGAAAAAATTTTTCCTCACAGTCCATATTGAGAATAAACCGTGTAGAATGGAGATTGACACGGGATCTTCTGTGTCTATCATAGCGTGGCACACCATTTCCCGCTTAGTGCCCTCCCTTAAAAAACACCAATTAGATCGGGCTCGACTAAAGCTTCGTGATTACCAAGGTAATCACATTCCCATTTTGGGTTCCGGGTATTTTCAAGTTCAATATAAGAACTTTAATGATCGCCTTAGAACCATAGTTGTTGATGGCATTCTCCCCTCTCTGCTAGGTCTGGAGTGGTTCGATGCATTGGGTTTGGCCATAACAGGCATACATGCTCTTGCATCAGACCACTTCTCCGATCTCTTCCAGGAATTCTCTGATGTCTTCAGTAAGGAATTAGGCAAATACAAGGGGTCTCCCATCTCATTAAATTTAGATCCCTCAATAGCTCCTATTCGCCTTAACCTCGCAGGGTTCCTTTCGCCCTTCGCACTAAAGTTGATCAGGAAATTGACAAATTATTGGCACAAGGTATACTACAACCAGTGGACCATGCTCGCTGGGAGACGCCTATAGTGATCCCCATTAAGGTCGATGGATCGATAAGGATCTGCGCGGACTACAAGGCCACGCTCAACAAGGCTCTACAGGCAAACCCGTATCCTGTTCCGGTGGTCCAACATCTTCTGCATTCATTGGGCCGCGGCAGCATATTCGCCAAGCTCGACATGGCACAGGCCTATCAGCAGCTTGAGGTAGATGATGAGTCCGTGGAGGCGCAGACGATTGTGACTCACCGCGGTGCCTTCAAATGTCGCCGGCTGCAATTCGGGGTCTGTGTGGCCCCCGGCATTTTCCAATACCTGATGGAGAGACTCTTACATGGGTTGCCGGGGGTCGTCCCCTATTTCGACGACATCTTTGTGTCAGCCACCGATGAGGCTGAGTTGCTACACTGCCTCCGTGCCGTTTTGATCCGTTTCCGGAAGGCTGGCCTTAAACTAAAGCATGAAAAGTGCATACTGGGCGTTCGCCAGGTCGAATTTCTTGGTTTTCTTGTCGATAAGCGAGGTCTGCACCCTACCCCCGCAAAGGTACGTGCAGTACAACAGGCTCCTACACCAACGACTAAGACTGAACTGCAGGCTTTCCTTGGCCTCCTTAACTTTTATAACTTATTCTTGCCACATAAAGCTACAGTCGCAGAACCTCTCCATCGCCTCCTCAACAGCAAGACACCTTGGAATTGGGGACGGAAAGAGGACGCAGTTTTCTGGGCCGTGAAGGCACTGCTCACCTCTGACAGTGTCCTCATGCAATACCATGCGGACTTACCTTTGCTCCTGGCATGTGATGCTTCACCCTATGGGATAGGAGCTGTCTTGAGCCACGTTCTACCAAATGGATCAGAAGCTCCTGTTGCTTATTTTTCTAGGACTTTGTCTCCAGCAGAACGTAACTATGGACAGGTAGATAAGGAGGCTTTGGCAGCCGTGGCCGGGATCAAGCGTTTTCATGATTACTTGTACGGCCGTGCATTCACGCTTGTCACCGACCACAAGCCACTCTTGGGCATCCTGGCTGGGGATCGTCAAACCCCCCTCATCCTGTCACCAAGGATGACACGATGGGTTGGGTTCTTAGCGGCATACCAATACACCTTGGTCTACAGGCCAGGCAAGGCTATTGGGCACGCGGACACATTGAGCCGTTGCCCCCTTCCAATTCCTGCAGAGGACCCTGCCCCTGCCTCATCAGTCCTGTTTATCGACGACCAGGCTATTCCAGTGTCAGCATCAGATGTGGCGAAGTTCTCTTCCAAGGACCGTACCCTCCGCCAGGTGGCCGACTGGGTGAGGAGGGGGTGGCCCCTTGGGCAGTTGGCTTCCGAGTTTCAACCTTACAAGGTCAGGCAGCATGAAATTTCTATCATCAGAGGCTGCCTACTCTGGGGCTCCCGAGTGATAATTCCAGATGAGCTCCGTGGCCGGATCCTCAATGTCTTGCATGAAGGCCACCCAGGCATCGCCCGCATGAAGGCATTAGCCCGCAGTTACCTGTGGTGGCCAAGGCTAGATGGGGAAATCGCTGAGTGGGTGGCCGGGTGCCCAAGGTGCCAGATCCGTAGAGCAGTTCCTCCAGCGGCAGTGGCCACTGAATGGGAGATGCCAAAAAGCCCCTGGGCCGCGTCCATATAGATTTTGCCGGCCCCATCCAAGGTCACATGTTGTTGATTATCGTTGACGCTTACTCTAAGTGGGTCGAGGTTGTCTCAATGACCTCTACCACCTCAGAGGCACTGATCCATGCACTTAAGAGAGTTTTTGCCACTCATGGTTTGCCTGATGTTTTAGTGTCAGATAATGGGCTGCAGCTAACCTCAGCGGCCTTCCAAGCATACCTGGCAAAGCAGGGCATTTGCCATGCCACTATTGCTCCATTTTGTCCTGCCTCGAATGGCCTGGCTGAAAGGACAGTCCGCTCAGCTAAAGAAGTCCTAGCTAAATTAGTTTCCGGAGATTGGCGAGACAAAATAGCGACCTACCTATTGGCACAACACACCACTCCATGCCCCACGACTAACCGCTGCCCGGCAGAACTGTTGATGGGCCGACGATTGAGGACTGTGTTAGATCGTTTGCACCCTGAGTACTCGCCAGAGAAACCCCCTGATTCTACCAGTGGAGCCCGCGCATTCCAAGTGGGGGATTGGGTGTATGCCCAGCATTTTGGGGGGGACCCGCGGTGGCTACCAGGTCAAATAGAAGAAGTGACCGGCCCCCGTTCATACCGGGTTCAGTTGGAAGATGGTCGCATGTGGCGGCGCCATGTGGATCAACTGCGCCGCCACATGCCCCCATCCAATGTACCGAGCAACACAGATCTGGCCGCATCGAATCAGCCACCACCTGTACAAAGCAAAGAGTCCCGTCCAGAAAACATGCCCAATCCTGATAGTCCACCCACAACTTCACCAGCTGTCGATTTACCTCAAAGGCCACATCAGGACCAGTCCAACGAGTTTCCATCCAGCGCGGCTGAACAAGCCCCAGAAGTTCGTGAAGTTCCTGTGCGGGTCCCATCAACAGCACCTGGTACGGTTGTACTGCGCAGGTCGGAGCGAGCCAGGAGATGTCCAGCCTACTTGGCCGATTATGCTTGTGCAATCCGGGAAGGGAGGGGTGTTGTGTTCGGCTGGAGAACACATGACCAGTAACCAGCAGTTGATTGGTTAACCGCCGATGCTATAGCCGGCGGGAGAATTAAGGAGCTGCTATTGGCTGAGCTGTTTACAGCTCCAATATAAAAGGGCTGTCAGTTTAGACTAGAGCTTGCTCGCTTGCTCACCTCAGTTAATTGTTTGTAGTTAATAAAACAACTGTTAATGGTTCTCCTGCATTGCCTCACTTCTTGCTGTTGTTTTGCGAATACAACAACTCTCTCAACAGAGGAGGAATAATATGACATCATCTATCTCCGGTCTACAACACAGTCCTTTCAGCAGTTCCAAGAAGGTTCCACACCCATATATGTGACCCTGATGACACAGATGGCCTTAATGACTCACTAAAAGAATGCAAATGACCAGCTGTCTCTAAGGAGTATAAATCCTTCCCTCCCCCACCATCCAGTCAGAGCTGAAGAAGCTTCTTGGATGAGAAGTGAAATCCCTTCAAAGAAAAACCGGAACGTCCAGTTGCCTCTTGAAAAAGCACCTTTGTGGAGTCTCTCTCAGCTTGTTGGTTTTCTTGTAGACTGCACTGATGATGTTAGATAGTTTGGTAATGAATTGTCTGCAAGAAAACCACCACACTCAGAGAGCAGAAAGGACCCATAGTTCAGGAGTCAGCAACCCGTGGCTCTGGAGCCGCATGTGGCTCCTTCATCCCTCTGTTACGGCTCCCTGTTGCTGGGCAGCTCCACAGTTGATAGGGCTTTTGGTTAGGACAGGTAGAGAAAAAAGGATGCTGCGCTAGGAGGACACTCTATGGTGGGGGAACCGACTTCCAGTCGGCAGGGGAAAAAGGACACCGTGCTAGGGGGAGATTCTATGGTAGGGGAACCGACCCAACTTCCAGTCGGCAGAGGAAAAAGGACACCATGCTAGGAGGAGACTCTATTGTGGGGGAACCGACTTCCAGTTGGCAGAGGAAAAAGGACACCATGCTAGGAGGAGACTCTATTGTGGGGGAACCGACTTCCAGTCGGCAGAGGAAAAAGGACACTGTGCTAGGGGGAGGCTCTATGGTGGGGGGAAACCAGACTTCCAGTCGGCTGCAGAATTGAATGGGGGCTTCCAGTTAGGATCTTTGTGGTTCTTTGAGTGTTTAAGGTTGCCGACCCCTGCCATAGTTTAAACCAGAGTTAAAATATTGTCTTCTGTCGGTAAAGAAACACTTGCATAACAACATCTCATTTGTTTTCACACTTCCACCTTCTCTTAGTTTTGCTCATGGTCCATTTCCTTGAGGTTCTTGAGCACTGAATGAGACCTTCCTAGCTTCATCCGGGTTGGAGCTTTTTCTCACTTTAACCCCGCTACTGAATTCTGCAGTCCTCCGGGAGAATTGTATAATGTTATTGTAGGTTCTGGAATTCTCTTCCACTGACAAAAGTCTCAAACATTTCCGAGAGAGGAAAAAAACAGTGGCTTAAAAAGTTTGCCAAAGAAACTTGGTAATGGGTTGGCTGTCAAGGAGGAAACTTGTTAGTAACCAAAACAGTGCCCAGAAATTGTTTTGATGTGTTTGGAGTAGCTTCTATGGTCTACTGCTATTCATTCTTGACAACCACAAATCCGCCTCTTAACAAAACCAAAGATCCTTCAGTTTCTCAATGTAGTGATAACTTTTTTTTTAATCTACAAAAGTAAAAAAGGGTAGTGGAAGGGTGTATTTTTAAAACCAGAGGCTAATTTTGAAGATGAACATTGTACTATTTGTGGGAAGCAAAATCTGATTCGGTTCCAAACTGGGAGAAAGGTGCTGGAAATAAAAGGGAGACTGACTTCAAGGAAAGAAAGTTTATTTGGTTTCCAGAAACTTCGGCGACAGCAGCAATGCTTCTGGGATGAATGACAAAATGACTGAATGAGTGGATGAATTTTTATAGGGTTCTGGGGTTAGGTGATTGAGATGCTCCAGGGAGTTGTGCAATTTAGTGAGCCTTGTGTCTTTTACTATTTCAACGGTCATAAGCATGAACCAGTTGCCAAGCATTCTGAATTTTGATCAACTGACCGAGGGGATGCTACAAAGGTCATAAGTGTGAAAAACGGTTGCAGGTCACTTTAATGCCGTTGTAACTTTGAACGGTCACTAAATGAAGAGTTGTAAGTCGAGGACTACCTGCCTTCTGAATTTCAGGCCCTATCAGCTGAAGCAAAGACGGTCCATAACACGTGATTTGTAGGACTTGTAATCTAAAACGTGTCCTAGGTGTCAGATCGTCTGTCGCTACAGGAGACATGAATGGGTTATTGGAATGGGATGAAAAAGCTGGATGGAGCTTCTTGAAGTGGGCTTTAACAGATCTTTAACAGATTAACAGAGTTGGAAGGGACCTTGTAGGTCATCTAGTCCAACCCCCCATCCAAGCAGGAGATCTTATACCTATGGCACGTGTGCCACAGATGGCATGCGGAGTCATATCTGTGGGCATGCGAGTGTTGCCCTAGCTCAGCTCCAGCTGATTTTCGGCTCTTCTGGGCCCACCAGAAGTTGGGAAACGGGCTTTTTCTGGCCTCCGGAGGCCTCTGGGCGGGTGAGGAAGGAAGTTTTCGCCCTTCCCAGACTCCTAGAAAGCCTCTAGAGCCTGGGGAGGGCAAAAAATGGGCCTGCTGTGCCCACCGTCCGTGCCATCATGTGCCAAAAGCAGGGGAGGTCACGCTCGCATGCGTGGGGATGGGGCGCATTGAATTATGGGTGTGGGCACGCACGGATGCAATTCTCCCACGCTCCCCCTGCTTTTGGCACGTGATGGCAAAAAGGTCACTGCCCTGTACCATTTCTGACCAATGGCAGTCCAATCTCTTCTTGAAAGCCTCCAGTGATGAAGCTCCCACAACTTCCGAAGGCCACTATGTTCCATTGGTTCATTGTTCTCGCTGTCAGAAAATTTCTCCTTATTTCCAGGTTGATCAGTTTCCATCCATTATTCCTTGTCTGGCCTCCTGGTACCTTGGAAAATAGTTTGACTCCTTCCTCCTCTCTGCGGCAGCCCCTCAAATATTGGAACACTGCTATCAAGTCTCCCTTAGTCCTTCTCTTCACTAGACTAGCCATGCCCAGTTCCTGCAACCGTTCATTGTATGTTTTAGCCTCCAGTCCCCTAATCACCTTGGTTGCTCTTCTCTGCATTTTTTCTAGAGTCTCAACCACTTTCTTATAGTGTGGGGACCAAAACTGAATACCGTATTCTAGGTGTGGTCTAACTAAGGCTTTACAGAGCGGTATTAGTACCTCACTTGATCTTGATTGTGTCCCTCTGTTAATGCAGCTTAGGATTGCATTAGCTTTTTTGGCTGCCATTGCACACTGCTGGCTCATATTAAAACTGGTTGTCCACTAAGACTCCCAAGATCCCTCTCACAGTTACTGCTATTAAGCCTGGTCTCACTCAGTCTATATGTGTACTTTGGGTTTTTCTTGCCTTTACTTTTCTCCACGTTGAGTTTCATTTTGTTAGATCAGGCTCAGTGTTCAAGTCTGTTAAGGGTAATCTGGGTTCACAACCAAGATTGTGGACTGTTGAGCAGAGTACCCTACGCATGAAAACGACTGAGACTGGTTGTATACAATAACAGTCACTTGCAGACAAACTGGGGTTTGATATTCCTTTACTTTTAGGGAAAAGGCAAAGACATAGTCCAAAAACAATTCCAGGTCATACACATATAAATTCAGTCAGTCAGTCTCCTTACCAATGTAGACTTGTAAAACAAACAAGGTCCTCTTTCAGTTCAGTTCAGTTCAACACTCAACAGTCAGTATTTATTTTATTTATTTATTATTTAAATTTCTAGACCGCCCTTCTCCCGAAGGATTCAAGGCGGTTTACAGCCGTATAAAAAACAGTATACAAACATTAAAATAATTTAAAACGAAATATTTAAATTTAGGCTACTCCTTAAAACCTGTTTAAAATTCCCAATTAAAACTATCAGGCCAGTCCTGCGCGATGAAACAACCATGTTTTCAGCTCGCGTCGGAAAGTCCGGAGATCGGGAAGTTGGCAAATACCAGGTGGTAATTCGTTCCAGAGGGTTGGAGCCCCCACAGAGAAGGCCCTCCCCCTGGGGGTCGCCAGTATCTTGAGGAAGTACCTTGAGGAATCAGTATCTTGAGGAATTCCTCAAGTATCTTGAGGAATCAGTAACTAGCCATGATCAAGCAACGATCATAAAGCTCACATATACAGTTGCAGCATGTCATCAGGTTACAATGCTGTAACGTCTCTGTAATTCCCCCAACAAGACATAATTTAGTTTTACCTTTTATACATTGGCTACAGAGCCCAACCAATCAGGATTGCTTGCATGATGCAGCACAGCCTTAAAACAATATCATGCCTTTCTATAAACATACATAGTTAGTTTATATATTGCCTGGCCAACTAGTTAGGCAAATAACAATTTCCTGACAAAGTCTGTCAAGATCCATCTGGATCTTGAGCCTTTCATCTAGGGCATTGGCTACTCCTGCTAGCTTAGTAACTGCCCTCCACAAAGCCCGTCTGTCTTTTTCATCCTTCGGCTGGAATAAAGTTGTGTGCCAGCAGGAATAGCAGTTGTGCGCCAAGGCAGCAGTCTTGGCTGTCCCCCAAAGTTGCATTCCAGATTCATGGAAGACTTACCGAAGGCCCGGAAGCCGTCCACTGCCTGGCATTCTCAGAGACCCAAAAAATTATAAAGCCGACATTTCTAGCCAGAAGCCTCCCGTAATGCCATTTTAAACCTTACAGCCGAAGGGAGACATTCAGAGCTGAGCCAAGGAGCACCGATGGCTCTGGTAGTTCCAGGATAAAAGAGCAGCAAATGGGTTGCGATGCATGCTGTATAACAGTGGTTCTCAACCTGTGGGTCGGGACCCCGTTGGGGGTCGAATGTCGATTTGCCAGGGGTCGCCTAAGACCATCGGAAATATGGGAAGTATACTTGCGAGTCGAAGAATCGTGAATTCGGCTTCGGGCGTGATGAATTAAAAAAGAGAGAAATCTTTGCTCTGATGTCTCCCTCTCAAGCCAGCTGCAATCACTCCCAATCGCTAGCCTAATCTGGCTTCAGGCGCGGTAAACTTAATAGGAGAGGAGTCTCTGCTTTAATGCCTCTGTCCTCAAGGCAATCGCAAGCAGTTCAGATCGCTAGCCAATACAGCTTCAGGCGCAATAAATTCAAAAGGAAAATAATTTTATGGTTGGGGTCACCATATCGTGGGGAATTGTATTAAAGGGGTCGCCACATCGTGGGGAATTGTATTAAAGGGGTCGCAGCACTATAAAGGTTGAGAACCACTGCTGTATAGGGAGCCCTCGACTTATATCAGTTCACTTGCCGAAAATTTTTACCACCTTTTTCCCACGGTTGTTAAGGAAGTCACTGCCGTTGTTAAGTGAATCACGTGGCCGTTCAGTGAATCCCATCTTCCCCCTTTGATTTTGCTAGTTGGAAGCCAGCTGGAGAAGTCACAAATGGTGATCGCGTAACCCGACGATACTGCAACCATCCTAAATACATGCCAGTTGCCAAGTGCCCGATGTTGATCCCGTGACTATGGGACCCTCGCACTTACAATGACGGTTGTAAGTGCGAGGACCGGTCGTAAGTTGCTTTGTTTGGGGCCGTTATAACTTTGAGCGGTCACTAAACAAATGACGGAGGACTGCCTGTCGTTGATAATAAATGATAATAATGGTGTCGGGGAGGGGGGCACCTGTGCTGGCCAAGTGCTAAGGCAGGACTTCCCTGATATCTTTCCTCACTCTCATTACAATCCATCCTTCCTTCCTTCCTTCCTTCCTTCCTTCTCTTCTCTTCTCTTCTCTTCTCTTCTCTTCTTTTCTTTCCCCCCCTTTCTACTTCCTTCCCCTCTTTTCTTCTTTTTCCTTCCTTGCTCTCTTTCCTTCTTTTTGTCTTTCCTCTTTCCCTTTCTCCTTTCCTGTCCCTCCTTGCAGGGGTGAAATGCTCCCAGTTCGGACCGGATCTCCCAATCTGGTAGCAATGGCAGCAGGTGGTTTGGAGAACCGGTAGCAAAAATCCCTGCCCCACCATGCCCAGCTGAGCTGCACAATCATCAGAGGTTTTTTTGACTTTTAAAAGCATTTTTTCTTCGGCTGAAAAAATGCTTTTAAAAGTTAAAAAACAAAGCCTCTGATGATCGTGCGGCTCAGCTGGGATTGTCAGAGCCTTTTAAAAGCATTTTTTACAACCTCTTCGTCCGAAGAGGCTGTAAAAAATGCTTTTAAAGGGTTCTGGCGACCAGGCAACTCAGCTGTCCGAAGCTTTCTACAACCGAAGAGATTGTAGAAAAAAATGCTTTTAAAAGGCTCTGAGGATCCTAGCTGAGTTGTCTGATCGTCAGAGGCTTTTTTTTTCTTTTAAAGGCAAAAAAAAAATGCTTTTAAAAGGCTCTGAGGATCCTAGCTGAGTTGTCTGATCGTCAGAGGCTTTTTTTTTCTTTTAAAGGCAAAAAAAAAATGCTTTTAAAAGAAAACAAAAAAAGTTGGCCACGCCCACCGTCACATTACCCCCCAAGCCGCGCCCACAGAACCGGTAGTAACAAAATTTACATTTTACCACTGCCTTCTTGCAGGCTCAAATGCAAAAGGGGAAACATTTCTCCTTTTATTTTGTTTTTAATTTGTTTTGATAGCCCTCTGCCAGGAAAAGCAGAGCTCAGGGAGCGGGGGGAGGTCCTTCGCTGTTTTCAGGGCAGCCCCATGGGCCAGATCTAAGCACCCCACGGGCTGGATCTGGCCCGCGGGCCGTGAGTTTGACCCTCCTACTCTAGCACCACCGTTCTCACCTGGCATTCTCTGGTAAGTTAGGATCCCTCCTAATGAGTTATTATGATTGAAAAAAATAAATAAACTTTTTTTTCCCTTAAAAAAGAATCACACATTATGTAAAGCGGACACTCACACTGGTGGGAGTTTTTTTACATGCCGCTGCTAAGCTGCCAGCCTGGCACATTGTTTTTATTGTAAATTACATAAGACGTAGATTGTGAAGATGAACAGTGAATTGCATTGTGCGAAGGGTTTGTACTTTGCGCATTGTTTATATGTGATACCCTGCGACCTGAACATTATTCAAAAGGTTGCCTCTGGGCCAAACAAAGGTTGAAAAAAACGATTACCCGTCATATGAAATTATTATAATCAGTCAGCCGAAAAGTTCTATGCGAATCAAGTCCATTGTTTATTCAATACTGTAAAATACTTGACCTATAGTACATTTTATATATGGAGAAAAAAAACACCAGTTAACAAGTTAAACAACAATAAAGTTTGGACTTGTGTACTTTTAAACTTTTATTTTATTTAAAAGATTAAAATACAAAATCCAAAGGAAAAAGAATTGAACAAAAACAAAACTAGGTAAGAGCATTACATCATCATCATCATGTTGTTTAAAATGACCCCATAATCCCTTATGGGGGTGGAGTCTGGGCAATTGAATGGAGCTAGTGGAGTGTTTAATGGCCGGATGCCCATCCTGTTGCCGATGTGGAGTTTTGTTCAGTAGTTATTATTCTCGTTGTGCCCAGAGAGAGAAATATCTGCCTCTACCTAGGATCAAACTCGCAGCCTCCTGATTGTGAGGTGAGAGCTCCACCTCTAAGCCACTGCACCAGTCTCAATAAGAGCATTTCATAAAATGAATTAAAAGGACAAAAACAACCCAAAAACACATACTATCTTCCCTGGCTGAATATTGACAAATATATCACAGCAATAATAACTCTTCCCTTTGCCCAAAATTTATAAATTTTTACATCTGTTTGCAACCCAATTTGAACTGCCGTACGTTGTATATATGAAGATACAATAGTCAACAGGTTAAACAACAGCAAGATTCGCACCACACATTTCTTACAACTGGCTGAAAGCTTAGACCAGTGTTTCTCAACCTTAGCAACTTTTAAGATGGGTGGACTTCAACTCCCAGAATATGTTGGGACCCAGGCCCCATTAGGTAATAGGAAACTCAGTCAGTGTAAAAACAAACAAACTTTATTCGAACATAGTTCAACTAAATTAAAGCAAATTCCTCCCAACACAAATTCCTCAGTCCTATCACCAACCTTAGTCAAACTGCCAAAGGCCTTTCTTGGCAAAAGTTCAGAACACACCGATACAAAATAAATACAAGACGAAGCTATCAATGTTGTTTTCCAGCAAAGCCCAAACACCGTTGCTGGTCTTTTAAGCCTTGTGGGAGGGGCCAATCATCTCTTGGCCCTACTCCCAAGTCGTTCTCTTTGCTTGAGCAGCTCTTACCTTCTGGCAGCTCTTCTCATGCGTGCATTAGGAACAGGCTCCTCCTGTTCCTCTGCCTCACTACTGTCAGCCTCTGGAGGCTCCAGAGTCCGCACCTCACTCCCCAATGGCCCTGGCCCCACCTCTGCCTCTGACGCAGAGCCCTCTTCCAGGCTTTCCCCAGCCTCCAAGACTGGCCCACGCTGTTCCTCAGCCTCATCGCTGTCCGACTCTGTTGCCAGCTCCACAGGCTGCTGGCAGACCACAACAGAATCCCCCAGCCAGCCAGGTTTGAGAAACACTGGTTTAGCATGTTAGCCTCCTTAATCCCTACCCTTTTTATAAGTCTACCAACAATGCTGGGAACTAATTAGACCATCCCAGAGGCGAACTTCCACTCGTAATCTAAATGTTGTAAAAATGTGCACCATATGTGTTCTGCTTCACGAGATGCTGCTGTTGGGAGAAATATCCATCTGGTTCAGTTCCAAGCCAGGAGCGAGGCACTGGAGACAAACTGGAGGCTGGAGGCTGGAGGCTGATTGGATAGATGGTATAACAATGAAGCAAAATCTCATGGGTTTGTGGTTCTGGTGCAGTTGACCGCATGTTGAGAGTGAGGGACTTTTATACCTTCTCTTGGGCTCTTTGCTCTTGAGCTTCCTGTTCCTGTGCAAGAACATGTATTCTATTGACTGTTGTCAGATTCCCATGGGCCATGTAGGGGTCATATCTGGCTCTATAGGCAAAGTACAAATCCTAGGTGTTGTCTGAGCTTCCAGGTTTGGTTGAGGTTGCTGGGGGTGGGGGTTTGTTGCAACTGAGATGATCAGTGGTGGGTTGCTACCGGTTCTCCCCGGTTTGGGAGAGCCGGTAGCGGAGATGTTGAAGTGACAGCGAATAGGTTCGCTCTGGCCACCATCCGAGCATGCGTGCACCGATCTCACACAAAACACATGCGCAAAAAGAACCGGTGGTAACACCGGTTAGAACCCACCATGAAGTGGCTTGTGTTCTGAAAGGGTTTTGGGCAAGTCCTATTAAGGCTTAATGGCTTTGCCCTGGTTTGGATCTTGAGTGAAGGTATTTGCTTATGAATAGAGCTATCTCTCTCTTTATCTCTTAAGTGCTGATATCGGCTGTGGACTATTAAAGAGGGTGGGGGCTGCTTTCTGTCATTTAAGAGCATGTTTCTCCCTTTCTCATCCAGGGAAATATAATATTCTGCCTTTTTAACATTTCTCAAAATACTTTATTCTGAGAGGAGAGGGGTGGGTGCTAACTTTCTACACTGCAATGGTCATAAGTATGAAAAACGGTCATAAGTCACTTTTCCCCCACGGCCTTGTAACTTCAAATGATCACTAACAGAATGGTTGTTCCGTAGTTCTGAGAGGTTCCTGTATCCCTTTATGCAAACTCGGTGTATCTGAATTTAGTGCGGCTTTTGGAAGGAAAAATATGGGACGTTGGATGAAATCTGAGCCCAGAGATTGAAGAATCTGTCTTAGAAAGTTGAAAGGAAAAGAGCACTTTTGAATTTCTCCAGTTGACATTGAGTTCAACTTCAGTGTTTGCAAGTAATTTAAATCTTCAGATACGGAGAGAAAGCAATTAAACAATTTACTTTAGCTTCCTGTGCATTAAATAAGAAAAAATAATTTCTACCAACCTGCCTTCCATTGAGGACCTGTATACTGCACGAATCAAGAAGAGGGCCGTGAAAATATTTACAGATTCCTCGCATCCTGGACATAAACTGTTTCAACTCCTATCCTCAAAATGACTCTATAGAGCACTGCACACCAGAACAACTAGACACAAGAACAGTTTTTTCCCGAAGGCCATCACTCTGCTAAACAAATAATTCCCTCAACACTGTCAAACTATTTACTAAATCTGCACTACCATTAATCTTCTCATCATTCCCATCACCAATCTCTTTCCACTTATGACTGTATGGCTGTAACTTTGTTGCTGGCAATCCTTATGATTTATATTGATATATTGATCATCATTTGTGTTGTAAATGTTGTACCTTGATGAATGTATCATTCTTTTATGTACACTGAGAGCCTATGCACCAAGACAAATTCCTTGTGTGTCCAATCACACTTGGCCAATAAAAAATTCTATTCTATTCTATTCTATTCTATTCTATTCTATTCTATTCTATTCTATTCTATTCTATTCTATTCTATTCTAAATAGTGAAGAATTTGAAATATTTGGGGAATTTTTCTAAACCTGCCCTCCTGGGCTTGATAGAAGAAGAAATGGATAGATCCAGAAGTGGTATTCAGCCGGTTCACACCGGTTTGGGCGAACCGATAGCGGCAACTGCGGATGGGCCCGCCCGGATGTAATGCTGTCCTATTTAGCAATGTTTTCAAGGTTGGGCACATGTGCAAAGGCACACACGTGAGCAAAGCGCATGTGCCAAAGGCTGGGTACATGCTCAGAAGGCGTGTGCGTGAAACGAGCGTGCGCGCGGGCGGTGAACCGGTGGTAAGAATATGTGGAACTTACCACTGGATAGATCTAAAAACAATGCTTCGATTTCCCTCTCTTGTTTTCTCATTTTGAATTCCCTTGTCTAATTCCTCTGTTGCCCTGCGGTTTGCAGGGAAGCTCCTGGTCCTGACAGCTGCCACGGAGACAACAGAGGGCTACCGGCGCTTTCTACGAACTACCAAATATTTCAACTACACCGTCAAGGTGTGTACTTTCTATATTATTGTGGGTGGGAAGAGAAGTGGGGGGTGGCTGGGGTGGGTGGGAACATACCCGACTAGAAGGGTTAATCTCAGCTCTGTTTTTGCTGCTTTTTTGCAATACGTAGGGTAGCTTTTGGAGAACAGGCAGGGGTGGGATTCAAAATTTTTAGCAAGGGGTTCTCTGCCCGGTTGCTGGGTGGGCGTGGCCATGGTGGGCGTGGCCTCATCAGCCTCCTGCACCATGATAGGGGTGGTGGTTGCCCTCCCTGGGTTCCGGAGGCTTTGTTCGAGCCTCTGGGAGGGCATAAACGGTCTCCCCAGGCTCTGGAGGCCAGAAACAGGTCCATTTTCGGCCTTCCCGAACATCTGGTAGGCCTGTTTTTTGCCCTCCCCGAGCCTCTGCGCGCGCCCTGCACTTACCTGCATCCAAAACGGGCTGTGTGGGGAGGGGCGGGACAGGGTGGGCGGGGCCAGCTAGGAGTGGGATTTGGGAGTTCTCCAAGCTGCACAGAATCTTAGCTAGGGGTTCTTCCGAACCCCTGCAAACCCCCAGCAGTCCACCCCTGAGAACAGGTCAAAGAATCCTAGCCTAAGGATCTACAGTGGCTGAGAATTGTAGTCCTCAAACATCTAGGCCACCTCAAGGACAGAATGGTTGGTAGATGGGTGGAACATTCAGCATTGTAGGAGAAGCCGTTGTGTAACCTGTCATGTCCCTGGGCAGGAACATCTGAATTTCAAACTGGAAGAGCAGGATTTTTTTAAAAAAATAAAATGATATCTAACTGTCGTGTCCCACTCCTCTGCTGACGGCCGGGTCAGGGAAATCCGAATCAGGTGTGCCTCTGCAGCTCTGCCAAAGTCCTAGCAAAGTCCTCAAGGCAGGCAGGAGACCAGAAAGTGACTTCAGCAAGATATGTTCGACTTTGCCTGACTCAGAGAATGCCAGAAAGCAGATCCTTTATATAGGCCATGGGGTGTGGCTCCATGACTCAGCACTTATCCAGGCCTGCCCTTCCCTTCCTTCTGACGCCGCCGCCTATCAATTCTTCTGAAGTGAGGGTCACTCCAGTCGGCAGCTGTTGGTAATTGACCTTCCTCAGGCTCACATGCTGTGGGGGAGGGGGAGGGGTCTAGTTGCTCCATTTGCCTGGGCATGGAGCCAGGGCTGGGGCCAGGAGGTGCTTCCTCCTCCTCAGCCTGCCTAGGCATGGAGCCAGGGCTGGGGCCGGGAGGCATACTAGGACATTCCTCAGCGTTCGGAAGCAGATAAGAAGGCCCCGGCTGCGGTGAGAGCGGGCAAGACACAACACTAACAGAAGTTGGAGGTCCTCCAGTCCAACCTCTTGCTTAAGCAGGAGACCCTATACCTGTGATGGCGAACCTATGGCACGCGTACCACAGGTGGCACACATAGCCATATCAGTGGGCACGTGAGGTCAGCTCCGGCGCACCTGGGCCCACCAAAAGTAGGGAAACAGGCTGTTTCCTGCCTCTGGAGGACCTCGGGGGATGGTGGGGAAGGCCCGTTTTTCTTTCTCACCTGATTCCAGAGCCTCTCTTGGAGTCTGGGGAGGGTGAAAACTGCCTTTCCCATCCCCCCATCCCTCTCCCCAGAGGCCCTCCGGAGGCCGAAAACAGTCTACCAGGCCATCGTGTGCCAGGAGTGGGGAAAGTGGAGGAGGTAACGTGTGCATGCGCGGGGGCGGGGGACATAGAATTATGGGTGTGGGCACGCATGTGCGTGACCCCCCTGTCCCCCCTCCTGGCACGCGATGGCAAAAAGGTTAGCCATCATTGCCCTATACTATTTCAGACAAAGAGTTGTCCAGGCCCTTAAAAATCTCCAGTGTTGCAGCACCCACAATTTCTGAAGGCAATTTGTTCCATTATTTAATTGTTTTAACTGTCAGGAAATTTCTCCTTAGGTCTAGATTGGCTCTCTTCTTCTTTAGTTTCCATCCATTGTTTCTTGTTCGGCCTTCAGGTTGCTTTGGAGAATAGGTTGACTCCCTCTTCCTTGTTGGCAGCCCCTCCCCTCATCTGTCTGAACAGTTGTCTTAATGTTTCTCCAAGACTTTAGGACTCGGTGAAGATTGGAAAGGAGGTGATGTTGCCCGGACGGTCGGCGGAGGTCAGAAGGTCCGATGGCTGAAGGCTGAAATGAAGAAATATGCAAATGAAGAGGATCTTATTGTCATGTTTGTGGATAGGTAAGGCTGATCAATCTTGGGCTGGATCCATAAGAGTACAATCTGCGAGGTGATGTTCTCCTGTTGGCCTAATCTGGTTCTAGGTTCTGCCTCACAACCAAGTCAGAAGATCATTTAAAAGCGATTTCAGTTAAAATAGTCTGATAAAAAGGGGTCACCCCGTGAAAAAGGGGAACCCCAAAATGTGGCTTTACTTTTATAGGAAGCACAATAAAGAACCTCAAAGTAAAAGTTGGTTGTGTCAGGGTAATGATCTAAGAGCTAACTAGCTGCTATGATGATGTAATACTAGGAATGAGTCAGCTAGGTTTTTGGGCTGATATCACTTTAAGAGCCTGTAAGAAGAAGAGGCCTTGTTGGGCCATATCTCTCCGTGTGTGCTTCCGTGCTGTAATTGCAGTTTGCTGTTTGTTTGAGTTTTAACTAAAGTACCTGTCTGTATATATCAGTGATGGCTAACCTTTTTGCCATCGCGTGCCAGGGGGGAGGGGAGGGGTCACGCGCGCGCATGCCCACACCTATAATTCTATGTGCCCCACTCCCACGCATGCGCACGTGACCGCCCTCCCCTTGCTCCTGACACGCAGTGGCCTGGTAGGCCCGTTTTTGTCTCTCACCTGGCTCCAGAGCCTTTCTAGGAAACTGGGGAGGGTGAAAATGGCCTTCCCCACCCCTCCAGAGGTCCTCCGGAGGCTGAAAAACGACCCATTTGCCAACTTCTGGTGGGACTGGAAGACCCGTTTTTTGCTGTCCCCAGCCTCCAGGGCCTCTCTACCTGTATTTGCTCCGGTGGGACCGGAAGTTGGCAAACAGGCTGTTTTGAGCCTCCAGAGGACCTTGGGGAGGATGGGGAAGGCCGTTTTCGCCCTCCCCAGACTCCAAGAGAGGCTCTGGAGTCAGGTGAGAGAGAAAAAAGGGCTTTCCCCACCACCACCCCGAGAACCTTTGGAGGCAAGAAACAGCCTGTTTCTCTACTTCTGGTGGGCCCGGAAGGCCGGAAAAACAACTGGAGTGGAGCTCGCGTGCCCACTGACATAGCTACGTGTGCCACCTGTGGCACGTGTGCCATAGGTTCGCCATCACGGGTATATATTCTTTGTAGGTAAGTCCACTATTTAAATACAAACCTCTGTTTACTGTATTGGCTCCTGGGTTTTTTCACATAGCCACACTGTATGCACTCTGACAGATTGGTTTAGAATGAACCATCTCCCTAGTTGCAACACCAGAATTAAAGCATCCAATATTATAGCATTCCATTTTGAATAAAATTATAAAAGAAACGTTGGCAAAGGAAGAAAAAAACCCCATCAGAATGGGTATAGGTAACACGCACTCGGCGCTTTGCTCATGGAGGCTCAAAAATAGCTGAAAACAAAACTTTTATCTACAACATATTAAATGCTTTCCTGCATTAGTCCTGGTTTCTAAGGGAGAGGCTTTTCTTGAAGGTTTCAACTTATTGTGGCAAATTAGTAGCAATACATCCGAAAAAGCAAATTTTAAAACACAAGAAAACCCATGTTGGTTAGCCAGGGGAACAGTACTACAAAAACCATATTGCAGCTAATACAAAGTCCATCCTGTGTGGCCCGCAAGCCACAGCCCATAAGTTGAAGCTGGGCCAGAGTGGGTTCTCAATCTGCCTATCCCAACCATTTCCATGGTTTCTAGAGAGGAACCGTTGTTTCAAGCACTAACTCAGAATGTGTTGTGGTCCATCAGCAGCCTGCGGAGTCAGACAGCGATGAGGCTGAAGAAGAAGATTGGGCAGTCCTGGAGGCTGGGGAAGGCCCAGATGAGGGCTCTGTGTCAGAGGCAGAGATGGGGCCAGGGCCATCAGGGAGTGAGGTGTGGACTTCGGAGCCTCCAGAGGCTGACAATAGTGAGGCAGAGGAACAGGAGGAGCCTGTTCCTAATGCATGCATGAGAAGAGCTGCCAGAAGGCAAGAGCATCTAAAGCAAAGAGTACGACTCAGGAATAGGGCCAAGAGATGATTGGCCCCTCCTATAAGGCTTAAAAGACCAGCAACGGCATTTGGGCTCTTTGTCGGAAAGCAACGTTGATAGCCTTGCTCTTTGTCTTGCTGCATTTATTTCTTGTCGGCGTCTTCTGCTTTTGAACTTTTGCCAAGAAAAGCCTTTGGCAGTTTGCCTAATTAGATCAAGGTTGGTGATAAGACTGAAAAATTGTGTTATGAAGAATTTGCTTTGATTTAGTTTGGACGACGCTGAGAATGAGTTAATTCTAATAAATTCTGTTAATAAAGTCTGTTTTTGAACTGATTGTGTTTACTACTATCTACTTGGGCCTGGGTCACAACAGAACGTGCCTTCTCCTTTCCACCTAGCTATGATGTGATCCTGGCTGGAAGTCCCATTGAACTTCTTTGGAAGTTCCTGCAGTTTAAGAGCAACCTGGTCTTCTCAGCAGAAATTTTCTGCTGGCCGGAGTGGTCCCTGGCTGAAAAGTACCCACCGGTCACCTATGGAAAGCGCTTCTTAAACTCTGGAGGTAAAGGGCTCGGGGTGCCGTGGGGTGAGGGTGGAATCAGGGCAACTCCCAATCCCATGCAAGGAAGACCCTGTTTTGTGCCAATACGGATGTGGTG
Organism: Ahaetulla prasina; assembly: GCF_028640845.1. Taxonomy (NCBI): domain Eukaryota; kingdom Metazoa; phylum Chordata; class Lepidosauria; order Squamata; family Colubridae; genus Ahaetulla; species Ahaetulla prasina. Next base: position 12,248,917 of record NC_080542.1, on the reverse strand, counting down.
GGATTTCAGTTCTGTGTGATGAGCCGGGGCAAGGCACAGAGGCAACACAGTGTGGTATGGCCACACTTGGAATATTGCATTCAGTTTTGGTCGCCACGATGTAAAAAAGATGTGGAGACTCTAGAAAGAGTGCAGAGAAGAGCAACAAAGATGATGAGGGAACTGGAGGCTAAAACATATGATGAACGAGTAGGGGAGATATGATAGCAGTGTTCCAATATCTGAGGGACTGCTGCAAAGAAGAGGGAGTCAAGTTATTCTCCAAAGCACCTGAGGGCAGGACAAGAAGCAATGGGTGGAAACTAATCAAGGAGAGAAGCAACTTAGAACTAAGGAGAAATTTCCTGACAGTTAGAACAATCAATAAGTGGAACAACTTGCCTCCAGAAGTTGTGAATGCTCCAACACTGGAAGTTTTTATGAAGATGTTGGATAACCATTTATCTGAAGTGGTGTAGGGTTTCCTGCCTGGGTAGGGGGTTGGACTAGAAGACCTCTAAGGTCTTTTCCAACTCTGTTATTTATTATTACAGTCAGTTGGTAGTTCAAAATGCCCCTTTAGTGTGCCAATTTTCCCCCAAACTAGTGGTGAAATCCACATTTTTTTACTACCGGTTCTGTGGGTGTGGCTTGGCTTGGTGGGCATGGCAGGGGAAAGATACTGCAAAATCTCCATTCTCACCCCACTCCAGGGGAAGGATACTGTGAACTCTCCGTTCCCTCCCCACTCCAGGGGAAGGATACTGCAAAATCCCCATTCCCTCCCCACTCTGGGGCCAGCCGGAGGTGATATTTGCCAGTTCTACTCAAAATTTCCACTACCGGTTCTCCGAACTGCTCAAAAAATCCACTGCCAGTTCTTCAGAACCTGTCAGAACCTGCTGGATTTCACCCCTGCCCCAAAGGCTCCCATGTTTATGGCAAATCCTGGAGCAAAATGCTCACATACGCGCACACATGCCTCCAGCAGCCTCTGGCTGCGAATACTCCAGCAAAAGGCTGTTAGCACAATGGCTTCAAAGCAAGAAGTCCAGCGGGGCAAGGGAATAAGTCAAAGAGTCCAGGAAGCAAAGGAACCAGGCAACATAATTCCCATCTTGATAGATCACAAGTAATTGTAGATCAGGTGAAACGGCTAAAAAGCACCTGAGAATTTAGTTAGCTGGCAGTTTTGTAAGCTAAATTCCAATCTTCTCCAAGTATAGAAGTGTAATATTTTATAAGCACTTGTTTTAAGAGTTTAAAAAAAGTTTACAAGTTTCTAGTCCTTAACGCTACTACCCGGCACCTAAAAATACATTGCACATTTCTGCTTTCCAGGATTCATTGGCTATGCCCCCGTGATCAACCGCATTGTCCAGCTGTGGAAGTACAAGGATGACGATGACGACCAGCTGTTTTACACACGCGTTTACTTGGATCCTGCCTTGCGTGTGAGTGCTGGGAGAAACTCCCTTTGTGTTTTTTGTAGTCACTTTTATACTGTTACAGTCCTGCCGCTGTTAAAAAAAAATATTTGTGCTTCATTCCCCACTCGCTAAAATGGCTTATGAAACTCTGACGTCGCCTCTCCAACAGCGCTGTTCCCGCAGAGGGTTTTATTGAATCCATGTAGCGACTGGAGCAGGGGTGAAATCTAAAAATTTTCCCTACCGGTTCTGTGGGCGTGGCTTAATTGGTGGGCATGGCTTGGTGGTCAGGTGACTGAATGGGCATGGTCAATAATAATAAATAATTAAAATAATAAAAGTATACAAAACTTGGGAGCGCACCGATCTTCCTTCTTTAAAAATAGAAGCACCGGTCTACTAATTGGTTTTTTTGGGGAGGCACCGGTCTACCTTCTTTAAAAATAGAGGCACTGGTCTACTAATTGCTTTTTTTGGGGAGGCACCGGTCTATCTTCTTTAAAAATAGAGGCACCGGTCTACCAATTGCCTTTTTTTGGGTGGCACCGGTCTACCTTCTTTAAAAATAGAGGCACCAGTCTACTAGCCGCCTACAGCACTGATCAGCTGTAGTGCGGCCCTTTGAAGCGCCACAGCAGTCATTTAAGGCCGTTTGCAGCTATATCACCACCGAGAGCTTCAGGGACAGAGAAGAGGAACAGCGAGGCGTGGGTGGTGTGGAGGGGGGCAGGGATTTTTGCTACCGGTTCTCCGAACTACCTGCCCCCATCGCTACCGGATCCCGCGATCCGGTCCAAACCGGGAGCATTTCACCCCTGGACTGGAGCGGGCTTAAAATTGTCCCAGTCTTGTTTAAAAGTTCAGCCAAATCCGGTCAGTTTCTCTCCCTTTCATCTCTAGCCTCCAGCATATTGCGTAGAAGAGAAAGAGTGGCTGGTGGAAAAGGGCCGCTCTAGGATGGAACTCATTGCCAAAGCAATATAGATTTTGGTCAACTGCAGGGGCTGAGCCATGTTTGTTGTTTTCTTCCTGGGGAAGCAGCTAGTGATGTCATGAAGCCTTGCGAGTAATCTGGTGCATGAGGACTCATGGGCTATCCAGTTTCTGCTAGAGGGGTCGGGAAGGGAACTCAGTTGCTTAGCAACCATTCGAAATTAAGATGGCAGGAATTGGATATCCCATGAATCCTCATATGCAGAGTTAATGGCAAGGTTTCATGACGTCACTAGCTTCTTTCCCCATTGGCCAGGAAGGCAATAGTAAACATGGCTCAGTTGACCAGAATGTGGGCAGGGTGATCTGTATTGCTTTGGCAATGAGTTCCATCCTAGAGCGGCCCTTTTTCCACCAGCCACTCTTTCTCTTCTACTCAATATGTTGGATGTTAGAGATGAAAAGGTTGTACCAGACCCAGTTCTGAAGTTTCAATGGCTGCCCCCCCCATCACATGACCAGATTTTAGGCACTTTAGTGGCTGTTTGCAAGGCACATGACCGTATTTTAACAGCATTTTTTAGTTTTACTTCTAGTTTTTAGCCAAATTCCTCTATAATGAACAATTGGATCACTTAACAACTGCAGGGTTTGCTTAACAACTGCCAAAAAAAAAAAGGTCGTAAAATCAGATTGGTCACAGGGGTGACCTGCTTTATAACTGTCCTGCCTTCGGAGTCAGATATCAGTGAGGCAGACAAACAGCTGGAGCCTATTCCCTGGGTGCGCATGTGCAGAGTTGCCAGATGAAGGGAACAGCTAAAGAACAAGGGTCGACTTGGGAGTAAGGCCACAGGTGGACGATGAACGGCCCTTCCCAGAGAGAATAAAAGAGGAGCGAAAGGGGAGTGGAGTTTGCAGGAAACAATTAATTCACCTAATTGGTTTGTGACTCTCCAAGACTCTTGGCCAAGTTTTGAAAATATCAGGCTGGCAGCTCTCCAAGCCAGGTAAGGTCTGTGACTGTAAATTCTCCCTTGAAAGATTTTGCTGGATGTGAATGAGAATAATTCACCATAACTCAATAAAAAGGGTTTTTTGTTGGGATGGAGTCTGCTTCATGCTCGTGGGAAGCCTAGGTCAGAACAGTGTCCCTCCCAAAGGGCCTGATTTGTAACTTGAGCATGGAGGATTGTGTAAGGAAAGGTTACTCTGATCTTAGTTCCTCCCTGTTGTTTTTATAGGAAAAATATGGGATCACCTTGGATCACACGTCCAAAATCTTCCAGAACCTGAATGGGGCGATTGGTAAGTGAATGGTGCTCCAAATGAGGAGAATCTGCAAAAATATGTCTGGCAGAGGAAGAAAGGTGGTTTGAAGGAGCAGGAAGGGAGGAGATGATCTTTGGGAAATTTTGTGACCTGGAGATCTCAAAATACAAGACTTGTCGCCTTGAGAAACACCAGTGGAGTTGAAAACTCAACTAGAGCGGAATGAAGGAGATCAGGGGTATCCGGACAATTTAATCAAAGCAACTATTCTAATGGCACGAGGCAATCACCAACCTTGTGTATTTATTTATTTATTTATTTATTTATTTATTTAATAGGGCCGGGCTACTTACGGGACCGTCTGCTGCCACCGATTGCCTCTCACCGACCCGTGCGCTCTCACAGAGAGGGACTCCTCAGGGTGCCGTCGGCCAGGCAATGCCGACTGGCGACACCCAGAGGAAGAGCCTTTTCTGTGGGGGCTCCCACCCTCTGGAACGAACTTCCCCCAGGACTCCGCCAACTTCCTGACCTTCAAACCTTCCGCTGCGAGCTTAAGACACATCTATTTATTTGCGCAGGACTGGACTAGAATTTTTAAATTTTAAATCTGGTTTTAATGGGGTTTTATTATTTATATTTCTATTTTAAATATTCGGCCTATTTAATAAGTTTTTTAAATTAATGTTTTATGCTGTATATATATATATGTTTTATTTGGCTGTAAACCGCCCTGAGTCCCTAGGGAGATAGGGCGGTATAAAAGTACGAACAAATTAATTAATTAATTAATTTATTTATTTATTTATTTATTTATTTATTTATTTATTTATTTATTTATTATTCTAATTTATATACCGCCCTTCTCCCGAAGGACTCAGGGCGGTTTACAGCCAAATAAAACAGAAATACAAACAATACAAAAGTTAAAAACATATTTTGTTTAAAAAACTAATTCAATTTGGCAAAAAGATTAAAAACTCTAGCAAAAAAACCCCATTAAAACTATTAGGCCAGCCCTGCGCGACGAAATAAAAATGTCTTTAGTTTGCGGCGAAAGGTGCGGAGCTCGGGGAGTTGTCGTATCCCTGGAGGCAGCTCGTTCCAGAGGGCAGGAGCCCCCACAGAGAAGGCCCTCCCCCTGGGGGTCGCCAGTTGGCACTGTCTGACCGACGGCACCCTGAGGAGGCCCTCCCTGTGGGAGCGCACTGGTCGATGGGAGGCAATTGGTAGCAGCAGGTGGTCCTGTAAGTAACCCGGTCCTATGCCATGTACATGCTCGCAACATCACAATGCACATAACCAAAAGGTGAAGTTAGTGTTGGTGTGTTTTGTTGCTTGTTTTATCATTTGCACACAGATGTATACCACAGCTACCTCTGGTTAAGGCTGTTATGATTTAATAAGGCTTTAATCGGGCTTAAAGAACATCCACTATGGATAACCAGCAGTTTCTTTTGATATATACCTCGTGGATTCAGAATACCAGAACTGGTTTAGTTTTAGTTTTAGTTTTATTTAGATTTTTATACCGCCCTTCTCCCAAAGGATTCAGGGCGGTGTACAGCCAAGTAATAAAACCATACAATATACACATTAAAACAAAAAACTTAAAACCAAGCATAATTATATAAATGGCCGAAATTTAAAACAGTCAATTTTAAAACCCTAAAATTCATACATAGCCCCAATAAAATTTAATAAAACTTTTAAGCCAGTCCCGCTTGAATAAATAAATGTGTTTTCAGCTCACGGCGAAAGGTCCGAAGATCAGGCAATTGGCGTAAACCAGGGGGAAGTTCGTTCCAAAGAGTAGGAGCTCCAACAGAGAAGGCCCTACCCCTGGGGGCCGCCAGCCGACATTGTTTGGCGGATGGCACCCTGAGTAGACCCTCTCTGTGTGAGCGTACGGGTCGGTGGGAGGCATAAGGTAACAGCAGGCGGTCCCGTAAGTACCCGGGTCCTAAGCCATGGAGCGCTTTAAAGGTGGTAACCAAAATCTTAAAGCCATGGTCACGGTAGAGAATGAGAGACAGTACTCCTGTTGTCTTTGTCTCTAGATGTAGAGGAATCTATAGATCTCTAGATTAGAAGAAATTAACACGATGAATCCATTTCTAACATCATCATCGTTTTATTTAATTGTTATCTCTGTTTTCCCCCATCCGTTTACTTTTTAAACAAATTTATGTAACTGCTGAACTCACACATGGTGACTCTGGGCAGCTTATAACATTAAAACTACACAATCTAAAACCCTTAGTGCACACACCTAAGATATATATACCATATATATATATACAACAAACACAAGTAGCCACTTGTTCAACTCCGTATCAACCTGGGTTCCCTGTTTATTTATTAAACAAATTTGCATAGCTGCCCAACTCACACACAGTGGACAGCTATTTAATGCATAGCTGTATTACATACTGTACATGTAATAGTATATGTATATACTATAATACCATAGTATAGCATACATAGCATAGCATAGCATAGTATAGTATAGTATAAGGTAAAGGTTCCCCACGCACATATGTGCTAGTTGTTCCCGACTCTAGGGGGCGGTGCTCATCTCTGTTTCTAAGCCGAAGAGCCAGCGCTGTCCCAAGACGTCTCCGTGGTCATGTGGCCGGCATGACTAAATGCCAAAGGCGCACGGAACGCTGTTACCTTCCCACCAAAGGTGGTCCCTATTTTTCTACTTGCATTTTTTACATGCTTTCGAACTGCTAGGTTGGCAGAAGCTGGGACAAGTAACGGGAGCTCACCCTGTTACACAGTAGCACTAGGGATTTGAACCGCTGAACTGCCGACCTTTCGATCGACAAGCTCAGCGTTCTATCCCCTGAGCCACCGCATCCCTTTATAGTATAGTATAGTATAGTATAGTATAATAATAGGACCCATTTATAGTATAATAATAGGAGCTGTGGTGGCGCAGTGATTAGAACATAGTACTGCAGGCTCCTGCTGACTGCCGGCTGACTGCAATTTGGCAGTTCGAATGTCACCAGACTCAAGGTTGACTCAGCCTTCCATCTTTCCGAGGTCAATAAAATGAGGACCCAGATTGTTGGTGGGCAAGATGCTGACTCTGTAAACCGCTTAGAGGGGGCTGTAAAACACCGTGAAGCGGTATATAAGTCTAAATGCTATATACTCCTGCTTCTTATTTTCCCCATATCAACAACCCAGGACAGAAAGGGAGTGACTGGCCCAAAGTCATCAGCTGGCTTTTGTGCTTAAAGGAGGACCAGAAATCACATAACAAATCTCCCGGTTTCTAGGCCAGCAACTTAACCACGCCCCCAAACTGGCTCATTTTTACTTTTTTCTTCCCGGTTTTGCAGAAGAGGTGGTGCTGAAATTTGAGCAGACCCGGGTGCGAGCCCGAAACGTTGCATACGATACCCTTCCTGTGGTTATCCACGGCAATGGACCCACCAAGGTAACTTGTCCCCTTTCACAATTTACATTTGCACAATGTTTACGCAATTTACATTTGCACAAAAGTTTATATACTTTTGAGTCTATTCAAAAATCCTGTGAACAGGTTGCATAGTAGAGAGACAGACAGACATGATAAATAATAGAGAGGGAAAGAGAGAGAGAGAGAGAGATGATAAATAATAGATAGATAGATACTGTAGGTAGGTAGGTAGGTGATAGATAGATAGATAGATAGATAGATAGATAGATAGATAGATAGATAGATAGATAGATAGATAGATGATAGATACAGATGATAGACGTGATAAATAATAGATAGATGATAGATAGATCTAGATGATAGATAGATAGATGATAGACATGATAAATAATAGATGATAGATAGATAGATAGATAGATAGATAGATAGATAGATAGATAGATAGATAGACAGGATAAATAATAGATAGATGATAGATAGATATAGATGATAGATAGATAGATGATAGACATGATAAATAATAGATGATAGATAGATAATAGATAGATAGATAGATACAGATGATAGACGTGATAAATAATAGATAGATGATAGATAGATCTAGATGATAGATAGATAGATGATAGACATGATAAATAATAGATGATAGATAGATAGATAGATAGATAGATAGATAGATAGATAGATAGATAGATAGAGTTAGATGATAGACATGATAAATAATAGATAGATGATAGATAGATTAGCCTATAGGCCCGTGATGGCGAACCTATGGCACGCGTGCCCAAAGTGGCACGCGTGCCCAAAGTGGCACGTGAAACCATGTCGCCCAGCACACGCAGCCTTGCCTGTTTGTGTTCTGGGTTTCTGGTATGCATGTGCGCACAACGATCAGCTGTCCTTCGTGCACGCGGCCATGCCGAAAACCAGTGTGTATATGTGCGGCAGCCAGCTGATTGTTGGGCACGCAGGCGCGCTGGAACCCGGAAGTTCGGCTCTTCCGGAGCACAATCCATTCACGCAACGGGTAATGCCGAAAGCCAGTGTGCACATGTGCGCCAGCCAACTGATTGTCGGGTACGCATGCGTGCTAGAACCCGGAAGTCTGGCTTTTCTGGAGCGCGGCCCCAAAGAGCGCGCACGAGATGTTTCCGCGTGCTGAAAAGGCTCGCCATCACTGCTATAGGCCATATCAAAGTACAGGTTCAAACACATATTACCAATAAAATTCTAAACAAACGATTTAAAATGAGAGCAGGGTAAAAATACAATAGTTCTAGAATCAAATAAGTAATTTAATACATACATATGTGAGAAAGAACCAGATGACATAAAATTGCATTTCTGTATCACCCCTTCAATTTACCGCAAGATGCTGATCTCCGTCGGACCATTTTAGTAAGAAATTGTCTGTATTTAAATGTTGTTTTCAGATTCTGGCCACACATGAGGTATGTTGTTTTAATATAGGCTTCCCACTGGGCCACATGTGTATCAAGGTACTTATCTCTCGCCCCCTTATACAAACAGGAATCGAACAATATAATCTTCTACCTCTTCAGCCCCTAGCTAAATGGTTGTGCGTACTTGCCTACTTAGGAAGTTGGTATTGAGTTTCCACCTCTTCAGAGAGTGGGAAGCGAAACAAAGCTGCTCTTTTCTTCGGATAACCATTGTTCTCCAAAGATCTCAACTTCACTTCCTTCCTTGCTGACTTGTTAAGAGCCCTAAAGCGGAATCCAGTTTCGGAAGTATTCGTGCAACTGAGCTTCATTTGGTCTTCTACTGACTTTTTTCTTCTCTCCATGCAGTTACAGCTGAATTATTTGGGGAATTACATCCCCAATGGCTGGACATACGAGGGGGGCTGCGAAGTGTGCGATGATGACCTCCTGGATCTGTCGGACGTACCAGTGAGTCTTTGGGAATCTTGGTGGAGCTAGAATAGGGGAGGAATATGAGCCAGGCGGCTTTTGGTAGGAATCTAAACAGGGGTGAAATCTACTTACCTTCCTTACCGGTTCGGAAGTGCATGCGCACTTCCGCACCAACCCTCTGGGCATGCGCAAACCTTTCTGTGCATGCGCAGAGACTAAAAAACAGGTTACTTCTTGGTTAAAACCAGGAAGTAATGATGACCGAGTGGGCGGAGCCTCGAGCCCCCATCACTACCGGTTCTCCGAACCACTGGCTGTCATTGCTACCGGTTCGTCTGAACCAGGAGCATTTCACCCCTGAATCTAAGTCAGGGATCGTCAATCTTGGCAACTTTAAGAAGTTATGGACTTCAACTCCCAGAATTCCTCAGTCAGCCATGTCAGCTGGGGAATTCTGGGAGTTGAAATCCACAAGTCTTAAAGTTGCCAAGGTTTGAGTAGAGAGCTTTAACGCATAGATCTCTTTTTCTGTCCTCCAGGAAGAGTCATATCCACGAGTCCTGCTGGGTGTCTTTATTGAAAAGCCTATACCGTTCCTGCCTCAGTTTCTTCAGCGTCTTCTGACTTTGGACTACCCTTATTCTCACCTCAGGCTCTTCATTCACAACCACGTGAGTGGAGCCAATAAACAACTCGTCTTGACTTTCGACTGCAACTCCCATCAAGCCATGGGCCTGTCAGCTGGGGGGACGATAAGAATGGTTTTCCCAGAAATCTAGAGGGCCATTATGTTATGGGAAACTTCTGGGATTGCTCAACTTCCTCCCTGTGGCTTCATTTATTTCAGTAATTTCCTTGAGACGGATGGCTTTTCAGCTCTATGTCGCTGGAATGAGATCCACAGCTGGACATAGTATCTATTGCAGAGGTTGTAACTCTGGATTCCCGAGGGGGGGGAGGAATGAATAGGCAACAGATGTTAGTTCCCTGTCTCCCAGTTAGTTGAATTCTGCGGAGATTTCCCCCCCCAAAAAATGTTAAAAATGCCCAATAACCAGGCTTAGCATACTTATAATTAAGTACAGAAACAGAATTTCAAAAGGGACAGGGAAAAAAAAAAAGAACCCTCGGCAAACGGAGACTGTCCGCAAAAATATAAAATACAAAATAATTCAAATCAGAGCTTTGAAATTTCAAGCAATCGAATATTTCTTGCTTGTAGGAAAGTCTCGACTGGCTGGAATGTAATGTGGTTAAACAGGAGGAGAATTGAGGAGGGGCTTGTAGGTTTAAGAGCCCTCCTCTTATTTCCGCTGTCTTCCGGTCAACCTGGCGAGGTAGTCCTGACAGGAAGGCACACCCAGGAGCAGTCCTCGCTCTGTTTTAGTATAAGGTTACATTGGTAGAAAGTGCAGCTTGCCTCCCTGTTGTGGTCCGCCAGCAGCCTGCGGGGCTGGCAATGGAGTCGGACAGCGATGAGGCTGAGGAAGAGCGTGGGCCAGTCCTGGAGGCTGGGGAAAGCCTTGATGAGGGCTCTGTTTCGGAGGCTGAGGTGTGAACTCCAGAGCCTCCAGAGACTGACAATAGTGAGGTAGAGGAACAGGAGGAGCCTGTTCCTAATGCACGCATGTGAAGGGCTGCCAGAAAGCAAGAGCAGCTCAAGCAGAGAGGACGACTTGGGTGTAGGGCCAAGAGATGATTGGCCCCTCCCATAGGCTTAAAAGACCAGCAATGGCATTTGGGCTTTGCCGGAAAACAACATTAATAGCTTCATCTTCTTGAATTTATTTTGTATCAGTGTCTTCTGAACTTTTTGCCAAGAAAGGCCTTTGGCACTTTGCCTAATTGGACCAAGGTTGGTGATAGGACTGAGGAATTTGTGTTGGGAGGAATTTGCTTTAATTTAGAACTACGCTGAGAATGGAGTAATTCTCAGCTGTTTGAATAAAGTTTGTTTTTACACTGACAAGAGTTTCCTAGTACCTACTGGGGCCTGGGTCACAACACTCCCTCACATTTACAATAGAAGAATAGCGATAGCACTTAGACTTCCGTACCGCTTCACGGTGCTTTACAGCCCTCTCTAAGTGGTTTACAGAATCGGCATATCACCCTTCACAATCTGGGTCCTCATTTTACCGAGCTTGGAAAGGGCGGAAGGCTGAGTCAACCTTGAGGCGGTGAGAATCGAACTGCTGGCAGTCGGCAGAACTATCCTGCAATACTGCATTCTAACCGCTGCGCCACCAAAGCTCTTCGAAGAGTGAGGGATTTCTGAGATGTCCGCCATATCCTGTTGCTTGTGCAGGATCAACTGTCTCTCTCATCTGACCATTGTCTGGCCTAGTTTCTCAACTTCAACAACTTCAAGATTTTGTGGACTTCATCTCCCAGAATTCCCCAGCCAGCCATAGGGCTGGCTGGGGAATTCTGGGAGTTGAAGTCCACACATCTTCAAGTTGCCGAGGTTTGCAAATCATTATGGTATTCTGTGGCTCTTCTTTTCTCTCTCCTAAAATAGAATAGAATAGAATAGAATAGAATAGAATAGAATACAATACAATACAATACAATACAATAGAATAGAATAGAATAGAATAGAATAGAATAGAATAGAATAGAATAGAATAGAATTTATTGGCCAAGTGTGATTGGACACACAAGGAATTTGTCTTGGTGCAAATGCTCTTAGTGTACATAAAAGAAAAGATATGTTCATCAAGAATTCTAAGGTACAACACTTACAATAGTCATAGGGTACAATTTAACACTTAATGATACAACATTTAATGATAATCATAGGGTACAAATAAGCAATTAGGAACAATCAATATCAATATAAATCATAAAGATTACCAGCAATAAAGTTAAAGTCATAAATGGAAGGAGATGGGTGATGGGAACAATGAGAAGATTAATAGTAGTGCAGATTTAGTAAATAGTTTGACAGCGTTGAGGGAATTATTTGTTTAGCAGAGTGATGGCCTTTGGGGGAAAAATTATTCTTGTGTCTAGTTGTTCTGGTGTGCAGTGCTCTATAGCGTCGTTTTGAGGGTAGGAGTTGAAACAGTTTATGTCCAGGATGTGAGGGATCTGTAAATATTTTCACGGCCTTCTTTTTGATTCGTGCAGTATACAGGTCCTCAATGGAAGGCAGGTTGGTAGCAATTATTTTTTCTGCAGTTCTAATTATCCTCTGAAGTCTGTGTCTTTCTTGTTGGGTTGCAGAACCGAACCAGGCAGTTATAGAAGTGCAAATGACAGACTCAATAATTCCTCTGTAGAACTGGATCAGCAGCTCCTTGGGCAGTTTGAGCTTCCTGAGTTGGCGCAGAAAGAACATTCTTTGCTGTGCTTTTTTTTCCCCCAAAAAGTTTTTATTTCCATTTTCTATCATCATATTTAATGTACAGTCATTTATTCATTACCTTTTAACTTTCATTTGTTACCTATTCGGGCCTGCTCGTTTACCACTTCCTTCCTTAACTTAATCTTCCCTTCTCCTCTACTCTTCTCTACCTTCTTCTACTTACCCATCCTCCCTCTCCTTCCCTTTTCTACTTCCTCTCCTCCCTCCCCACTCCTCTCTTCTTCCCCTTCCTCTCCATTTCCCCCCTTTCCATCCTTCTTGTTGTGCTTTTTTGGTGATGTTTTTGATGTTAGCCGTCCATTTTGGATCTTGCGATATGGTAGAACCTAGAAATGTGAAGGTTTCTACTGTTGATACTGTGTTTGTCTAGTATTGTGAGAGGTGGAAATACGCCATTGCACCTCCTTTCCTCAAACCCTGAGCTTCCCCCTCCATCTTGGCTGCCCAGGGACACTAATGAACCTGTCTGACATTTTTTGCCAGGAGGTGTACCACGAGCCGCACATCCAAGCTGAATGGGATCAACTTCGCAAGGCCTTTGACACCATCAAACTAATAGGGCCGGAGGAAGATCTGAGTGAAGGAGAAGCCCGAGATATGGCGATGTAAGTAAATAATAGTGTCCATCCTTCAATTCAATTGAATACTGAATCGTGCAGGGGTCTCCAACCTTGCCCACTTTAAGACTTGTGAACTTCAACTCCCAGAATTCCTCGGCCAGCTTTGCTCAGATTTCCTCAGCCAACTTTCCCAGAGGAACTCTGGGAGTTGAAGTCCACAAGTCTTAAAAGTGGCCAAGCTTGGAGACTCCCGGAATAGTGTATTCAGTCATTCAAGTCATGGTTGTGCCAAAGGTGCTTTTTCAGGAGGCAACTGGACTTTCTTCTCGTTGTTTTTTTCTTTTGAAGACATTTTGCTTCTCATCCAAGAAGCTTCTTCAGCTCTGATACGGTAGTGGGAAACGGAAGGATTTATATTCCTTGCAGACAGCTGGTCATTTCCATCCTTTTTAGAGGGTCGTTGAAGCACCTGGAGGTTTATTTGCGTCAGATACAGATTAACGGAATTGGAAAAGACCTTGTAGGTCATTTAGTCCAGTCCTCCACTCAAGCAGGAGACCCTACACCATTTTGACGGTTGGCAGTCCAGTCTCTTCTTGAAAACTTCCAGTGATGAAGCTCCTTCACAACTTCTGAAGGCAACTTCTGCCCCATGGGTGGATTGCTCTCACTGTCAGAAAATTTCTCCTTATTTCCAGGTTGAATCTCTCCTTGTTCAGTTCCCATCCATTGTTCCTTGTCTGGCCTTCAGGTCAGGGGTGAAATGCTCCCGGTTCGGACCTGAACGCCCAATTCGATAGCAATGGTGGCAGGTGGTTCGGAGAACTGGTAGCAAAAATCCCTGTCCCTGCCCCGCCCCAGCTGAGCCGCGCGATCATCAGAGGTTTTTTTTGGTTTTTTTTACTTTTAAAAGCATTTTTTCTTCGGCCGAAAAAATGCTTTTAAGAGTAAAAAAAAACAACAACCCTCTGATGATCGCACGGCTCAGCTGGGATCGTCATAACCCTTTCAAAGCATTTTTTCTACAACCTCTTCGGCCGAAGAGGCTGTTAAAAAAAAAAAGCTTTTAAAAAGTTCTGGCGATCAGGCAACTCAGCTGGGATCGTCAGAACTCTTTAAAAGCTTTTTTTCCCCCTCTGGCAATCCCAGATGAGTTGCCTGATCATCACAGGCTTTTAAAAGCATTTTTTGATAACCTCTTTGGCCGAAGAAAAAATGCTTTTACAAGTAAAAAAAAAAAGAGTTGGCCACGCCCACCCAGTCACATTACCCTCACCACCACCAAGCCACGCCCACAGAACCGGTAGTAACAAATTTTACATTTCACCCCTGCTTCAGGTGCCTTGGAAAATAGCTTGACCCTTTCCTCTCTGGGGCAGCCCATCAAATAAGGGCCTCTGTGGCTCAGACTGCTAATGCAGTCTGTTATTAACAGCAGCTGCCTTCAATTACTGCAGGTTCTAGTCCCACCAGGCCCAAGGTTCACTCAGCCTTCCATCCTTTATAAGGTAGGTAAAATGAGGACCCAGATTGTTGGGGGCAATAAGTTGACTTTGTATATAAATATACAAATAGGATGAAGACTATTGCTAACATAGTGTAAGCAGCCCTGAGTCTTCGGAGAAGGGCGGGATATAAATGTAAATAAAATAAATAAATAAATAAATAAATCATGTCTCCCCTGGTCTTCACTAGACTAGCCATGCCCAGTTCCTGCAACTGTAAGTCGTATGTTTTAGCCTCCAGTGCCCTAATCATCTTGATTGCTCTTCTCTGCACTTTTTCTAGAGTCTCAACATCTTTTTTATAGTGTGGTGACCAAAATTGGATGCAGGCTTTATAATGGTATTAGTACCTCCCTTGATCTTGAGTATATCCTTCTGTTAATACAATTTAGGATTGCATTAGCTTTTTTGGCTGTCGCCGCATGACGCTATCCTCCAGCTCACCTGAGTAGAGCTCCTGGTTCCTGTAGTGTGCCATTTTCCCCCCTCTGGAAATCCATCCCTACTCCCACACCATTCAAAGTGTTTTCTTCCCAAATTGTATAGCTAAAAGTCTGTAGAGATTCTCAAGTCATCCACTATCCTGTCAGAGCTGAAGAAGCTTTTTGGATGAGAAGCGAAACGTCTTCAAAAGAAAAAAAAAAATACAAGAAAGTCCAGTTGCCTCCTGAAAAAGCACCTTTGAGACAGTGGTAAAATTCAAATTTTTTTACCACCGGTTCTCTGTGCGTGGCTTGGTGGACGTGGTGTGGCTTGGTGGGCGTGGCAGGGGAAGGATACTGCAAAATCTCCATTCCCTCCTGACTCCAGGGGAAGGATACTGCAAAATCCCCATTCCCATCACACTCCAGGGGAAGGATACTACAAAATCTCCATTCCCTCCCGACTCGAGGGGAAGGATACTGCAAAATCCCCATTCCCATCACACTCCAGGGGAAGGATACTGCAAAATTTCCATTCCCTCCCCACTCCAGGGGAAGGATACTGCAAAATCCCCATTCCCATCACACTCCAGGGGAAGGATACTACAAAATCTCCATTCCCTCCCAACTCGAGGGGAAGGATACTGCAAAATCCCCATTCCCATCACACTCCAGGGGAAGGATACTGCAAAATCTCCATTCCCTCCTGACTCCAGGGGAAGGATACTGCAAAATCCCCATTCCCATCACACTCCAGGGGAAGGATACTACAAAATCTCCATTCCCTCCCGACTCCAGGGGAAGGATACTGCAAAATCCCCATTCCCTCCCCACTCCAGGGGAAGGATACTGCAAAATCTCCATTCTCATCCCACGCCTGGGGAAAGATACAGCAAAATCCCCATTCCCACCCCACTCCAGGGGAAGAATAATGCAAAATCCCCATTCCCACCCAACTCCAGAGGAAGGATACTGCAAAATCCCCTATCCCTCCCCACTCCAGGGGAAGGATACTGCAAAATCCCCATTCCCATCATACTCCAGGGGAAGGATACTGCAAAATCTCCATTCCCTCCGACTCCAGGGGAAGGATACTGCAAAATCCCCATTCCCTCCCCATTCCAGGAAAAGGATACTGCAAAATCCCCATTCGCACCCCACTCTGGGGCTAGCCGGAGGTGGTATTTGCCAGTTTTCTGAACTACTCAAAATTTCCACTACCGGCTCGAGAACCTGTCAGAACCTGCTGGATTTCACCCCTGCTTTGGGATAAATGTAGTGTGAGAAATGACAGATTCAGCTATCTAGAACGGTTAGGAAAGCACAGCGTGGGTGTGTCTGATGGGGAAGGGAACAGGTTGCCAGAAGCAGAAGTAGAAATGCCAAGGCACATTTTCAACAGTCCTGGCATCGTATCTCCCTGCCCCCTACACGGCCAGGCAGAAATTCAACCAAGAAAGCTTTGCTTGAGGCTATTAAAGTTGTTAATTTAACAACTGCAGTGATCCACTTCACAACGGTGGCAAGAAAAGTCGTAAAACGGGGCCTCTGGTGGCTCAACAGACTTAAGTCTGTCTGTTATTAACACAGCTGCTTGCAATTACTGCAAATTCAAGTCCCACCAGGCCCAAGGTTGACTCAGCCTTCCATCCTTTATAAGGTAGGTAAAATGAGGACCCAGATTGTTGGGGGTAATTAAGTTGAATTTATATATAATATACAAATGGATGAAGACTATTGCTTAACACATTGTAAGCCGCCCTGAGTCTTCGGAGAAGGGCGGGATATAAATTCAAATAAATAAATAAAAATAAATAAAATAAAAATTCACTTAAGAAACATCTCACTTAGCAACAGAAATTTGGGGCTCGATTGTGGCCATTAAGTCGAGGACTACCGGTACAAGGTCTCCTGTGTTTGGTTGGCAGAGAGAAATGGGCAGCAAAGGATCAATGTTTTAATCAGGGGTGAAATCCAGCAGGTTCTGGAGAACTGGTAGCGGAAATTTTGAGTAGTTTGGAGAACCGGCAAATACCACCTCTGGCTGGCCCCAGAGTGGGGTGGGAATGGAGATTTTTCAATATCCTTTCCCCCGGAGTGGGGAGAGAATGGAGATTTTGCAATATCCTTCCCTTGCCACGCCCACCAAGCCACACCCACATAACCAGTAGGGAAAATTTTTGGATTTTACCCTTGGTTTTAATCCAGTGTTTCTTAACCTCGGCCACTTTAAGATGAGCGAACTTAAACTCCCCAGAATTCCCCAGGTAGCATGGCTGTCTGGGGAATTCTGGGAGTTGAAGTCCGCCTGTCTTAAAGCTCCCAAGTTTGAGTTCTAATCCATCTTCTTTCTTTTTCCTTTTTTTTTTTTTTTTTGCTGGCATCCCAGGGATCTGTGCCGACAGGATCCCACCTGCGACTATTACTTTAGCCTCGATGCTGACGTGGTGGTGACCAATCCCGAAATCCTGCAGATACTTATGCAGGAGAACAAGTAAGCAATAGCTCCACGCCCACCCCGAGCTCTCGGCCAAGCTGCAGGCTCTATCACTTCTCCTCCCACCCTCTGGCTTTTGCGCTCCTGATTTCTGTGTTACTCTCCCCTGCCCTATCCAGGTACGTGATTGCTCCCATGGTGTCTCGCTTTGGCAAACTTTGGTCCAACTTTTGGGGAGCCCTGAGCCCCGATGAGTATTACGCCCGTTCAGAGGACTACGTGGAATTGGTGCAAGGCAAGAGAATGTGAGTGTTCTGTCTCCTTCCCCACTTCAGACCCACGAGCTGACCTCCAGCCAGTGGATTCATGGCTCTTATCAGTCCTGGCAGAGAAATCGCAGCTGCCTGCCAAAGTTCAAACAAATGACTCACGTAGCAAGACTTTCAGCTCTTTTTGAAACGGTTCAGCTAAACTTTTGCTTCCTGTGGAGTGAGAGCAGTCCCAAAGCTCCTTATATATACTGTGGGGTGGGGCTCCTGCTCCACCCTTCGTTTTGATGACGCCGCCTCTCTAATCTACTGAAGCACAGGTCAAGCCAAGCTTGATTATTATTATCAGCTAGGTCTGAAGGCGTAGCCTGGGGAAGGGAGGAATCAGGGGATGATGGCCTCATTACGTCCTCCGACTGGTCTGGTTCTGGCTCCTGGAGCTGAGCCAAAGGAATCGGTGCTCCCGAGATAAGCCTTACCAGCCCTTCCCCCTCACTCTCGGAGTCACTTTCGGGCATGGGGCCAGGTTCGGGGGTTGGAGTCACAACAGTAAATGGGAACTTTAAGCAGATGGATGGTTGGGTGAGAAGATGGCTTTTGCAGAGCTCAAGACTTCTACAAGTCAACCAGACCTGTCAGCCTTCCCATGCAGACCAGACAAGAAAGATGAACAAATTTTGCTTTACTGCGAGGCTAATTATTAGAATTTCGCAAGTCTGAAAGTACAAATCTCCCACTGCCTCACTCTGGGGTAAGGCTAGTTAGCAAAATCTTTTTTTTTTTTTTTTGAAAAGGTTTTACAAAAAATTTTTTTTTTCAACATTTATTCCCCCCATCTCCCTCCCCCCTCCACACTCTCCCCTCCCCTCCCTCGACCTTTCCCCCCTAGACTTCCCAGAGCAAAATACAGGGTATTACATCTAACAGTCATAAGCTAAAATACAACAATAAACCATCACCCATTACTTCTCCTTTCCTCTTTGCAACCTTAACTCCCCTTTCCCATTTAAACAAATACACTAATACAGTACAATTCCTACAATCACTCATAAGCTATTTGACACTTTTTAGTCTGATATTTGTTTTGAATGTAATCAATCCAACTTCTCCATTCCAATATTCTTGTGAATAGTCTTTCAAATTCCATAGTCTTTCAAATTCCAACTTCTCCATCCTTTCTTGTGAATAGTCTTTCAAATACGCTGAAATTTTTGCCATTTCTGCTAAGTTCGATACTTCAAGTGTCCATTCTTCAATTGTAGGCAAATCTTCTTTCTTCCAATATTGCGCAACCAATAGTCTCGCTGCTGATATTAAATTTAAAATCAGTTTAGTCTCTATTACTGTACAGTCCGTAATTATACCCAATAAAAATAACTGTGGTTATAGGTCTGAAAGTATAAATCTCCCACTGTCTCCTTTACATACCAATAAACTAGGGAGGGTCCCTTCTGAGCCTCTTGCTCTACCCGCTATCTAGGTGAGGGCTAAGCTGTCTCTTATCTGACCATTCCTCTTTGCTCCATCTTTTCCACATATCCAGTGGTGGGATTCAAATTTTTTTTTTTACTACCGGTTCTGTGGCGTGGAATGGTGGGCGTGGCCAGAGGGTGTGACAGGCAGCACTCGGCCACCTGCATCCTCCTGGGAGCAAAAATGGGCCGTGGGAGAAGGGGATGCGCCATCCCCCTCTGCCCCGTTTTGGGCTTAGTAGGCCTCCCCGAAGCCTCCTGGGAGCGAAAATGGGCTGTGGGGGGGACATGCCGCACCCCCACACACCCCGTTTTGGGCCTAGGAGGACTCCCTGCACTTACTTGGGAGTCAAAATGGGGCGGGGCAGGAAGGGGTGTGGCCAGCCAGCAATTTACATACCGGTTCTCCCGAACCGGCCCGAGCTGTTTGAATTCCACCACTGCACATATTCTTGCAAGATGTTATGCTAAAGTAGAATTCTGGAGCTTGAGAAGTATAGCAAAAGCAATAGCACGTAGACTTATATACCGCTTCACGGTAGTTTTACAGCCCTCTCTAAGCGGTTTACAGGGTCAGCATTTTGTATGTATGTAGCATGTATATATATGTGTGTTATGTATGTGTTTGGGTAGTTACACACTTTCTCTTGAGAGCAGGCAAAAGAATTTCATTTTTAATGTGGGCCAGCGTGCTCACCGTAAAAAAAAAAATGACAATAAAGTTACCTCAGCTCAGCTCATCTTACCGTATTTGTCAGAGTATAAGACGTACCTTTTTCCTCCCTAAAAGAGGGTGAGAATTTGGGTGCTTCTTGTACACCGAATTTAGCGGAGTTTTCCGAATTTAGCAGACATTTCTTTAAACGGAGGTTTCAGAGGCTGAAAAAAGCCTCTTAAAGCAGGAGTCTCCAACCTTGGTCCTTTAAGACTTGTGGACTTCAACTCCCAGAGTTCCTCAGCCAGCTTTGCTGGCTGAGGGACTCTGGGAGTTGAAGTCCACAATTCTTAAAGGGACCAAGGTTGGAGACCCCTGTCTTAAAGGGAAGTTTCAGAGGCTGGAAAAAGCCTCTTAAAGGGAAGTTTCGGATGCTGGAAAAAGCCTCTTAAAGGGAGGTTTCGGAGGTCGGAAAAAGCCTCTTAAAGGGAGGTTTCGGAGGTCGGAAAAAGCCTCTCAAAGGGAGGTTTCAGAGGCTGAAAAAAAAAACAAGGCACAGCAGTCACAACCAACGAACCTGTTGCTAAAATTCACCTCTGGGAACAGCTGATTGGGGGTATTCCGGGAGGCCAATCCACCCACCAATCAGCTTTTTTCTTATTTTCCTCCCCAAAAACCAAGGTGTGTCTTATACTCCAGTGCATCTTATAGTCCAAAAAATACGGTATCTTATCTATCATCTCATCTCATCTCATCTCATCTCATCTCATCTCATCTCATCTCATCTCATCTCATCTCATCTCATCTTATCTATCTTATCTTATCTTATCTTATCTTATCTTATCTTATCCCATCCTCTCCTCCCCTCCCCTCCCCTCTCCTCTCCTGTCCTCTCCTCTTCTTAATTTTCTTGGGAGGCAACAGAAGGAGATGGCTTCCATCAATCTACGTCCCTAGGTCTTCCAAGAAACCAAGATGCATCTGGAATTTTGGACTGAATACTCCTTGGCATAATCCAAGCCTTGTTTATGCTACTGTGGATTCTCATGGTGTTTTTTTCCCTATATTGCAGTGGGGTGTGGAACGTGCCCTATATCTCTCAGGCCTACCTGTTGAAAGGGGAGATCTTAAGGCAGGAGTTGACCCAACGCAATATTTTCACCTTGGAGGACACGGATCCGGACATGGCCTTTTGTAAAAGTGTGCGGGAGAAGGTGAGAGTTTTTGCTTTCTTACAACCTGCTCATCCAAAAGAACAAAAGTTCTTTTAAAAAAAAATGGCTTTTCGAATTTCATTTTGATAATATAAGCGTATTACAGAAGTCTTCAGTTGAGTACCAATGTTCAAAGTTGGGAGGGTGCTAAATGCAGTAGTCCTCAACTTACAACCGTTTGTTGAGCGACCGTTCAATGTTACAAAGGCGCGGGAAAAAGTGACTTGTGTTTTTTCCCACGACTGTGGCATACGATCAAAATTCGAACGCTTGGCAACTTGGTTCGTACTGATGACAGGTTGCAGTGTCCCAGGGTCATGTGATTTTTTTCCGACCTTCTGACAAGCAAGAATCTGGGGAAGCCAGATTCACTTAACTACCCGTGTGAATAACTTTACAACTGTAGTGATTCACTTAACCACCGTGGCGAGAAAGGTCGTAAAATAGGGCAAAACTCGCTCAATGTGCATGTAGCTTAGCATTTTGGGCTCAATTGCGGTCATGAGTCAAGGACTACCTGTAGTTTCGACAGGTCTTCAAGCTTCAGGGAACAATCTGGACATTTTGACAACCAACTTTAACAATGGTTGTAGTGTGCCATGATCATGTGATGCCCTGCCCTGCTGACTTCACACAAAGTCACTGGGGAAGCCAGCAGGTCTCTCCAGTAAATTTCTTGCAATCCTGTCTCTTTTCCTTCCAAGAAGCCTGGCACCTGCAGCATCCCCCTCCTCACCTGGCAGCAGCCTCCCCTGGCCCTGCCACACTTGCAACAACAACTGGTCCGTTTGTGAGCCTTTCTGGGACATGCGGCTTCCTGCTGGCTTCCCCATTGACTTGTTGGGAGCCAGCATAAAGTTGCAAGCAGGTCCTTGCTTAACTATCCATGATCCTTGCTTAACAATGGCAAGAGCGACTGATGGGATTGCCGTCACTAACAGATGTGATCATGTGATGCTTCACTTTACGACCACATCACTTAGCAGTGGAACCTCTGCTCCCAATTACTATTGTTAAAACAAGGACTATCTGTAGTTTGAGCGGGGTGAGCTTACTTGTCCCAGCTTTTGCCAAACTAGCACTTCAAAAGCATGTAAAAAATGCAAGTAGAAAAATAGGGACCACCTTTGGTGGGAAGGTAACAGTGTTCCGTGTGCCTTTGGCTTTGAGTCATGCCAGCCACATGACCACGGAGACGTCTTCGGACAGCGCTGGCTCTTCGCCTTTGAAACGGAGATGAGCGAGAGGAACCTTTACTTTTACCTTTATCCTTTACAGGGCATCTTCCTCCATATTAGTAACCGGGATGATTTTGGACGCCTCCTTTCCACCAATAGATACAACACCTCCCGCCTACATCCTGAGCTGTGGCAGATTACGGAAAATCCTTTGGTGAGTGCACCCAGTTGGACAGGATGGGGTCCTTTTCTCTCAATCTCATACATCCACCCCGCGCCTAGATCTGGGAGTGTGCTGCCCCATTCTCTCACACATACACGCCGGTGTGGTTTATGGAGATATTGTGTTCCATCAGCAGCTTACGGAGCTGGCAACGGAGTCAGACACCGATGAGGCTGAGGTGAGGCCAGGACCATCGGGAAGTGAGGTGCGGACTCCAGACCCTCCAGAGACTGATAGTAGTGAGGCAGAGGAACAGGAGGAGCCTGTTCTTAATGCACTCATGAGAAGAGCTGCCAGAAGGCAAGAGCAGCTCAAGCAGAGAGGACAACTCAGGAGTAGGGCCAAGAGATGATTGGCCCCTCCCATAAGGCTTAAAACAGACCAGCACCGGTGTTTCAGCTTTGCCAGAACGCTGTAGCTGTGTCTTCTGCTTTGTCCTCTGCTTCGTGTATGTCTTTGTTTTTGTGGCTTCTGGACATTTGCCAGGAAGGGCCTTTGGCAGTTTGCTTAATTGGACTAAGGCTTGTGAGATAACTGAGGAATTTGTGTTGGGAGGCATTTGTTTTACTTTGAGTTGAACAATGCTGGGAATGAAGTAATTCCCAGCTGTTTGAATAAAGTTTGTTTTTCCACGGACTAAGTTTATTACTACCTATTTGGGCCTGGGTCACAACAGGAGAGTTTTATTGGTATTCCCCAGCAGTTCTCTTCACCTGGCTTCGGAACTGTTCCAAATGAAGCCAGCCACAAGCAAGCCCAGATTAATCCCTCAGGCAAGGGCCAGGTAGTCCATAAAACAAATAGCAAGCTGCTCAAACAAGTAAGTCCCATAAACAGACACAAAGCCCCTCGGCAAAAACTGAACGTCCATCCACGTTAGCTCATGGGTTATAGAAGTTCAGAGTCTCAAAAGTCTCAAGCAGGAAACATGAACAAACACACGGCCACGACCCACACATGTCGTTCCCAGCAATGCCTCCCTTGCTCTGCCGTGCTAAATAGCTTCCCAGTGGAGCCCATCAAGAGGGGCAGGGCCTTCTCCCGAGCAATCTGGCAGACCTCCATTTCTCTGCCCTGCACGCTCTAAGATCCACCAGGGGAGGTAACCCCTCCCTTTCCTCTTCTTGGCCTGCAAGCTGTCCCCAGCCAAAGCCTGTAATTCTCTTTCTGCTGGCCATTCAGGGTCAGTAATTAACTCCGTTCCTGATATGCCAGGAATGAGATCATTCTCCCTCAAGCTGGCCTCCAAGGAAAAGTCGGAGGAGTCATCCAAGGAAGACATCATAGGGAGAACTTCTCTGGAGCAGTGAAAAATTGTATGCTCACGGAACTACCCTTGCAATTTCCATGGCATTATGGGAAATCCAGATGTACTCCCTGGGTAGCTGTCTCTTGAGCTTCTCACAATATCCAACGCCCTCTGAGGATTCTGGGAATTGTAGTTTCAGAGTATCAGAAAGTGAGGTGGAGATACGATGGCAAGTTTTGCAGAAATGAAATATTTTGTCCAGGACTGGATTGCCTGACACACATTAGATTAGGAGCAGTGGTGGTCTTCAGCCAGTTTGTGCCAGTTTAGGCGAACCGATAGCGGAGATTGTGGGTGGGCCCGCTCACCTGCCCTGGTGTAAAGACATCCCCTTTAGCCACATTTTCAAGGCTGGGTGCATGCGTGGAAGGCTCGCACCAAGCGAGCGTGCATGCACAGGGCAAGAATATGTGAAACCCACCGCTGATTAGGAGATGCACTTCTTGAGTATTTTAATAACTCTATATGGCTCTGTTTTTAGTTTGTTCCTTTTCTTCCTGGACAGGACTGGCAGGAGAAATATATCCACGAGAACTACTCGCGCGTTCTTGAGGGAGAATTTTTTGAACAGGTGACTTGTTTCTCTTTTCCCTGGTCTTCTTGAGTTGACTTCTCTCTCTCAAAGTTCCTGGGCTCATTGTTTCTTCTTCCTGTTGACAGCCTTGCCCTGATGTTTACTGGTTTCCGGTGTTCACCGATCAGATGTGCGATGATCTGGTGGAAGAGGCGGAACACTTCGGCCGGTGGTCAGGAGGAAAACATGAGGTGGGACCCAGTGGTGGGATTCAACCAGCTCGCACCTATTCGGGAGAATCGTTTGTTAATTTTCTGAGCAGTTCTGAGAACCGGTTGTTGGAAGAAATCTCTTTTTGTTTTTTCCACTTTACAGGGCTAATCCTGTAAGGAAGGCAGGAAGGAAACATTCTGGTGTTGTTTCTAGCCTAATCTTTATTGCCCTGCTGACAGAAACTGCCTCTCCAGTTAACCCTTATTACATTGTAACAGCTAAAGGTTCTTGGCAGTACGCCCAGACATACTATGGCCTGAGCGTCTTCAGAGGTTTTTTTTCTTTGCTGGTACTTTGTTTTGCTTTATTTCCCTTTAAGAAAGGGTTGTTTTAAGCTTTTTACACTGCTGTTGAGAGGAAACATTCCCTTGTTGGAGTTCTTCTAGATGCAATGCAACGACCAGCACTTTGAAGAAATAATTGAATAACAAAGCAGAGCTGCTGGAAAGAAGCTTTTAATGATAAGGAACCAAGATGAGCCTTGCTGAATGTCATGCCCACCCAGTCACATGCCCACCCAGCTGGTCATTAGAGCAGAGAACAAGAGTTGTGCTTCACACACACCGTCATGGCCACAATTTTTTTTGGTCCTTTTCATCCTATGGATGAGCTAAAACGGAGCATGATATGGGGAAGGAGGAACACTAGATTCGGGGTGCCTCCAAGCTCACCTCTGAACCTGGCCCCATGCCCGAATGTGCCTTGGAGCCGGGCCTGCTGCCAGAAAGTGACTCGGAGCTGGGCCTGCTGCCAGAAAGTGACTTGGACAGTGAGGGGGAAGGGCCATCAGGACTTACCTCGGAAGCACCGGCCTCCCTGGATCAGCTCCAGGAGCCAGAAGCAGGCCAAGCGAAAGAGATAACGAGGCCTCCTTCTCCTGACTCTTTCCCCCCCCCCAGGCCACGCCTGCAGACCCAGCTGACAGCAATCAGGCTTGGCTCAATCCCAGGTTTTGTAGGCAGGCAAGGCGGGAACAACAGAAGCGGGGGTGGGGCAGGCCTAGGAAGTGCTGAGTCATGGAGCCACACCCCACAGGATATAAAAGGCAGCAAGAGCTGGTGTGTCTCTTTGTTCAGGCAAATCCACGGATTGACTAGAACTGAAGGTTGTGATTCACCAGCATCTTGGCAGCCAACGAGGGCTTTCGGTAGACGCTGGCTCTTTTGCTGCCAGAGCTGATAAGAGCCGGCTAATTAAGCCATCATTCGGACGGAGGCGAGGAGGACATAACACCACCCTTTGAGGTAATCCAGACTAGGAAACCAAACAAAAATAATGAATGCTAATATTACTGTCAACCGTCCGACTGCCATATGCCGCGAAAGAAACTCCTGGAACATTATTTTACCAAGTGAATAACTTTATTGAGTTATAGAAGCACAGAAGAAGTGAAGCCAGTTCTGAAGTTTTTGCGCGCGAAGTAGCGTAGCTAAAATCCCCTTTTCTCCCCTGGGACACCCACTGTTCATTGTCCACCAGTTAAATTGAAGTCACCTTGTTTTGGGAAAGGATCCTTCGACCTGGGTTATTGGGATATTGCCAGGCGGCAGTCGGTTCTTGCATTTCATTCCAAATCTACCCACCTGTTCTGTCCTCCCTCGCCTCCGTCCGAGTGATGGCTTAATTAGCCGGCACTATCAGCTCTGGCAGCAGAATAGCCAGCGTCTGCCAAGAGTCTCCGTTATTTTCCACGACGCTGGTGAGTCACCTAGAAATAAACTTCACCTCTTAATCAGTGGATTTGCCTGTTACAAAGAGACACAGCAGCTCTCGCTGTCTTTTATATCCTGTGGGGTGTGGCTCCATGACTCAGCACTTCCTGGGCCTGCCCCAACCTTGCTTCTGTTGCTCCCTCCTCTCCTGCCTACGAAGCCTAGGGTTCAACCAAGCCTGATTGCTGTCAGCTGGGTCTGCAGGCGTGGCCGGGGGGGGGAAGAGTCAGGGGACGGAGGCCTCGTTATCTCCTCCACCTGGCCTGCTTTTGGCTCCTGGAGCTGAGCCAGGGAAGCCGGTGCTCCCGAGGTAAGTCCTGACGGCCCTTCCCCCTCACTTTCCAAGTCATTTTCTGGCAGCAGGGCTGGCTCGGGGGTCACAGACACAACACCACCCCACTTCCGGTTTCTGTTGTCTGCTTACGAGTATGTGTGCGTGTGTAGTGCATCAAGCATGATAATTACTTTTAATGGAAGGTGAAAGTAACCGGATCTTTCAAGTTTGAAAGTGCTTCCCCATCCCCTGCCTTTACATTCCAGAGAACTAGGGAGGGTTAGCACTGAGATACTGTCTCCGTAGCCAATCCTACTCTGGATTCAGATTTCCCTTATCTCAGTGCCCGGTCCATGGTATGGCACTGTCCTGCAGCATGCCAGAACCTGGGCCGCGCAAACAAGTGAAGCCCATCTGCGGGTTGCAGGCAGCACACAAAACTATGGCTCTTCTGGTCTGCTCTCCACAGAACTCGTCCCTGGTGCCCAAAAGGTTGGCAGCTGCTGCTGTCGTGTCCCACTCCTCCGCTGACGGCCGGGTCAGGGAAATCCGAATCAGGCGTGCCTCTGCAGCTCTGCCAAAGTCCTAGCAAAGTCCTCAGGGCAGGCAGGAGACCAGAAAGTGACTTCAGCAAGATATGTTTAGACTTTGCCTGACTCAGAGAATGCCAGAAAGCAGATCCTTTATATAGGCCATGGGGTGTGGCTCCATGACTCAGCACTTATCCAGGCCTGCCCCTCCCTTCCTTCTGTTGCCTCCGTCTATCAAGTCTTCTGACGCGAGGGTCACTCCAGTCTGCAGCTGTTGGCAATTGACCTCCCTCAGGCTCACATGCTGTGGAGGAGGGGGAGGGGTCTAGTTGCTCCGTTTGCCTGGGCATGGAGCCAGAGCTGAGGGCTGGAGATATTTCCTCCTCTTCAGCCTGTCTGGGCATGGAGCCAGGGCTGGGGCCGGGAGGCATACTAGAACATTCCTCCGTGTTCGGAAGCAGATAAGAAGGCCCCGGCTGTGGTGAGATTGGGCGAGACACAACAGCTGCCTTATCCGATCACCGTCTAGGCCAGGGGTGTCAAACTCAATTTGGTTGACCTCGAGAGGCCGAGGTTGACCTCGGGGGGCTGAGCAGGCATGGCTGACTGTATGGGTGTGGCCAGCATGACGCCACTCCCCAAACTTCTGGCCTGTTTCCTCTTCACACTGGGTAGACCGGTCCAAAGCCACGCTGGCTTGATGTTTCCTCCTCGCATTGGGTAGACCAGGCCGAAGTGACGTGGGCCGGACCCTTACATTTTCCAGGACAGCCCCTTGGGCTGGATCCGACCACATCGCGAGCCGGATCCAGCCCGTGGGCCTTGTGTTTGACACCCTGGTCTAGGCTACGGCTCTTCTTTCTGTCTCTCAAGCTTATTTTCACATCCTCTCACAAATCCTCCCGCTCTACGCCTCCTTCTAGGACACTCGGCTGGTTGGCGGCTACGAGAACGTCCCCACCGTTGACATTCACATGAACCAAATCGGCTTTGAGAAGGAGTGGCTGCAGTTCTTGCAGGACTACATTGCACCGGTCACAGAAAAGTTCTATCCAGGCTACCACACCAAGGTAAGAGCACCGTGTCTGAAGGTTACTGGGGGGCCAAGTGTAGATACAGGAAGCAGAGGATCCAACAGGATGTCTTTTGCAATTTCTACGAAGTAATTGGGGCCACAATGGTGGCTTTCCCCCACCACCATTTGTCACGTGATTATGTCACTTAGTGACGCTGCTTCCGGCAGTCCCAGTTGTCGCCATGAAGTGAGGATTACTGGGGTGGTTGAGGATCTTATGTGACTGCCACTTTTGACTTCCTGCTGGCTTCCCCATTGACTTTGCTTATGAGAAGCCGGCAGGGAACATCAGAAATTGCAGTCTCGGGATCACTACATAGCTGGAACTCTTGAGGACCAGTTGTAAGTTCCGCTCATTCTAGGTTATCGCATGGTTGACGGATTGCTGAACAAGGAACCCGAAGACCCATCTGTGCAATCATCCCTAGTCAGATTCAAATCTAACAGCTATATTTGCGTACATAAAACTTAGTTTTTACTTTGTTTTGAGGTTTATTGGGGGTGGGGGTGGGGTAGCATTGGATGAGTACAACAGTTCCGATTTATGAATGGTTAAACCAGGGGTGAAATGCTCCCGGTTCAGACCGGATCGGCTGATCCAGTAGCATTGGTGGCAGGTAGTTTGGAGAACCGGTGGCAAAAATCCCTGCCTCCCCTCCCCATACCAGCTGAGCCATGTGATTGCCAGAGGTTTTTTTTTACTTTTAAAAGCATTTTTAACAACCTCTTCAAACGAATAAGTTGTAAAAAAAATGCTTTTAAAAGGTTAAAACAAGGCTCTGACGATCCCAGCTGAGGTGCCTCAGAGGCTTTTTTTTTTTTACTTTTAAAAGCATTTTTTAAAAGGTTAAAAAAGCTGAAGCCAACTAGGCAACAAATGGGGGGGTGTAGGCAAAAAATTGGGGGGTTAGTTTGAGAGAGAGAGAGAGAGAGAGGGAGGGAGGGAGGAAAGGAAGGAAGGAAGGAAGGGGAAGGGGATGGAGAGAAAGAGAAAGAAAGAAAAGAAAGAAAGAGGGAGGAAAAAGGAGAGGAAGGAAGGACTACAAACCTGGCACTAGATGCAGCTTTAGGGGATAATCCAGGGCTGGAAGGGACCTGCCGGTCATCTAGTCCAACCCTGCTCCAGCAGGACATTGTTAGTGAGTTTCTGTCTTTTGATCCCCCAGTCACATGGTTACATAGCCACGCCCACCCAGTCACATAGAACCTCCCCCCACCAAGCCACACCCATCAAGCCACACCCTCAGAACCGGTAGGAAAGAAATTTAGGGTTAAAATGTAATGTATAAAATACCCTCTCCCTCCCCTAAATGGGCTAAATCAGTGCCAGCTGTGTTATACAAACTCAACCGATTTTATAAAGATCACAGGTTTAAGATTCTTTTCCTAAAACGTTCTGTGTCCTTTTCACAATGGGTCACATCTGTTTCCTTTGGGTACTATTCTCATTTCCCAGAATGCACTAGACCCAAAAGTATTCCAGGTTTTGGTATGAAGGGGGTGGGATGTTCCAGGGGTGGGCTTCAGATCCTTTAGCAACGGGTTCGCTGCCCCATTGCTGGGTGGCCATGGTGGGCATGGCCAAGTCGTCTGCCTGCATCACAGCGGTGGGGGGCGTTGGCGTTTTTTCGCCCTCCCCAGGCTCCGGAGGCTTTCCTTGAGCCTCCAAGAGGGCAAAAACAACTTCCCCCGGAGGCTGGAAACAGGCCCGTTTCTGGATTTCCAGAACCTCTGGTAGGCCTGTTTTTTGCCCTCCCAGACCCTCTGTGCAGCCCCTGCACTTACCTGGAATGATGAACGGGCCATGTGGAGACTCCTGGGGGGGGGGCGGGAGGGGCCAGCAAGAGTGGCATCTGGGGGTTCACTGAACTCCAGTGATCCTTGGTTAGAGGGTCGCCTGAACCCTGCTAACCCCCCCGGGAGCCCACCCCTTATGGGAAACCTCCGTTTTCAAATGAACCCACTTCGTTAAAAAGCATACGCTTTTTGGTGGGCTGCAGTTCATTTCGACATACATACAGATGCCTTTTCCTAAAATTAGTTTATTGGGGCGGGGTGGGGGGAGCGCTACAGACTCTTACAAGCCAAAACCCCTGTTAATAAAGTCCACCAATGGCGGAAAGGTTCTTTAAAAATTAGAGATAACAGTGCATGAAATAAATAAATAGGTTCAGTTACGGGAAAGGACACAGTAACATTCAAATTTTCATATAAAGAATATGAAAATGATGAGTCATTGGCTTCTAATGGAATTTTTTTTCACTGCCCAGTCCAGCTTACAGCCTTGTCTCTCCCACAAGGACTGACCAGATCTAACCCTGCTTAGTTTTTTTTCAAGGTCAACCTGCCATCTACTCTTTGCTATCCAGTTAGATTTTTGAGATCTGTCAATGGCAAGAAACACGACCTGGGTGTGTTGTACCTCGAGTGAATATGATTGCCCCACTTTAGGCAGGTATTGTTGTGGCCTGTCGGCCAACGACCCCTCCAGCAGAATCAGAAGAGGAGGAGGTGTGAGAGTCAAGAGTCAGAATCAAGGCAACCTGTGAGCTCTGAGGGGGAAGAGGGAGTGGAACTGGCAGAGAGAGAGAGACAGAGGCGGAGCCTGGGCCGTCTGTCAGCCCTCAGATAGAGTCAACAGTTCCCAGGTCTGGAGGCGGCTGATGAGGAAGAGGAGGAACAGCTGGGTCCAGTGCCTGATGCGTGGATGTGCAGAAGGCAGAGGAGAGGAGAACAGTGGAAATCTACGGGCCGGTCCTTGGGACGGAAGAGCCACCGCTGCTAGTGAAGCCCCACCCTACTCTGGGGATAAAATGCAGAGGGCGGAGATGAATAGATGTAGCAAAAAATAATTCATCTCCCGGACGAACGGACTTGTTAGCCTGCGGTGAAAGAGAAACTTTGAGTTAATTTCAGGGGGTTTGTTGTGTTCGGGGAGCTGGGTCAGAAACAGGTATGTACACAATGTGTCATTCTCCAACTTGCCTTCACCCAATCTCCCGTTCTTAGGCTCGCGCAATCATGAACTTCATGGTCCGATATCGTCCGGACGAGCAGCCTTCTCTTCGCCCCCATCATGATTCCTCCACTTTCACCATCAATGTTGCTCTTAACCACAAAGGGATAGATTACAAGGTGAGTGCCTTTGGAGGGCAGGTGTCCTGTGTGAAGTGCTGGAGCTCCCTGTGCATGGCTTGGTCTTGGATGCTTTGGGGCTGTGGAGAGAATGAGGATAGGACATAGGGTTTCAACAATTCTTGCGGGTGAATTGATTTGAATTTGGCTGCGTTGCACAAACTAAGTGTATGTTTCGGGATCCAATCTGGGTCAGTCCCTGGGACCAGAGATTTTGCCTTCTGAACTTTCGGATTCGTGCTGGAGCTGATCAGGGAATTTCTCGCTTGCAATGTGTGCGCTTTGGGCTATTGTGTGCGCTCGAATGGTGCCCGTTGTGTGGCTTTGTTGATTGGGGTGTTGATGGCTAGCTATTAAGTCCTTGGCGGTTGTTTGCTTGTGCTACCAATCCTAAGTACTTGAAAAGCTGGTGGTAAATCAGCCCTCCTGTTGACTGATGAAGTTTCCCAGGCTTCAATCGTTTCCCTGGCTGTTTTTGTGCCTGCTCGTCTGACAATCTTAGTAGCTGCAAAAATTGAATGTATGTCCTAGTTCATTGCGGTGTGGATTGCAGATTTGGATCCTGCAACGTTATCCTGGGACCCGTATATCTGCCTTCATTCACAAGTTTATCTTTGCCTGATGGATGCATAATGGGCCATGTGGGCAGTGTTGGTTCTTAACAACTACAGAGATAGACCTTCTCCAGGATGGTCACTCTCCAACCTGATCCTTCAGGTCTTCCAAGGCCATTGCATCCATCTACCTTGCTGCTAATTGTCTTCTTCCTTCCATTTTTCCCAGAACGATAGACCTCTGAAGAGGGCCTGTCTTTGCATAATGCCTATATATCAGGGGTGTCAAAAGCAAGGCCCGGGGGCCAGATCTGGCCCGCGGGGTGCTTAGATCTGGCCTGCGGGGCCACCCTGTTCTGACCTAGGCTCCCTTAAAAAGCAGGAAGCAGGAATTGGTCTCGGCAAAACCTCTTTTATTTACACGACTGACTTGCTCCCCGTTCGCTCTTCTTTTGTTTCCTATGGGAGTGGCCAATCATGTCCAAGGTGTGGCTTTACTCCCAAGTCGACCCTTGTTGTGACCTAGGCTTACTGAGTCATTTACAATACACAATTAGTCCCAAAAAAAACTATTTTATTGTAACAGCTGAGAATTACGTTCATTCCCAGCTGAGTCCCAATTAGTTGTAAAAAAAATCCTTCGGAAGAAGTCCTTCGGGATAATCACCAACCTTTATCTTCTTTGACACCCTACCAAAGGCCTTACTTAGCAAAGCCCCACAGAGTTTAGAAACAAACAAGAGATGCTGATTCCTAGAGATGGAAACTGTTTGCAACGTTGCTTTCCTGCAAAAGGCCCAAGTGCCTTTATTTCTCTTTTAAGCCTTATAGGAGGGGCCAATCATCTCCTGGCCTTACTCCTGAGTCATCCCTTTTGCTTTAGCTGCTCTTGCTTTCTGGCAACTGCGCATGCATGCACTAGGAACAGACTCCTCCTGTTCCTCTGCTTCTCTGCTGTATGACTCTGGGGGCTCCGGAGTCTGCCTCTGATGCAGGGCCCTTGTCCAGGCCTTTCCCAGACTCCAGGACTGGCCCATGTTCCTCCCCAGCCTCCTCACTGTCTGATTCCGCTGCCAGCCCCACTGGCTGCTGGCAGACCACAACAACCCTGCTTTCTGAGTTGTTCTTGTCTTCTGGCAGCTCTGTGCATGCGCATACTGGGAATAGGCTCCAGCTGTTCCTCTGCTTCACTGCTATTTCCCTCTCTGCCTCCAATGTAGAACCCTTGTCCGAGCTTTCCCCAGCCCCCAGGACTGGCCCATATTCCTCCCCTACATCCTCACTGTCTTGACTCTGTTGCCAGCTCTGCTGGCTGCCAGCGGGCCACAACACACCACGGAAAAAGCGAAGGACCTCCATGTGGTGCCTCTGCCAGCAAAAACGGAGGCCATCGCAGCTGAAAACAGAGCTTGTGAGGGCTGTGTGCGGCCTTCCCCAGCTTCGTTTTCGCTGGCAGAGGGTTGCAGGAGGCTGTCTCAGCCAGAAACGGAACTCAGGAGCCCATTTTCGCTGGCAGAGTGCTCAGGCCTTCAAAGACTTCCCTGACACAAGTGATATCGAGCTGGCCACGCCCACCCCAGCTCCCCGAGGTCAAACACAACCTTGATACGGCCCTCAATGAAATCAAGTTTGACACCCCAGATATAAACGTATGATCATTTGAACCTGGTTTCTTATTTGTCTTAAATGGTTCTCTTTGCTCCCTCTAGGGAGGCGGCTGCCGATTTATCCGCTACAATTGCCAAGTGGAATCTCCCCGCAAGGGCTGGAGCCTGATCCACCCAGGACGTCTTACCCACTACCACGAAGGTCTGCCCACCACTTGGGGTACTCGCTACATCA
This sequence comes from Ahaetulla prasina, assembly GCF_028640845.1. Classification (NCBI taxonomy): domain Eukaryota; kingdom Metazoa; phylum Chordata; class Lepidosauria; order Squamata; family Colubridae; genus Ahaetulla; species Ahaetulla prasina. The sequence continues at coordinate 12,215,467 of NC_080542.1, read as the reverse complement.
TGGTTTCCTTTGTGGACCCCTAACGCTGGCATCCCCTGGCTCGCCCTCCCCCTCCGGCTCATGGATTGAGGGCCCCATGGCGGCCAGTGCACGTGGAGAGGTGCAGAAAAGAGGGGAACTATCTCTCGCTCCAGCTTCGTTGCCACTAGGTGCCTTCAAAACCAGAGAAAGGGACAACTGGTTTCCAAGCACAAATGGACTCAGCTTACAGCTCAGCCCTTCATTGTCGGTCACCACTAGCATCAAGAGCCACTGTTGCCTTCCTTCCCTCGTCTCCCATTGTACCCAAGATTGGAGAAACACAGGGGTCATTCCACTCTTCGGCCAGTTGTTATTTGATCCGGATCTGCTCCAAGTCCTGTCCCTGTGGCTCTGGCCCCTAAAGAATTCTTACCACGCTAAAGAGGATGAGCATTGTTGAGCTAAGCTTCTCCATAGGATGAATTTGAGGCTGTTGTTCAGTTGCTAAACCGCATCCGACTCATTGCAAACTCATGGACCGTAGCACACGACGCCCAGGGACGAAATCCAGCAGGTTCTGACACCTTCTGGAGAACCGGTAGCAGAAATTTTGAGCAGTTTGGAGAACCGGCAAATACCACCTCTGGCTGGCCCCAGAGTGGGGTGGGAATGAAGATTTTGCAATATCTTTCCCCCTGCAGTGGGGAGGGAATGGGGATTTTGCAGTATCCTTCCCCTGGAGTGGGGTGGGAATGGAGATTGCAGTATCCTTCCCCTGCCATGCCCACCAAACCACACCCACCAAGCCACACCACGCCTACCAAGCCGCGCCCACCGAACCTGTAGTAAAAATATTTGGATGTTACCACTGACTACGCCCCACCTTCCACATCCTCCAGTGTCTCCCAGAGTTTGTCCAAATTCTTGTTCATTATGTTGATGACATTATCTAATCATTTGATGAGCCACGGTGGCGCAGTAGTTAGAGGGCAGTACCGCAGGCTACTTTTGCTGCCTGCCGGCTGCCTGTAATTTGACAGTTCAAATCTCACCAGGCTCGAGGTTGACTCAGCCTTCCATCCTTTCCGAGGTGGGTAAGACGAGGGCCCAAAATTGTTGGAGGCAATGTGCTGACTCTGTAAACCGCTTGGAGAGAGGCTGTAAAGCCCTGTAAAGCTATATATGTCTAAGTACTATTGCTATTTCAATCTGTCTTTCCCAACATCAGGGTCTTTTTCAGAGTCCTTCTCATTTGGCGGCCAAAGCATTTTGAGCTTTAGAGTAACAGTTGGAAGGGACTTTGGAGGTCTTCTAGTCCAACCCTCTGCTCAAGCAGGAAACCCGCTATCATTTCAGACAAAATGATTGTCCGGTACCTTGTTAAAAAGAAAAAGAGCCACAGCTTCGCTATCTGGCTTTCCGAAGAACAGTCAGGGTTGATTTTCTTTAGAATTTATGGACCGGATCTCCTTACAGTCTTCTCCAGCACCACAGGATGGATACAAACCTGAATTCTTCCCTTTTCAGGGACTTCCAGAATTCCACCTCTTCCGCTCCCGATTTCCTGCCAAACTTCCTCCTTGGGCTACAATCTGCCAGGTTCACTCCGAATCTGATTTTGAAAGAGTAGGCGGGGGGGGGGGCAGGGCTCAAGATCTGGCCGCCGGTGAAACCATAATGGTGCTTCAGCCCAACTCCCGTGCACGGAGAAGATCGAGACGGGGACAGAAGTTGTGTCCCGGGAGGCATCTTTCTTATCTACGTAAAGCAACGCCAGGATGTCCAAGGAAGCAATGAAGAAAGAAGACAACGGACAGATATAATTGGTTTTTCTTCATTCCTGATGCTGGGGAGAGAGAGAGAAGAGCCTTCTCTATAGACAGGCCTCTCGGCTCGTTTGGGCTGGAAACAGGGAGGGAGGAGGACATGGGAGGCTAACTACAGTTACAAATCAGCCCCGCCTAAAAAAAAGAAGAAGCTCTCAATGCATTTTCAAATTTCTAGAAATGTTCAGCACCGTAATGGGAGCAGAGACATTACTCACATCTTATTTTCCAATGCTGGGCACAATCCCAGGGCTAAAAGTCTTTCGGTCGTCATGCTCCACAAAGGGTGACTTGTATCTTATTCGATAGCTAAGAGACCCTCGTCCGAGATGGCTTCTTTCCATTCCTCGAGCTTTGTGGCTCTCTTGTGGGAGCTCACAGCCTCGCGTAGCCTCTCGCAACACTGTACACTGTGGGCTATCGGGTCCGTGCGGACGGAGGGGGGGGAGGGCGGCAATGTGCTAGCCATGTCCCCGTACGAAGCATGCTTTAAATTATTTCCTGTCAGACAGCAGCACACTAAATAAAGCTCCATTTTAAAAGAGGCACTTGTGCTCAAGCTTCACTTGAGAAAAGGGGAGTCATGGAAGTTTTGCAACCCGGGGCTGCGGGCGTGCTCTTTTGCTAAAGGCCTTTTGGTTAGTCATGATCATTGGAAGAGACATTTTAGAGATCAGCTGCTCGGGGAAGACTCCACTGGAACATGTCTTAGCAGGAGACGCTCTATTCTTTGAAGATCTTTAGTGAAGACTACTGTTTCCCTGAAAATAAGACCCTCTCTTATATTTTTTTGAGCCCCAAAATAAGTGAATAAGCCTTATTTTTGGGGATGTCTTATTACTTTGGGGTGTGTGGAGCAAGAAGGGGCTCCTCTTGCCGTCTTACCTGATTTCCAGGTGTCTCCCTAACCCTAACCAGAGGAAATGGCGGGGACCGGCTGCGCATGCGTTTAAATATTTTTGGGGAGGGCTTATTTTCAGAAGGGCTTATTTTAGCGCATGCGCTCAAAAACCTGATTGGGCTTATTATCAGGGGATGTCTTATTTTAAGGGAAACAGGATAGCTATTACATGTGGCTGTGCATCTACCGTGTTTCTCCGAAAATACAATCTACTCAGAAAGTAAGTCCGAGCTTGATTTTTTACATGTGCATCCAATATAAGTCCTACCGCCCCCCAAAAATAAGCCCTAATTAAGACCCCACCCACTTCAGGGTGCATGGATAAAAATTAAGCTAGGGTGGGAGCTGTTCTACTACTTTCCCTTGGATGGTTGCAGTCATGCCTCACGCACTTCAGCATATTTCTTCTGCAGCTGGCAAGGCTTTCCTGAAGGCCTCTGTAGTCAATAACAGCGCTCCGGATCGATCTGGAGCTTAGTTATCGGCTGCAGTGGCCTTCAGAAAAGCCCTGCTGGCCGAAGAAGTTCCTGAAGGCCTCTGACAGTGAAAAGAAGGCTGGGGACAACGCACACAAGTGAGGTGAGTCAGTGGACAACATCCCCTCCAAAAATAAGACCTGGTGCCGTCTTGGGAAACAGTAGCTCTTTAAGCCATTGGTTTCAGATGTTTATAATGATACAAGAGGGTGGCTCAGTGACTTGACGGTGAGCTTCTCAATCAGAAGGTCGGCAATTCAGCGGTTCAAATCCCGAGTGCCGTGTAACGGGGAGTTCCCATTACTTGTCCCAGCTTCTGTCAACCTAGCAGTTCAAAAGTATGTAAAGAAATGCAAGTAGAAAAAATAGGGACCACAATTGCTGGGAAGGTAACAGCGTTCCATGCACTTTCGGCATTTAGTCACGCCGGCCACATGACCATGGAGACGTCTTCGCACAGCGCTGGCTCCTCGGCTAAGAAACTTGAGATGAGCACCGCCCCCTAGAGCTGGAAACTACTAGCACGCATGTGCGGAGGAACGTTTACCTTAATGATACAAGGGTGCCATGCATGAACTAAATCATTGTTGTCAACCTATGGCAGGTTTAAGATGCGTGGATCTCAACTCCCAGGATTCCCCAGCCAGCATTACTGGCTGGGGAATGCGGGGAGTTGAAGTCCACGCATCTTAAACCTGCAGAGGTTGACAAAACACTGAACTAAAATAAGGGATCGGTTTGCCTTCCAGCAACCCCTGAACCAAGGATTCTAATCGAGTGGAAATTCTTAACTTTCCGATGGGAAGAAAACTGGCCCAGCCATCCCGTAGGCCCATCGCTGATGTTTCCTTCTGGAACCAGCTAAATCCCTTCTTGTTTCTGCGACTGGAAAACCGAGCCACCCGTTCAGAGCCGTCCCCGCCAAGGCAAGCTGAATAATACTCCTTTTCAGCAGCAGCCAACAGGAGCCGAGCTCAGCCCAGAGAAGTGATTCTCACACAGAGGCCTCTATTCTCATCTCCAATGGCAGACTTGAAACGCAATCCCGAGTTGTAATATTAGGACGTCTCGGATGTCAGGCTCCTGTGCTCCAGCTGAGTTTTGAAGCTGGAAAGGTTCCCATTTAAGGTAAAAAAGCCTAGTTCGAACAATCTTGTTAATCCTACCGGTGATACGTTCTCTTTTGGTTTTGTGAGTTGTCAAAGGGAACTATTCTAGTTCGGCGGATTTGCCATTTTGGGCAAATATCAGCCTTGACATTACTGACCTGGCTTCCAAATCTGACAAGCACGCTGTTTTTAACTAAATGTTCCCTTTGTTAGGTCTCTCTGTTGGAAGAAATATCCATCTGGGTTCAGTTCCAAGTGGGGACAAAGACACTGGAAACAAGGAGACTGCTTGGAAAGATGGTTTAATGGTGGCCAGGATCACATGGCTTGAGATCCTGAACAGAGAAGGGCTGAGATCCTGTGTGCTCCCTGGCTTTATGCTTTTTCTGAGCTTTGAACTTTGGGGCACAGGAAGAGTATCCTGATTGGCTGTCAAACTCCCAAAGGGTGGGAGTCTTAGCTAGCCTTGCTGGCTGATGTAATTTTCCCAGGTGTCATGTGGTGAGTTTCTGTTGCTAGATGGGTCCTATTGTGTTGCAGATGATGGTGGCCCATTAACAAAGGTGGGGAGAATGAGTTTCTACCTCTGACCCATTGACAAAGGTGTGGGGAAATGAGTGAGCTTGGCTGAGGCTTTAATGGCCCATTGACAAAGGTGGGGGGGGAGTCAGGAAGTTGCAGGGAGCTGCTTTGTCTTTAAAACATGTTTCTCCGTTCTCATACAGGGAAATATATTCTGCCTTTTTAAATATTTTCTAAAATATTTCATTCTTCTAGGAGGGGGGTTGGTGCTAAATTCCTACATATCTCTCTCTCTCTGTATCTCTCTCTCACACACATACAACAGGCTAACAAAGTCTCTAAGTGCCTGTGAAAAGCAAAGCTCACTCCCTTTCCCCCTGAACCAGCTCCAGTGTACCAGGAGTCTTTCACTCTCACATTCATAACGGAAATCCTGAAAGGTGTGCTTGCTCTTTTTCCAGCTGCAGGCACACGCACACACACACACACACCACACTCCGAAGGCGTGGCCAACTTTCAGCGCTGCAGATTCCCAGAAAGAATTCCAATACAGCTCCAAGACAGGATTCAGAAGTTCGGACTATCAGTGGCTGGCCGACAGGGAGATGAATAGTTGTCTGCTGCACCTATTTGTCTCTAGCCCCTGGGTGGAGCTTAGCTAGCAGCTGTGGCTCTGTTGTCCCGAGGACCGGCCCATAGCTTACCGCTGTTCTCCTCTCCGTTCTGTGCATCTGCGCATCAGGCACTGGACCCAGCTGTTCCTCCTCTTCATCATCAGCCACCTCCAGACCCGAAGGCTATTGACTCTGCATCTAAGGGCTGATGGACAGCCCAGGCTCCGCCTCAGTCTCATCAGCTCCATTCTCTCTTCCCCCTTAGAATTCTCAGATGCTGGCCCCAACTCCCACTCCGCCTCCTCATCTAATTCAGCTGCGGAGGAGACGGTGGCCGACAGTCCACAACATTAAAACTCTTGAATTTAGTAGGGCGAAGCAAAAACTGAAAGCAAGCACTGGCACATTTTGTTCATCAATTATTATTATTTTTTTTTTAAAAAGGCCATTTGGGATAGAAAAACACAAGAGAGGTCACAGCGCAAGCAAATATGGCACAGAATAAATTAAAATACAATCTCTGCTTCTCCTCCCACCCCCAAAGCCAAAACTCTTCCAGCTCGAGAGCTAAAGAGAGCAACACGTTAATAAATAGAAGCCGCTCCATGGTGAGGTTTCCAGGCTGGTAGTGAGGAACAGGAATTCCTCGCTCGCAAAGGAGAAAATCCAGGATATTCAGACAGGTTACCATGAAGGAAAAAGGTCTATTGAACTGCGAGAGTGAGGGGAAGAGTTAGAGTAAGCTGGGTCCGCAGGCTGTAAGAGTCCCCGATTCCCGACACTGGAAAGGACAGGAACTGAGGTAGAAAAGGGACATCACCTGAGCCCAGGTTAAGGACCATCGGGAAAGGTTTGAAGTATTGGCAGCTACAGCACCAAGATCAGGATTAGGAAACTGGTAATACCGGCATGGATACGGTTGGCGAAACACATTTTATTGGCAGGGAGGGGGGAGTTTGTTCTGCCTACTAGAGTTCTGCCGATGAAAGGCAAGGCACACCCATCCTGACAACCGCGGGTGAAATACAAACCAGCCTGCAACGAGCCCAAAGCAAGGCTACGGGGGTGGTAGGCCTGAATCGTGAACATGTATTTTTTTTAACAGGTGGTGGATAAGTCATTGCAAAACAGGGGGCGCAGGTAGAACTCCTGTTCAGCTTGAAGCGACCCTTCTGGTTAAAATCTGAGGACATCCGTTTGATCGTAATCTCGGTTCATGGAATCTCCTGAAATATGGCACCATCGCTATCTAAGGTAGAAGATGAAGGTCATCTCCTCACCCTCAACCCACTGAGAAGGTTCGTGGTCCTCGCTCAAGGTTACCGAGATGCCACGCGGACTAAAAGAGGAGTTAGGATGCGACTTGGGAACGGTAAGAATGGGACGTTGCGAAGTCTGTAAACTCGACAATGCAACTGAAAATGCAGTCTGAAAACGCCCCCTTCTGGCGGAAGGGACACATTTGAAGTAGTGCCTCCGCTGGCTGGCTTCTGGCATTGCAACGCCGGGCAGCCAATCTGGCATGCTTACATCTCTCTTCCGCTCTCCCCGCTCTTCAACGGCTTTCGATCCAAAACTCAACTGCTCTCTACCGTCCTTCTCATCTTCAGCGCCACTTTGAGGCAAATGCTGCTCCACGCCCATCGAAATCGAACCTCAAGTCCAGCTGTGAGATTGATCGCAGGCCGGGGGAGTCCCCTGTCATTGGCTCCGTTGGCCGTGCGGTTTTCGGTCTCAGGCTGAGCTGTACTTGCTTTTGACGCAATTGGTGCGCATCAGCTGCAGCTGGCGGGCCACCTGGAGGACGCGGTAACGCTCACGGAGGTTGCGCCGGCGCACGTGTTCGTTCGTGATCTCCTGCACATAGCAAGAGGGGAACCAGCCCTTCTTGCCATCGGCTAGGCGTATGCCCTCGTACCAGCCTGTAGCATAGGGGAGAGGAAGACAGAAGAGAAGAAGGGAAGGGAAGACGGGAGGGGAAGATAGAGGAGGGGAGGGGAGAAGAAGAGAAGAGAAGGGGAGAAGAAGACAGAGGAGAGGAGACAGGAGGAGAAGATAGGAGGGGAGAGGAAGAAAAGAGAGATGGGGAGGGGCGGAGAGGAAGAGGAGGTGAGGAGAGGGGTGGAAAGGAAGACAGGAGGAGAGGAGAGGAGAGGAAGACAGAAGAGAGGAAGACAGAAAGAGGAGAGGAGGAGGGGGGGAGGGGGGGGGGGAAAAGGAAGACAGGAGGAGAGGTGTGGAGGGGAAGACAGGAGAAGGAGAGAAAGACGAGAGGGGAGGTAAGGGAAGGGGAAGAAAGGAGAGGAGAGGAGAGAAGACAGAAAAGAGAGGAAGACAAAAGAGAGAAGAGGAAGACAACAAAGAGGAGAGGAATAGAGAAAAGAGAGAAGATTGAAAAGAGGAAGATATAAAAGAGAGAAGACCAAAAAAAGAGGAAGACAGAAAAGAGGAGAGAGGAGAAGAGAGGAAGACAGAAAATAGAGGAGAAGACAAAAAAAAGAAAAGAAAAGAAAATATCAAGACCTCTGAAACCCTCTTCGTTGCCTCAAAATTTATTGGGAGTCTGTCCTGTTGCTTTGAAACTCCCAACAAGCACATTCCTGCTGAATCAGCCCCGCACTCTCATCCCATTGGTTCTCAATGTACAACCATTCATTTAGCGATTCTTCGAAGTTAACAACAGCATTGAAAAAAGTGAATTACTGTACCACCATTCCCCACACTTTACAACCGTTGCCACATTCCCCATGTTCACATGATCAAAATTCAGGCGAGTCTATGTTAAATGTTTCTCACCCTTGGCCAGAAGGAATTCTGGGAGTTCAAATCCACACATCTTAAAAGTTGCCAAGACTAGCTGGTCTGGGGAGGCCCCCAAAAATCCCCTAGAACCAGGGGTGAAATTCTCCCGGTTTGGACCGGATCGCGTGATCTGGTAGTGATGGGGGTGGGTAGTTCGGAGAACCGGTAGCAAAATCCCTGCCCCACCACCCATGCCTCGCTGTTCCTATTCTCTGTCCCTGAAGCTCTTGGTGGTGATATAGCTGCAAACGGCCTTAAATCACTGCCGCGGCACTTCAAAGGGCCGTACTACAGCTGATCAGCGCTGTAGGTGGCTAGTAGACCGGTGCCTCTATTTTTAAAGAAGGTAAACTGGTGCCTCTCAAAAAGAGGCAATTAGTAGACCGGTGCCTCTATTTTTAAAGAAGGTAGAGTGGTGCCTCCCAAAAAGAGGCAATTAGTAGACCCGTGCCTCTATTTTTAAAGATGGTAGATTGGTGCGCTCCCAAGTGTTGTATACTTTATTTTTTTTATTATTTATTATTATTGACCATTCCCATTCAATCACCTGACCACCAAGCCACGCCCCCCCAATTAAGCCACGCCCACAGAACCGGTAGGGAAAATGTTTAGATTTCATCCCTGCCTAGGATGGTGATGGCGAACCCGTGCCACGCAGAGCACTCTCTGCGGGCACACCAGCCGTCATCCCAGCCCAGCTCCACCGCACATACACATGCGCCTCCCGCCGGTCTTTGGGTCTCTGCCACGCATGCACGTGAAGGGCAAGGCGCATGCAGGGGAAGCGTCGGGGGTGGGCCGCATGCGTGTGTGTGGGGGGTGCAAGTTGGTGCAGAAGGCTTTCCAGGCCCAAAATTAGTCACGGCGGGTGCTCATGTGGCACCCCTTGCCCCATTTTGTCTTCCAGGTGGGTGCACAAGGCTTTCCAGGCCCAAAATGGGGGCCTATTTTGCCCTGGGCCCCATTTTGGGCCTAGAAAGCCTCCTGCACCAACCTGGAAGCCAAAATGGGGTGCGGGGGAGCGCTGGGAGACCTGCGGTGGGGCCGGGGCACATGTGTGTGGGGAGGGAGAGCTTGCATTGCATTTTGGGGGTTCGGCCACACACACTTGCATTCGTGCACGCGTACTTTGGGCACTCGGCACCAAAAAGGTTAACCGGCACTGTCCCAAGAACCTATTTGCACCTTTTGTGACTCACAAACGTTATTAAAAGGCAGAAACTCCCGCTGGAGCTCAGGACGCTTTCTGCCTTTTAAAGGAAAGAAAAAAATTGAGTCAGAAAAGGTGCAACCGGACTCCCATTTTTTATTTTATGTTGGTTTTTTTCTGCTATGCGAGGAAGGATGAGATTGAATATACTCCATAAAGGAGGATCCTGTGCTAAGGTGGAGAGGTTACAGCTGGGGGTTGGGAGTGGCTATAAGACTCTAGGATAGGAGTCCCCAACCCCCAGTCTGGGGCCCGGCACCAGACCACATGCCAAAAACTGGGCCACACTGTTGTGGTCCGCCAGCAGCCTGCGGAGCTGGCAACGGAGTCGGAAAGCGATGAGGCTGAGGTGGGACCAGGGCCATCGGAGAGTGCAGTGCGGACTCCAGAGCCTCCAGAGACTGATAGTAGTGAGGCAGAGGAACAGGAGGAGCCTGTTCCTAATGCACACATGAGAAGAGCAGCTCAAGCAAAAAGGACAACTCGGGAGTAGGGCCAAGAGATGATTGGCCCCTTCCATAAGATTTAAAACAGACCAGCAACCGTGTTTGGGCTTTGCCGGAAAACAACGTTGGTAGCTGCGTCTTCTGCTTCGTCTACGTCTTGCATTTATTTTTGTGACTTCTGAACGTTTGCCAAGGCAGGCCTTTGGCAGTTTGCCAAATTGGACCAAGGTTTGCGATAGGACTGAGGAATTTGTGTTGGGAGGAATTTATTTTAATTTAGTTGAACTACGCTGGGAATGAAGTAATTCTCAGCTATTCGAATAAAGTTTTTCCGGACTGAGTTTCCTACTATCTACTTGGGCCTGGGTCACAACACACACCACCAAGGGAAGCCCCATCCATGAGATGCAAGCAGTATGTGAAACAATGGTGGTATTCAGTTGGTTCTATTCAGTTCAGGAAAACCGGGAGTGGCAGCTGCAGGAGGCTCCGCTCACCTGCCCAGATGTCATCACGTCCTGTTTCTGACAGCCCCGCACATGCGCAAAGGTGGCACGTGTGAGCGGAGCGATCGTGCTCCCGCGGCTTGCATTTTTGAACTGCTAGTGAAGGTAAGTGAATAGCACCCCTGATGTGAAACCACACCTTCTCTGGTCCACAGAAAAGCCTGTCTCCACAGAACCGGTTCCCGGTGCCCAGAAGATTGAGGGCCGCTGCTCGATATTACCCGATATTACACAGTATGTGAGATTAAAGCTGAGTTCAGTTCAAGGGGACAATATAGACGGCCCTGCAGTTCTCAAGAAGTGATTTGCTATTGCTTTTTTCTCAGATGCTTACAGCCTAGTCTGGGATCACCGGGTGGTCTCCCTTTCAAATGCCGCTGGCACACCACAGCATTAACACCGTCGGGACAGCCAGTGTTCTAAACGGTGGAGGGCAATTTTCTTCAAGGATACCCTCTCTCTCTGTGTTGGGGACTTTAGCTTCCAGCTGGCTGAGAATTTGGGAAGGTGCCGGAGTCGCCGAAAGAACCTTGAAGGATCAGAAGAGAATCCTTTAGCGGACAACTCTGCTCAAAAAAGCACCATCTTTGGGTTAGGAAGCCCAGACTCCGATTTCTACCTTGTTCAAAGAAAGAAGAGGAAGAAACTGCAAATTAGGTCACAACGGTTAGGGAGTGTCGCATCCCCCGTCAGGCTCACCCTCGGTTTTGCGCACCACGTTGACGATGTCCGTCGGTTCGAGGCTCAGCTCGTCTGCTTGGGCTGCGCTGTAGGTCTCCGTGCACTGAACCTGGGGACAATCTGCGGAAATGGAGGAAGAAAAAAACAACAAAAAACTGAAGGAATTATTTCTGAGGAAAATAATAATAATCAAAAGAGGGAATGTAGGAAAGGTATTAAGTGTGTCTGTGGTGGTAGGGAATAAATTGTTGTGACCCAGGCCTAAGTAGGTAGTAGTAAACGCAATCAGTTTAAAAACAAACTTTATTAGAACAGCTGAGAATTAACTCATTCTCAGCGTAGTCCAAACTAAATCAAAGCAAATTCTTTCCAACGCAATTCTTCAGTCCTATCACCAACCTCGGTGTTTAATTATAAGAATAAGAAACAAATATAGCAAGACAAAGCTGTCAACATTGTTTTCCGGCAAAGAGCCCAAACACCATTGCTGGTCTTTTAAGCCTTATGGGAGGGGCCAAGTGGCCCTACTCCCAAGTCGTCCTCTTTGCTTGAGCTGCTCTTGCTTTCTGGCAGCTCTTCTCATGCGTGCATTAGGAACAGGTTCCTCCTGTACCTCTGCCTCACTACTGTCAGCCTCTGGAGGCTCTGAAGTCCACACATAACTCCCCGATGGCCCTGACCCCATCTCTGCCTCCGACACAGAGCCCTCATCTGGGCCTTCCCCAGCCTCCAGGACTGGCCCATGTTCTTCCTCAGCCTCATCGCTATCTGACTCCGTTGCCAGCTCCGCAAGCTGCTGGCGGATCACAACATAAATGTCCTCGCCCCTTATATATTTATTACAGGGCTTTCCCGAAAATACAACCTACCCCAAAAGTAAGTCCTAGCTGGATTTTTTAAATATGCGCGCAATATAAGACGTACCCCCCCCCAAATAAGCCCTAATTAAGACCCCGCCCACTCCAGGGTGCACAGGTAAAAATGGGAAGTGGGGTTGGGGTGAGGGGGATAGAGCTGTCCTACTACTTACCCAGTTACAACCAGGTCTCGCACCCCCCGACACCTGCCTTGCCGGCCCATTTCTTCTGCAGCCGGCAAGGCCGGTAACACTTTCCTGAAGGCTTCTGCAGCTGATAACAGAGTTCCGGATCAATCTGGAACTCTCTTATTGGCTGCAGAGGCCTTCAAGGAAAGCCTTGCCGGCCGCAGAACAATTTCCAGAAGGCTTTTGACAGCTAAAGGAGGCCGGGGACAACGCGCGCAAGTGAGGTGAGTCAGTGGACAAACCCCCCAAAAATAAGACCTGCTGCCTTTTTTGGTGGCAAAAATATATACGACAGGGTCTTATTTTCACGAAAACATGGGAGTAAATTTGTACCCCACTTTTTCAGTAACATGCAGCCTGCACAGAAACTCAGAACAACAGAGTCGGAAGGGACCTCGGGGGTCTTCTAGTCCAACCCCTTGCTCAAGCAAGAAACCCTATACCCGTTTCAGACAAATGGTAGTCCAGTCACTTCTTAAAAACCTCCAGTGTTGGAGCACCCTCGACTTCTGGTGGCGAGTTTTCCCACTGATTCATGGTTCTCGGTGTCAGGAAATTTCTCGTTAATTGAAGGTTGGTTCTCTCCTTGATTAGTTTCCATCCATTGCTTCTTGTCCTGCCTTCAAGTCAGGGGTGAAATCCAGCAGGTTCTGGAGAACCAGTAGCGGAAATTTTGAGTGGTTCAGAGAACCGGCAAATACCACCTCTGGCTGGCCCCAGAGTGGGGTGGGAATGAAAATTTTGCAATATCTTTTCCCCAAGTAGGAGGGGAATGGAGATTTTGCAATATCCTTCCCCTAGGAGGGGTGGGAATAGGGATTTTGCAGTATCCTTCCCCTGGAGTAGGGAAGGAATAGGGATTTTGCAGTATCCTTCCCCTGGAGTAGGGAAGGAATAGGGATTTTGCAGTATCTTTCCCCTGGAGTGGGTAGGGAATGGGGATTTTGCAGTATCCTTGCTCAGGAGTGGGGAAGGAATGGAGATTTTGCAGTATCCTTCCCCTGGAATGGGGAGGGAATGGAGATTTTGCAATATTCTTCCCCCAGTAGGGGTGGGAATGGGAATTTTGCAGCATCCTTCCCCTAGAGTGGGGAAGAAATAGGGATTTTGCAGTATCTTTCCCCTGGAGTGGGGAGGGAATGGAGATTTTGCAGTATCCTTGCTCAGGAGTGGGGAAGGAATGGAGATTTTGCAGTATCCTTCCCCTGGAATGGGGAGGGAATGGAGATTTTGCAATATCCTTCCCCCAGTAGGGGTGGGAATGGGAATTTTGCAGCATCCTTCCCCTAGAGTGGGGAAGAAATAGGGATTTTGCAGTATCTTTCCCCTGGAGTGGGGAGGGAATGGAGATTTTGCAGTATCCTTGCTCAGGAGTGGGGAAGGAATGGAGATTTTGCAGTATCCTTCCCCTGGAATGGGGAGGGAATGGAGATTTTGCAATATCCTTCCCCCAGTAGCGGTGGGAATGGGAATTTTGCAGTATCCTTCCCCTGAAGTGGGGAAGGAATAGGGATTTTGCAGTATCTTTCCCCTGGAGTGGGGAGGGAATGGGGATTTTGCAGTATCCTTGCTCAGGAGTGGGCAGGGAATGGAGATTTTGCAATATCCTTCCCCCAGTAGGGGTGGGAATGGGAATTTTGCAGTATCCTTCCCCTAGAGTGGGGAAGAAATAGGGATTTTGCAGTATCTTTCCCCTGGAGTGGGGAGGGAATGGGGATTTTGCAGTATCCTTGCCTAGGAGTGGAGAGGGAACGGAGATTTTGCAGTATCCTTCCCCTGCCACGCCCAGCAAGCCACACCAAGCCATGCCCACAGAATCGTTAGTAAAAAAAAATTGAATTTCTCCACTGTTTTAAGTGCTTTGGAGCATAGCTTGACTCCCTCTTCTTTGTGGCAACCCCTGAGATATTGGAAGACTGCTATCATGTCACCCCTAGCCCTTCTTTTGATGGAACTAGACATGCCCGATTCCTGCAACCGTTCTTCGTATGTTTTATCCTCCAGTCCCTTAATCAAACTGGTCGCTCTTCTGCTTCCTCTAGCCATGCAGCCTTCACCACTATAGCAAACTGGGCTTTAGCTAAATTGCAGATTGGGCAAGGAAAAAAACCAACCCTGTCGGAGAACAACGAATTTAGCCTGAAAGCCAATGTCCTAAGGTCTTTTTTCAAAGCTGTGCATTTTTCCATCATGGCTGTTTTAGCCTGGCCAGGACGAAGTGAAGAAACGGCTGACGGATCCAGAAGATGTGGGACAGGAATGTGATGTGCCTCAATTTTCCTAGCCGTTTATTTATTTATTTATTTAAATTTTGACCAAGAAGTGGCGGGAAGGGACGTAGGGCGGGAGGTTTAAAAGGAACACAGCCAAAAAAGTCTCACCCCAATCTTCATAGATGGTTTCCTGCTTGTTGTTAGTCTGGGATTCATGGCATGGGAAAGCACCCATCCAGCGATGCATATCGGATCTGGAAGAGAGAATTTTGGAGATACGCTGTTTGGGTTTCATTTCATTCATTCACTCATTCACCCATCCATCGATCATGACTCCCCATCTTCCAGATACAGCGGAATGGATAACAATGTATTGCAAACAATGCAATGAACAATGTTCAACAAAGCATTTAAAAAAACCACAATGGTCATCGGAAACAAACCCCAGAATCTCTGCAGCTCCCTAGCAATAGAAATAGTAATAGCAACAGCACTTGGACTAATAAACCGGTTCCCAGTGCTTTACAGCCCTCTCTAAATGGTTTACAGAGTCCGCATATTACTTCCAACGATCTGGGCTCTCATTTTACCGAATGGACGGAAGGCCGAGTCAACCATGAGCTGGTCAGAATCGAACTGCTGGCAGCAGGTAGAGTCAACCTGCAATACTACATTCTAATCACGGCGCCTGTAATTTCTCCCACGCCCTTTTCCACTGGTTTCTCCAACCAAAAAAAAAATAATCCAACCACCATAGGAATACTTAAGAACTGCACATTCTCTTAACAGCCCTTGGGGGGAAAAAAGTCATAAAACTGAGCCTTGTCATGTGGCTGCCTCGACTTATGTCAAGACTTGCGAGGGAAATTCCGGGCTCCGTTAAGAGTCGTAAGTCAAGGACTACCTTGACACACTTCTAGATCTATTCCAAAAGTGCTTTTTGAAGAGGCAACTGGGATTTCTGGTTTGTCTTTGAAGACGTTTTGCTTCTCGTCCAAGAAGCTTCTTCAGCTCAAAGCTTCTTGGATGAGAAGCAAAACATCTTCACAGAAAAACCCAGGAAAGCCCAGTTGCCCCTTGGGGGGAAAAAAAAAAAACACCTTTGGGACAACCACAACCTGGAGCAGCAGTCACCAATTGGTCCGTGGACCACTGGTGGCCCGCGAGAAAATTTTGGTGGTCTGCAGAAAAATGATTTGCATTTTTTATATTACATTAAACCAGGGGTCCTCAAACTATGGTCCCTGGGATAGATACGTGCAATGAATGTTTGTGTTGCTGCAGAGAGTCTTCCCCTTCGGGGTCTTTTTGTGTGGGTCAGAGGGGGGCAGAAATTCAAACTTGGGGTCTGCTTCGGCCTCCTGGTATGAGGCTTTGGGTGAAGGCTGAAGCGCCGCGCCGCTGGTGGCGAAGACCCAGAGGACCTTGTTCCAGTGGGACTGCATCATGGCCTGGAAGTGCCTGACCATCTCAGCCCACTGAGCCTCCAGGCGCCGGTACCTGGCCTTGCACTCCTGCAGGTCTTCCCTCTGCTTGGAAAGCCTATGCTCCTAGTTCTCAGTGAGGTGCTTCTACTGAGCCTCCTTCTCGGTCAGATCCAATTGGAACTGAGCTGTTTTGTCAACTTCTTCTCTTACTTCCTGCTTCCCGTTGGGGTGGGGAGGGGAGGGGCGAATAGAGACTAACAAGGCACTCCTCGATGTGAGTGACATTGAGTTGGCCACGCCTACCCAGTCACATGACCACCTAGCCACACCCACCCAGCCGGTCATTAGGCAGATCGTATTAGTGGTCCACGGGATTTAAAATTATGAATTTAGTGGTCCCTGAAGTCCGAAAGTTGGTGACCCCTGACCTGGAGGACTGAGAATCTCCATAGTCACTTCTAGATCTAGATCTCATGTTCTAGCCTTCTGGAAAAAGCAGGCTGCTCTGATCACCTCTCCTTTCTATTTATAAATGGGGCGCAGCGACTACCACCTTTGCTAACTTTCTTCACCCCTATGTGGCTACTCACTGCGTCGGGGCCCGACAGAGGCGTTCGGTACTCCGCCCTTGGTGGTTCTCCATCAATGTCAGGTAGAAGCTGTTCTCAGCGTTTGGGCCGGCAGTGGTGTCCTCACAACTCTGGGCTTGGACTAACGAGCGATGGGCGTAATCCAGCACTACAAAGCGTTCTGAGCTGCAGGAGGAGATCCGGAGCGTAAGCAAAAAACAAACAAACAAAAACCCAACAAAACAAAAACATATTAGTGAATCCCAGCTCAGTTGCTTTTGAAGAGGTGTGGCTGGAAGCAGCTGATCCCCCCAATGGCTGTTTCCCAGATCAGTGGGCCTGCAAATGGGATCAACGTCAACCACCATGGAGACCTAGGACCAGTGGTGAAATCCTACCGGTTCGCACCGGTTCGGGAGAACCGGTAGTAATAAAATCTACCAGTTCACCGAACTGGTAGTAAAAAAAATGCTACCGGTTGCTCCCAACCAGTATTTCCGACAATCATCTGTGCCACGCGATTTATATTCGCTAGAAAGCGAATCTAAACAACCCGGCACAGCTGTTCCCCCCCTCGCTGTTCTATTTACCCCGTTAAGCGTCCTTTTTCCGCGCACATTTGGTGCACACTGCACATGCAGGGTGCGTTTGGCATACACTGCACATCTGTGCATGAAGCATGCATTTGGCACGCACCGTGCATGCAGGGCCACTGGTGGCTCAGCAGACTAAGTCAGTCTGTGTTCCATCCTTTATAAGATAGGTAAAATGAGGACCCAGATTGTTGGGGGCAATAAAAGTTGACTTTATATACAATATACAAATGGATGAAGACTATTGCTTAACACAATGTAAGCCGCCCTGAGTCTTCGGAGAAGGGCGGGATATAAACTCAAATACAAAAAAAAAAAAAAACCGCTGGCAAACCGCAGAGGATTTCACCACTGCCCTAGGACCCGCAGATGAATAGATCTGGAAGCTCCCCAGAGAAATCTGGTTTAGATCACTACAGTTCTCATCTAGGAGTAGGGAGAGAACCAAGGGGCAATAGCAATAGCATTTAAGACTTACATTTTGCTTCATAGTGCTTTATTACAGCCAGGAGTCGGCTTTAAAATTTTTAGCAAGGGGTTCTCTGTCTGATTGTTGGGTGGGCGTGGCCATAGTGGGTGTGGCCGAGTCAGCCTTCTGCACCCCGACGGGGGAGGGGCGTTTTTGCCCTCCCCAAGCTCCGGAGGCTTTTCTTGAGCCTCCGGGTGGGCGAAAACAGACTCCCCAGGATCTGGAGGCCCGAAATGGGTCCTGAACTTCTGCTAGGCCCATTTTTCGCCCTCCCCAAGCCTCCGTGCATGCCCTGCACTTACCTGCATCCAAAACGGGCCACATGGGGACTCCTGAGAGGGGCGGGGCTGGGTGGGAGGGGCCAGCCAGAAGTGGGATTTGGGGTTTCTCTGAACTGCACAGAATCTTAGCTAGAAGTTCTCCCGAACCCCTGCGAATCCCCAGCAGCCCACTCTTGATTACAGCCCTCTCGAAGCGGTTAATGGAGTCAGCATATTGGCCCCCAACAATCTATGTTCTCCTTTTACCGACCTCAGAAGGACAGAAGGCTGAATCAACCTTAAGCCGGTCAGGACCGAACTGCTGGCAGTCGGCAGAGTCAGTCTGCAATACTGCATTGTAACCACCGTGCCACCATGGCGCCTGAAATCATTACACCAGGTAAGATGGATTGATGCTTTGCCCCAGAGGCAGAAGTCATTCTGCATCCATCTCTGTTTTTGCTGCTGATTCAGTTCTATAGAGGAATTATTGAGTCTGTCATTTGCACCTCTATAACTGTCTGGTTCGGTTCTGCAACCCAACAAGAAAAACACAGACTTCAGAGGATAGAACTGCAGAAAAAAATAATTGCTACCAACCTGCCTTCCATTGAAGACCTGTATATTGCATGAATCAAGAAGAGGGCCGTGAAAATATTTACAGACCCCTCGCATCCTGGACATAAACTGTTTCAACTCCTACCCTCAAAACGACGCTATAGAGCACTGCACACCAGAACAACTAGACACAAGAACAGTTTTTTCCCGAAGGCCATCACTCTGCTAAACAAATAATTCCATCAACACTGTCAAACTATTTACTGAATCTGCACTACTATTAATCTTCTCATAGTTCCCATCACCAATCTCTTTCCATTTATGACTGTATGACTATAACTTGTTGCTGGCAATCCTTATGATTTATATTGATATATTGACCATCAATTGTGTTGTAAATGTTGTACCTTGATGAACGTATCTTTTCTTTTATGTACACTGAGAGCATATGCACCAAGACAAATTCCTTGTGTGTCCAATCACACTTGGCCAATAAAAATTCTATTCTATTCTATTCTATTTTTTTTTTTTAAAAACTGGCTTTGATTTGAAGCAGGAGACTTGGAAAGTAGGCTGTGCTCCATTCTCAAACTTGTGAAATTTGCAGAAGCAGAACCATATAGCCCAAACTTTGCTGTTTCCCTAATTCTACATCCCCTCAAAACTTGACCTTGGGGGCAGAGGTCAAGTTTGCCCTCCTCCTCCCTTCTTCTATAGATCATCATCATTTAACAACCCCATAATCCCTTGTGGAGTGGAGTCTGGGCAACTGAATGGAGCTAGCAGAGTGTTTAATGGCCGGATGCCCTTCCTGTCACCAATGCAGAAGTTTGTTCAGCAGATATATTCTCATTGTGCTGAGAGAGAGAGAGAAATATCTGCCTCTACCTAGGATTGAACTCACAGCCTCCTGATTGTGAGGCGAGAGCTCCACCTGCTAGGCCACCATACCACTCCTTCCTGCCTCTTCTATAGGTAAGGTAAAGGTTTCCCACGCACATATGTGCTAGCCGTTGCCAACTCTAGGGGGCGGTGCTCATCTCCGTTTCAAAGCCAAAGAGCCAGCATTGTCCGAAGACGTCTCCGTGGTCATGTGGCCGGCATGACTCAACGCCAAAGGTGCATGGAACGCTGTTACCTTCCCACCAAAGGTGGTCCCTATTTTTCTACTTGCATTTTTACATACTTTCGAAACTGCTAGGTTGGCAGAAGCTGGGGCAAGTAACGGGAGCTCACCCCGTTACACGGCAGCACTAGGGATTCGAACTGCCGAGCTGCCGATCTTTCGATCGATAAGCTCAACGTCCTAGCCTCTGAGCCACCGCGTCCCTATTCTATAGGTACACCCCTTTAAATGCAGACTAATCATCCTGTTGCCAGTCTAGGCCTTCTGGGCTCACCTCTTGCGCTGAGTGACCAGCAGTAGGTCATTGAAGAGGAACAGGTAGATGGGGATAAGTTTGGGTTTGTTGCCGAAGATGGTACCACGATGCACAACTTCCAGGAGTTCTCCCTGCTTTAACAGCTGTCGGGTCTGGGAAATGATGGGAACGGCCTAAACCGGAAAGAGAATCGTTAGAAAAAGTTAGGAAGGAGAACAAGGATTCTCGGAGCAAATTCCCAGATTAGGGCAGTGTTTCTCAACCTTGGGGACTTGAAAGATGAGTGGACTACAACTCCCAGAATTCCTCCGCCACTTTTGCTGGTTGTGGAATTCTGGGAGTTGAAGCCCTCGCATCTGAACGTAGCTGAAATTGAGAAACTTTGTGGTAGCTGGCTGTGGAATTCTGGGAATTGAAGTCCACACGTAGTTGAAATTGAGAATTGTACTGATTGATATTGATTGATTGATTGATTTTTTGCCATCGAGTCACATCTTACTCTTCTGCAAAAGATATTCAGGGGGGCGGGGTATAACTTTAGTTTCCAATTATTATATTTGGGATTGCAGAAAGTTTTAAGAAAACTTGATTTTTGTTGTGGTTATTTTCTAATTTGAGTATTGTCCGTATGAATAAAGTGCTGCCACCCCCAGTTAATCTAAGGCAGTTTTTCCTGTGGACTTCAATTCCCAGAAATGCACAGTTTTTCCAGTGGACTTCCAACTCCCAGAATTCTCCAGCTAGCATAGCTGGTTGGGGAATTCTGGGACTTGAAGCAGTGGTGGAATTCAAATAATTTAAGAACCGGTTCTCTGCCCTAATGACCAGCTGGATGGGCGTGGCCATGGTGGGCGTGGCCAGGTGTGACATGCAGCACTCGGGCCCCCTGCGCCTCCCAGGAGCAAAAACAGGCCATGGGGGGGAATGCACCGCTCCCCCCCTGCCCCGCATCCCATTTTGGGCCTAGTAGGCCTCCCTGCAGCCTCCTGGAAACGAAAACGGGCCAGGGGTGTGTGTGCCGCACCCCCCTCATCCCGTTTTGGGCCTAGTAGGCCTCCCTGTGCTTACCTGGGAGCCGAAATAGGGTGTGTGTGGACTCCTGGAAGGGGTGGGGAGGGACCAGCCAGCAATTTAACTACCAGTTCTCCCGAACCGGCTGAATCCCACCACTAAGTTGAAGTCCGTACATCTTAAGACTCCCCAAGGTTGCAAAACACTGGGGTTAGGGTATGTCAAGGCAGACGATCCGTTAATGGCGAGCTTGCCGAAATGGCAGGCTTTAATGTGGAAAACTTAATTTGGATAGTAAAGGTAAAGGTTCCCCACGCACATACGTGATAGTCGTTGTCGACTCTAGGGGCCGGTGCTCATCTCCGTTTCAAAGCTGAAGAGCCAGCGCTGTCCGAAGACGTCTCCGTGGTCATGTGGCCGGCATGACTCAATGCCAAAGGCGCACGGAACGCAGTTACCTTCCCACCAAAGGTGGTCCCTAATTTTTTCTACTTGCATTTTTTACGTGCTTTCGAAACTGCTAGGTTGGCAGAAGCTGGGACAAGTAACCGGAGCTCACCCCGTTACATGGCAGCATTAGGGATTTGAACCGCCGAGCTGCCAACCTTTTGATCGACAAGTTCAACGTCCTAGCCCCTGAGCCACCGCGTCTCGGTGGCTCTAATTTGGTTATAGCTGTCTAATTGGGTGACCTGGGACTCCCTTGCTGGAAAAATATCCCTACGCCACCTCCCAAACGCACAACCCCAGGCAGCTGCATCTTCTCTTAAATTCCCTAATTCATGCAAGCCTTCTTGGAGGCCCACAGGCGGGCCTGAGCTGAACCCCTTCTGACCTTCAGCTTATCAAACTCAATCTTGCTGGCTGTGTGGATCAGTTCTTCCATATGACGCATGCGGCCGACCTCGGAGTTACATTCTTCTATGATCTAAAGCAGAGATTTGGAGACGTGAGGCAGAAGAGAAAAAACAGGCCGTGTTCCTGAGGCTTTCTAAAAGTTACTGACTGGCCCCCAAGGAAAACGACCGAAATGGGGCTCCATCCAAGCAAACGCACTTTCCAAAATATGTAAGGTGCCAGCAAGATATGTGGGTTGGTTTTTTTTTTATTCATTTTTCTCTCCAGCATTTTAGAAACACAGTTCAGGTAGTCCTCATCTTACAATAGTTCATTTAGTGACTGTTCACTTAAGGGACAACGGCGCTGGGAAAACAAAGCAACTTTGGATCGTTTTTCACCCTTGGTTGCAGCATCCTCTTGGTCACGTGATCAAAATTCAGAGGCTAGGATCCGGATATCTTCGGGACCGCCTTCTGTTACCATATACCTCCCACCGACCGGTGGGCTCCCATAGACAGGGTCTCCTCAGGGTGCCGTCAGCCAAACAATGTCGGCTGGCGACCCCCAGGGGGAGAGCCTTCTCTGTGGGGGCACCTACCCTCTGGAATGAGCTTCCCCCTGGACTCCGTCAACTTCCTGACCTCCGGACCTTTCGCCGCGAGCTGAAGACTATTTATTCTTCCGAGCAGGACTGGCATAAAATGGGTTTTTAAATTGGATTTTAAATGGGGTTTTATACTATGTATTTTATAATTTTAAATTATTAGCCACATCGAATAAGTTTTTTAATTGGGTTTTATTGTATTGTACTGTATTGTATTTTATCTGGCTGTTAACCGCCCTGAGTCCTTCGGGAGAAGGGCAGTATAAAAAATAAATTATTATTATTATTATTATTATTATTATTATTATTATTATTATTATTATTATTATTAGCCGCTGGGGCAACGGGTTCATATTTAGGATGGTTGCAGCGTCCCGGGGTCACGTGATCACCTTTTACGACCTTCTGACAAGCAAAGTCAATAGAATAGAATGTCAGCTTTGGAAGCCATACTAGGCCGAAGGCTTCCACACGCTGCCACTTTCTCCTGTGTGGGAAAGTAGGGGAGGGGGGCGGTAGTACAAGGGATTATTAGACATAACAACATTCTTCCTGCTGGTCAAGGTCCAACTGAGCTCGCATCTGGAGAAGGAGTGTCTGGAGTGATGTCTCGAGATGGGACGGTTGAAGATTGGAGCATGTGTTCAGCAGAGGGGCAATAGAATAGAATAGAATAGAATAGAATAGAATAGAATAGAATAGAATAGAATAGAATAGAATAGAATAGAATAGAATAGAACAGAACAGAACAGAACAGAACAGAATAGAAGAATGGAATGGATTAGAATAGAATAGAATAAGAATAGCATAGCATAGCATAGAAAAGAACAGAACAGAACAGAACAAAGAATGGGATGGGATGGGATGGGATGGAAGAATAAAATAGAATAGAAGAATAGAATAGAATAGAATAGCATAGAATGGAATGGAATAAGAATAGAATAGAATAGCATAGAATAGCATAGAATAGAATAGAATAAGAATAGCATAGCATAGAATAGAATAGAATACAAGAATGGAATGGAATGGAATGGAATGGAATGGAATGGAATAGAATAGAATAGAATAGAATAGAATAGAATAGAATAGAGGAATGGAATAGAATAGAATAGAATAAGAATAGCATAGCATAGAATAGAATACAAGAATGGAATGGAATGGAATGGAATGGAATGGAATGGAATGGAATAGAATAGAATAGAATAGAATAGAAGAATGGAATGAAATAGAATAGAATAGAATAGAATAGAATAGAAGAATGGAATGGATTAGAATAGAATAGAATAAGAATAGCATAGCATAGCATAGCATAGCATAGCATAGCATAGCATAGCATAGCATAGAAAAGAACAGAACAGAACAGAACAGAACAGAACAGAACAGAACAAAGAATGGGATGGGATGGGATGGGATGGAAGAATAAAATAGAATAGAAGAATAGAATAGAATAGAATAGCATAGAATGGAATGGAATGGAATGGAATGTGGTACCTTGCTCAATAGTAGTACCTGTGAGAGGGATCTTGGAGTCCTAGTGGACAACCATTTAGATATGAGCCAGCAGTGTGCAGCAGCTGTTAAAAAAGCCAACACAGTTCTGGGCTGCATAAACAGAGGGATAGAATCAAGATCACGTGAAGTGTTAGTACCACTTTATAATGCCTTGGTAAGGCCACACTTGGAATACTGCATTCAGTTTTGGTCGCCACAATGTAAAAAAGATGTTGAGACTCTAGAAAGGGTACAGAGAAGAGCAACAAAGATGATTAGGGGACTGGAGGCTAAAACATATGAAGAACGGTTGCAGGAACTGGGTATGTTTAACAAAAAGAAGGACTAGGGGAGACATGATAGCTGTGTTCCAATATCTCAGGGGCTGCCACAAAGAAGAGGGAGTTGGGCTGTTCTCCAAAGCACCTGAGGGTAGAACAAGAAACAATGGGTGGAAACTGATCAAAGAAAGAAGCAACTTAGAACTAAGGAGAAATTTCCTGACAGTTAGAACAATTAATCAGTGGAACGACTTGCCTTCAGAAGTTGTGAATGCTCCAACACTGGAAATTTTTAAGAAAATGTTGGATAACCATCTGACTGAGATGGTGTAGGGTTTCCTGCCTGGGCAGGGGGTTGGACTAGAAGGCCTCCAAGGTCCCTTCCAACTCTGATGTTATATTATGTTATGTTAAATAGGCTGGAAAACAGCTTCTATCCCAGAGCAGTAACTACCGTATTTTTTGAACTATAAGACGCACCTTAATTTAGAAAAGGCAAACAACGAAATAAAGTTTTTGGCCTCCCTTTTTTCAGCCCTTTTTTTCAGCCCTTTTCCAGTCTTCTTTTGGCCTGTTTTTTCGGCTTTTTTTGGCCCATTTTCAAGGCTTTTTTGGTCCATTTTGGGGGCTTTTTTCAGCCCTTTTTTCGAGGCTTTTTTCTGGCCCATTTTCAGGGCTTTTTTGACCTGTTTTTGAGGCTTTGGGGGTCCATTTTTTGAGGCTTTTTTTGGCCTGTTTTTGAGGCTTTTTTGGACCTGCTTTTTCCAAAATGAAACAGCCCAAAGAAGCCTCAAAAATGGGCCAGAAAAAGCGCCTAAAGTGGGCCAAAAAGCCTCGAAAACAGGCTGAAAAAAGCCCTGTAAATTGGCAAAAAAAAAAAAGGCCTGAAAAAGGCCAAAAAAAGGCCCGAAAACAGGTTGTACAGAGGCCAAAAAATGTCTGGTGGGTGGCCGGGGCTTTGGCAATATTCAGACTATAAGACACACAAACATTTTTGCCCCTTTTTGGGGGACAAAAAAAATGCATTTTATTGTCTGAAAAATACGGTATATTGAATTTTACTGTATAGTGCTATATTAATGTAATATCAGGGGTTTTTAATACAATTGTATAGAATGTGAATGATGTGTGTTTTTGTTTTATTTTAATTTTTTTAGGTATAATGTGCACTGAAGATGGCATTTAATTTCGTGGTACGAGTTGCAATGACAATAAAGTAAATTAAATTAAACTTTTACCTTGGAAACAGAAGCCAGGGCCTTCAGAGCGTTTTGTTCTCGCGAAGAACCTTCTTCCGTCCGACGCAGGATATTCTAGACACGCACAAAAATAAAGCCAAGAGAAGGAACTTCCGGTTAGAAGGGAGCAAAGGCCCTGAATTCAGAAGGGTGTAAACTGGGCATGCCCTGGTTTTAAGACAGAAACACAGGTCGTCCCAATTATTGCAAACATTCCAAGCTTAAAAAGAGGAATCTTTTGACATTCAAACACATCCGGAGAGAACAGGCTGGCATTGGACCATTACTGGAAAAGTTAGATCAACCGGTTTGGGGTTTAAATTATAGTAAAGGTAATGGTTCTCCTCGCACATGTGCTAGTCGTTGCCGACTCTAGGGGGCGGTGCTCATCTCCGTTTCAAAGCCGAAGAGCCAGCAGTGTCTAAAGACGTCTCTGTGGTCATGTGGCCGGCATGACTCAATGCCAAAGGCGCACGGAACGCTGTTCCCTTCCCACTGAAGGTGGTCCCTATTTTTTCTACTTGCATTCATTTTTTACGTGCTTTCGAACTGCTAGGTTGGCAGAAGCTGGGACAAGTCACAGGAGCTCACCCCGTTATGCGGCACTAGGGATTCAAACCGCTGAACTGTATGTATGCTCCCTCCCACATTGGGGCAGACCAGATGCTTCAACAGAAACACTTAATGTGTGTGTGTGTGTGTGTGTGTGTGTAGATAGATAGATAGATAGATAGATAGATAGATAGATAGATAGATAGATAGATAGATACAGAGAGAGAGAGAGAGACAGAGAGAGACAAAGACAAAGAGAGATAGAGATAGAGACATAAAGAGAGAAACAGAGACAGAGAGAGACAGAGAGAGAGAGAGACAACGACAAAGAGAGATAGAGACACAAAGAGAGAAACAGAGAGAGAGACAGAGAGACAGAGACACAGAGAGAGAGAGAAAGACAGAGATAGACAAAGACAAAGAAAGACAGAGACATAGAGAGAGAAACAGAGAGAGAGAGAGAGACAGAGACATACACAGAGACACACACAGAGACAGAGACACACAGAAAGAGACAGAGAGACAGAGACAGACAGAGAGAGACAGAGAGAGACACAGAGAGACAGAGACAGACAGAGAGAGACAGAGAGACAGAGATGTAGAGAGAGAGACAGACACAGAAAGAGAGACACAGAGAGTGAGACAGAGACACACAGAGAGAAACAGAGAGAGACAGACATACACACACAGAGAGAGACAAAGACATAGAGAGAGAGAGACAGACAGAGACACACACAGAGAGACAGAGAGACACACACAGATATTTGTGTGTGTGTGTGTGTGTGTGTGTGTGTGTGTGGAGAGAGAGAGAGAGAAAGGAAAGAGAAGGAAGGAAAGAAAGAGAAAAAAAAAGAAAGAAAGAGAAAAAGAAAATAAGAAAGAATTAGCACTGAGAAAGATGAAAAACACAGACATATGTCACCTTGGGTTTCCCAAGCTGCCATATAACCCCAGCCTACTTTCCTTCCCACCCCCCCAAGGGCCCCCCCCTCCCCTCTGGCCTTATAGCAACCCAGATTCTTGGCTCCACGACCAACACCCGGTTCTCTCACCTCCAAGAGCATCTTGATCCGAGTGATCCTCTGGAAAGGAAGCAGCAAGAAGGACATGAAGGGGAGCCGCTGGCACTGGGGCTGCTCCTGGAGTCGGGTGACAACGATGGCAAACTGGGCGTTCTTCTCCCTAAGAGGGAAGAGGAAGGGAAGCTGCACCCAAGAGCAATGGGTCTGAATTCGGAGCTCTGAGACTGCTAGCGAACATGGAGGGAGGGCAAAGCATCTGGTCATCCCCAGACCGTTCCACGGCAGTGTTTCCAGGCCAGTATTGATACTCATTTCTCATCAGGTGGATTTTGGGGTCACAACAAACCCTGCAGGTTGTTTTACTTTTCCGCCTATCTAGGGGTGGGCTTCAAAAATCTTAGCAAGGGGTTCTCTGCCCGGTTGCTGGCTGGATGTGACCATAATGGGTGTGGTCTACTCGGCCTCCTGCACCATGGTAGGGGGGCTTTTTGCCCTCCCCGGGCTCCGGAGGCTTTTCTCGAGCCTCCGGGCGGGCAAAAGCGGCCTTCCCAGGCTCTGGAGGCCCTCTGGCGGCCAGAAACGTGCTCGTTTCCGGCCTTCCCGAACTTCCGGTAGGCCTGTTTTTTGCCCTCCACAAGCTTCCGCACACGCGATGCACTTACCTGCATCCAAAACAGCCCGCGTGGGGACTCCTGGGAGGGGAGGGGCTGCGTGGGTGGGGCCAGCTAGGAGTGGGATTTGGGGGCTCCTCGAACTGCACAGAATCTTAGCTAGAGGTTCTCCCGAACTCCTGCGAACCCCCAGTAGCCCATCCCTGCTCCTATCCCACCTTGAGTCCCTTGGAAACGAAGCAAACTATCCATGGGTAGAGGGAGTGGATGGAAGAGAGGAAGGAGAAGCATTTGGCAATATTGTTAACTACTTTGTTTCCCTGAAAATAAGACCCAGTCTTATATTTTTAGGAGCTCAAAAATAAACATTAGGGCTTATTTTGGGGGAAACACGGTATCAGGGTGATTAGTCTGGCTGGGCGCTGCCCCCTACTGGCATATGCATAAAAGGCAGGGGGTTGATGTTGTCCAGCAGTAGCTGCAACCCGCTGCCACTTGCTCAGGGTTCTCTGGGGCTGCGCACTCCACCCAGCGCAGGTGAGTTTATTACCTGTCCAAGCAGCAGGCGGAGGTGGTGGACGCAGGAAAGCCAAGAGTTAGTGGGCCAGAGCGGCCGTGGGAAGCTTGTCTTCGCATCTCCCGGCTTGCCTGCAGCCTCCCACGGCCGCCCACCTGCCCCAGCCCACCGACTCTCAGCTTTCCCTCTGCCCGCAGGGTGTGTCCAGATTGCCTCTGCCTCCACCTGCTGCTTGGACAGGTAATCAACTCACCTGTGCTGCACAGGCTGTGGCTGCTGCCAGACACCATCGGCCACTGCGCCTTCACTGCCTCCGGTGCTGGCCACATCCCCTGCTGATGATGACCTTATTTACGGCTTTTTGGGGGGTAGGTCTTATATTAGGAGCACAAAAAAAATCAGGCTAGGCCTTATTTTCAGGGTAGGTCTTCTTTTCGGGGAAAACACCACGGTATGAATGAAATGGATGAATGAATGAATTCCAGACAAATGCTTAATTCAGGGATGTCTAATCTTTCCTCCTGGGGAGGAAAGCTATGGCAAATCTAGACAGCGTACTAAAAAGCAGAGACATCACCCTGCCAACAAAAGTGCGTATAGTCAAAGCTATGGTTTTCCCAGTTGCAATGTATGGCTGTGAAAGTTGGACCATAAGAAAGGCTGAGCGCCAAAGAATTGAGGCCTTTCAACTCTGGTGCTGGAGAAGACTCCTGTGAGTCCCTTGGACTGCAAGGTGAACAAACAAGTCAGTTCTAGAGGAGATCAACCCTGACTGCTCTTTAGAAGGCCAGATCCTGAAGATAAAACTGAAATACTTTGGCCACCTAATGAGAAGGAAGGACTCCCTGGAGAAGAGCCTAATGCTGGGAAAGATTGAGAGCAAAAGAGGAAGGGGACGACAGAGAACGAGGTGGCTGGATGGAGTCACTGAAGCAGTCAGCGTGAGTTTAAATGGACTCCAGAGGATGGTAGAGGACAGGAAGGCCTGGAGGAATGTTGTCCATGGAGTCGGGATGGGTCGGACACGACTTCGCAACTAACAACAACAAATCTTTAAGGTGACTTTAAGACTTGGGAACTTTGACTCCCAGAATTCCCCAG
The DNA here is from genome assembly GCF_028640845.1 of Ahaetulla prasina. NCBI lineage: Eukaryota > Metazoa > Chordata > Lepidosauria > Squamata > Colubridae > Ahaetulla > Ahaetulla prasina. The sequence continues at coordinate 12,186,629 of NC_080542.1, read as the reverse complement.
CCAGTAATTCTGAGAGTTGAAGTCTTAAAGCTGCCAAAATTGAAATAGCCTTAATTTGAGGGCTTCTTGGGAACATCTGCAAATGTTAGACTAAGCAGAAACACTTAACAAAGATGTTTATGGTGCATAGGTACATCCACACCCATTATCTATGTCTGGAAGAAGTGGCTCTTTCAACCCTCTGCTGCAGCTCCCTTTCACTCAAAATATGCATCACAACCGCCAATTTGCAACACCCGCAGGCACGCAATTTATTGAGCTTTTCAACCCCGGTAGGCCAACAATGGATAAATCCAAGAAAAGAAAAGTTTCAGATGAAAATAGAATGTTTAATTCAACTACTTATGCTAGTATTGTAGCCGCTCAAGGAATAGTCAGGCACGGGAAGGGTTTTGTGGCTCCCGGTGTTTTCTTTTCTATGGGAAACAGGTCCAAATGGCTCTTTGGGTGTTTAAGGTAGCAGACCCTGCTCTGGAGACTACAAGGGATGGCCGTGATCAACCACCAACAAGCTCTGCAGGAGTAGTTAGATGGCTGCTGTTGAAAAGACAAGGTGGATTAATATCTTTTGGATTCTTCCTTGGTGATACCTGCAGATGAGGGAAAACTACAATTCCCAGAATTCTCGGTGAGGTCAAAACAGGCTGGAGAAAACAGCCAAGTGAGTTTCTTCAAATAATTCCTCAACTCCCCAAGGATGATCCCCCCCCTTACTCACATGAGGCTACTGTAGGTCTTCTCCTGGTAGAGCTGGTTACGGACGTAATCAATGTAGACCGAGAAGCTCTGCTGAGCGTGGGCCTCCACAATATCACAAACATCTGAGATCTGCAGACTTTCAGCCAGCCGTCGTTCCAGATCCTGTAAGAACCTGCCAAGAGGAAGAACTGGCATCAGATGTATGTGGATTATTCAGAGAAGCCCAAGCAAAAATAGTGAGCTTCTGTCTCCAGACAGGGATCTATTTCCATCTCTTGAAGTGGAGGAAGTAACCATTAAACAGATGACCGTACAGATGGACAACTGACTAGCCTGCTTTTCATCACAGATGGTCACCATGGTCAGAAGAATAACTTGGGAGAGCCCTATGGGTATGATTCCTTCTGAACGTGGAGATTAATCGGTGTTGTGTCTGCGCCCCCGGAGCCGGGCCCCCTGCCAGAAAGTGACTTGGAAAATGAGGGGGAAGGGCCATCAGGACTTACCTCGGGAGCACCGGCTTCCCTGACTCAGCTCCAGGAGCTAAAGGCAGGCCAGGTGGAGGAGATAACAAGGCCTCCGTCCCCTGACTCTTTCCCCCTCCCCAGGCCACGCCTCCAGACCCAGCTGATGGCAATCAGGCCTGGCTGGACCCTAGGTTTCGTAAGCAGGAGAGAAGGGACCAACAGAAGCAGGGGTGGGGCAGGCCTAGGAAGTGCTGAGTCATGGAGCCACACCCCACAGGATATAAAAACAGCAAGGGCTGCTATGCCTCTTCGTAGCAGGCAAATCAACTGCTTAACTAGAGCTGAAGTACTGTCTGTTCCTGGGTGACTCATCGGCATCAGGGGAGATAACAGAGTCACTTGGCAGACGCTCGCTAGTTTGCTGCCAGAGCTGATAGTGCCGGCCATCGCTTGGATGGAGGCGAGGGGGGACAGAACATTCGGATTCAGAATAACAGAGTTGGAAGGGACTTTGGAGGTCTCCTAGTCCATGGGTCGGCAACCTTAAACACTCAAAGAGCCACAAAGGCCCTAACTAGAAGCCCCCCCGTTCAATTCTGGAGCCAACCAGAAGTCCGGTTCCCCGCACCATAGTTTCTCCTCCTAGCACGGTGTCCTTTTTCCTCTACCTATCCTAACTGAAAGCCCTATCAATTGTGGAGTTGTCTGGCAACAGGGAACCGCAGCAGAGGGATGAAAGAGCCACATGCGGCTCCAGAGCCACAGGTTGCCGACCCCTGTTCTAGTCCAACCATTGCTCAAGCAGGAGCCCCTATATCGTTTCAGGTAAATAGCTGTCTAGTCTCTTCTTAAAACCCTCCAGTGTTGGGAGCACCCATAACTTCTGAAGGCAAGCCGTTCCACTGGTTAATTGTCCTCACTGTTAGGAAGTTTCTCCTTAATTCCAGGTTGCTTCTCTCTTTGATCAAAAGTCTGGAGAGATTCTCAGCATTCCAGGCCAAAGGTGTCTTTTTTCAGGAGGCAACTGGACTTTCTTGTTTTTTTCTTTCGAAAATGTTTCGCTTCTCATCTGAGAAGCTTCTTCAGCTCTGACTGGATGGTAGGGAATGGAAGGATTTATATTCCTTGCAGACGGCTGGTCATTTGCTTCCTTTCAGAGGGTCCTTGAAGCCCTTGGAGGTTTATCTGTGTCCTCAGGGTCTTTTGTTTCTGTTTTTGTTTTATTTGCATTTATATCCCGCCCTTCTCTGAAGACTCAGGGCAGCTTACACTATGTTAAGCAATAGTCTTCATCCATTTGTATATTATATACAAAGGCAACTTATTGCCCCCCAACAATCTGGCTCCTCATTTTACCTACCTTATAAAGGATGGAAGGCTGAGTCAACCTTGGGCCTGGTGGGACTTGAACCTGCAGTAATTGCAAGGGTCACCTGAGTTAGTACTCCTGGTTCCTATAGTGTGCAATTTTTCCTCTGGAAATTCATTCCTACTCCCACACCATTCCAAGGGTGTTTATCCCAAATTGTATAGCTCAACGTCTGTAGAGATTCTCTTCTTGGATGAGAAGCAAAACATCTTCAAAAGAAAAAACAAGGAAGTCCAGTTGCCTCCTGAAAAAGCACTTTTGGAACTCTCTTTGATCAGTTTCCATCTATCATCAGGGCCTCTGGTGGCTCAACAGGCTAATGCAGCCTGTTATTAAAAGCAACTGCTTGCAATATTGCAGGTTCAAGTCCCACCAGGCCCAAGGTTGACTCAGCCTTCCATCCTTTATAAGGTAGGTAAAATGAGGACCCAGATTGTTGGGGGGCAATAAGTTGACTTTGTATATAGTATACAAAATGGATGAAGACTATTGCCTGACATAGTGTAAGCTGCCCTGAGTCTTCGGAGAAGACATAAATGCAAATAAAATAAATGGGATATAAATGCAAATAAAATAAAAAATAAATAAAATAAATAAAAATTGTTTCTTCTCCTGCCTGCTCTGGTGCTTTGGAAAATAAGATGACACCCCCCCACAACTTCTTTGTAGTAGCCCCTCAAGTACTGGCTGTCACCTTTAAAGCCCTTCATGGCTTGGGACCAGGTTATCTGAGGGACTGTCTCTTACCAGTCACATCTACCCGACCCATGACAGCAGGGAGGCAGGGAATGCTGCCGGTCCCATCCCCTAGGGCCATGATGGCGTACCTAGGTGGCACGCGGAGCCATATCTGTGGGCACGCGAGCATTGCCCTAGTTCAGCTCCAGCGCACATGTGCGTGCCAGCCAGCTGATTTTCGGGCCTTCAGGGCCCACCGGAAGTCGGGAAATGGGCCATTTCTAGCCTCCAGAGGGCCTCTGGGAGGGTAGGGAAGGCCGTTTTTGCCCTCCCCAGGCTCCTAGAAAGCCTCTGGAGCCTGGGTAGGGTGAAAAATGGGCCTACCTGGCCCACCATGCCATCCCATGCCAAAAGTGAGGGGAGTGCAGGGGGGAGTTGTGCGCGCATGCGGGGGGGGTATTGAATTATGGGTGGGGCCATGCACACGAGAGACATCCCCCCCCCCGTACGCTCCCTCCACTTTTGGCACGCGACAGCAAAAAGGTTAGCCATCACTGCCCTAGGGAGATAAGGGCCTTCTCCGTGGTGGCTCCCTCTTTCAAGAATATCATTCCCCCAGAGATTAGAATGGCCCCCATTCTGACAATCTTCCGGAAGGCGCTGAAGACCTGGTTCTGCCAGCAGGGCTGTGGAACCCAGAGCGGGATGGAGGCCATTAAACGGCTCATGCAATCTGCTGTCTCTGGGGTGTCGGGTGATTTTATTACCTTTTTTAAAAAAAATTAGTTTTATTAGTTTTACTGTTTTTAAATTTGGTTTTTCATTTTGTTAAGGCCGCCTTGAGCCGCCATGGGCAAATAGGCGGCCATATAAATTTAATAAATAAATAATTAAACACCGCTATCGTGTCACCCTTCGTAATGACCATCAGCCCTTCACGGCATCCAGTAGCAAACTAAGAATTGTAGGAGTGGCTGCCTTCATTCTTGAGAATGGTCCAAACCAGGGGTAGTCAACCTTTTTATACCTACCGCCCACTTTTGTATCTCTGTTAGTAGTAAAATTTTCTAACTGCCCCCACCGGTTCCATAGTAATGCGCCGTGTATCGTCGTCCGCGCATGCCTCTCGCGCATTGTGAATTGGGTTTGGGGGGCGGCAGCTACCAGCTCTGCTTGTCTGTTACAGCTGGATGGTGTTGGGGGAGATGCGCGAGCTATTCTGGGATGAGGCTCTTTTGTATGCAGTCGCACTATAGCGCCATTTAGTTTCACTTATGTAACGTGAACTAAACTTATGCGCAGGCGATACAAATAGTATATTTTCAGAAATTGAAATTGTCACTGGGAATTTTATGAAAACCTAATGAAAATGTTTTTAAATAATGCTATGAATTTTTTTTAAAAAGTCAATTAAATTAAAAAAAGGGAAGTGCTTCAATATCGGACAAAATCCCTTTGTATCGGACAAAATACCGCCCACCATGAAAGCTGGAACGCCCACTAGTAGGCGGTAGGGACCAGGTTGACTACCACTGGTCCAGACTAACAACGCAGATTGGAAGAAAGATGGGAAGAGATTAAAAAAAAAACCTGACCTTTCGCTCACTTCCTCAACTTTGCGGATGTTGGAGAAGAGGATCCGGTGCTCGCGCAGAAGGATGGTGCCAGCCAGTTCCCGAGACTCCATGAAGTGCTCGATCAGAAGGGTGAGTGAACGTAGGTAGGAGGCTTCAGAGGTCACCACCTCAAAGAGACTCTAACCCCAGAGACCCAGAACCACAAAGAAGGCAGAATGAATAACAAGGGCAGAATGTGTGAACGGAATAAAGCATGGTGAGCATTATGTTCCCACAGCTTCCCCAAACTTATTGTTGTGACTCCAGCCCCCGAACTTGGCCCCATGCCCAAAAGTGACTCAGAAAGTGAGGGGGAAGGGCTGGTAAGGCTTATCTCGGGAGCACCGATTCCTGTGGCTCGGCTGCAGGAGCCAGAACCAGACCAGTCGGAGGATGTAATGAGGCTGTCATCCCCTGATTCCTCCCTTCCCCAGGCTACGCCTTCAGACCCAGCTGATAATAATAATCAATCTTGGCTTGACCCGTGCTTCAGAAGATTAGAGAGGCGGCGTCATCAAAAGGAAGGGTGGGGCAGGAGCCCCACTCCACAGGATATATAAGGAGCTTTGGGACTGCTCGCACTCCACGGGAAGCAAAAGTTTAGCTGAACCGTTTCAAAAAGAGCTGAAAGTCTTGCTACGTGAGTCATTTGTTTGAACTTTGGCAGGCAGCTGCGATTTCTCTGCCAGGACTGATAAGAGCTGTGAATCCACTGGCTGAAGGCCAGCTCGTGGGTCTGAAGTGGGGAAGGAGACAGAACACTTATAGTGTTTCGGGTCTGCTGTCTATCAAATGTCATTCTAGTTCTGCATCAGTAGCGGGTTTCATTTATGGTCGCTACTTGTTTGCTTGCGGGTGGGAGGCACCCACGCGCATGCGCGAGACACTTCTGCACATGTGCAGAAATGTCTGGGCAGGTGGGTGGAGCCTCCTGCTGCCGCTGCTACCGGTTCACCCGATCCAGGGTGAACCGGTAGCAACCCACCACTATTCTGCACCCAGGAGGTGCTTTTAAATCCCTCAGGCAGTGGCTGAACTCTTTTTGGTCACAGAATGTCAAGAGTTGGAAGGGACCTTGGAGGTCTTCTAGTCCAACCCCCTGCTCAAACAGCAAAGCCTATAATCGTGATGGCAAACCTATGGCACGCATACCCGAGGTGGCACGGAGAGCCATCTTTCCAGGCACGTGAGCTGTCGCCCAAGTCAGCACATGCACACCCACCCCAGCTGGTGTTCGGGACTGCAGTGAGCATACCCGCAATTCCAGAGACCCAGCTGGTCTTTGGAACTCTCCTCTGCATATGCGCTCATTTGCGCATGCGCCCACGAGTACCTGCAGGCAGCGCACGCATGTGCAGATGGCATTTGCCCACGGGCATTGTGCATGTGACAGCCATGCGCATGCACCAATGGTGCCTTTATGCATACAGTGCACGGGAGGGAGATGCGCAAAATCCAGGCGCATGCGCAGATGGTGCGCAAGGCTCTCGTGCGCTGTGCACGCAGTTGATTGGCCCTCAGTGAGTAAAAGGTTCACCACTACTGCCCTATAACATTTCAGACAAATGGTTGTCCAATCTTTTCTCAAAAACCTCCCGTGCTTAGTGCTATTCCAAGAGAGTGCTAAACCCATGTTCAAGACCAGTCTAAACCAGTGGTCACCAACTGATGGTCCGTGGACCACTGGTGGTCCATGAGAAAATTTTGGTAGTCCCCAGAAAAATTATTTGCATTTTCTATATTGCACTAAATAATAATAATAATAATAATAATAATAATAATAATAATAATAATAATAATAATAATAATAATAATAATAATAATAATATTTATTATTATTATTATTTATTAGATTTCTATACCGCCCTTCTCCCGAAGGACTCAGGGCGGTGTACAGCCAAAATAAAAACCCAAACAATACAATATACAATTAAAACAAAATTAAAAAACTTATTATACAATTGGCCGAAAACTTTAAAACATTTAAAATTCTAAGAACCCATTAAAATTCATATAAAATTTAGAAATATAAAATATAAATTTAAAAATACAACAGAATTTAAGCCAGCCCCGCGCGAGTAAATAAATACATTTTCAATTCGCGGTGAAAGATCCGAAGGTCAGATATTTGGCGTAAACCAGGGGTCCTCAAACTACGACCCCTGGGACGGATACGGGCAATGAACATTTATGTTGCTGCAGAGTCTCCCCCTTCCAGGTCTTCTTGTGTGAATTGGAGGGGGGCAAAAATTCAGACTTGGGGTCTGCTTCAGCCTCCTGGTGCATGGTTTTGGGCAAAGGCTGGAGGGAAGTGCCGCTGGTAGCTAAGAGCTGGAGGGCCTCATTCCAGTGGGACTGCATCATGGCCTGGAATTGGCTGACCATCTCAGCCCACTGAGCTTCCAGGCGCCGGAACCTGGCCTTGCACTTCTGCAGGTCTTCCCTCTGCTTGGAAAGCCTATGCTCCTAGTCCTCAGTGAGGTGCTTCTGCTGAGCCTCCTTCTTGGTCTGATCCAATTTGAACTGAGCTGTTTTGTCAACTCTTTCTCCTGGTGGCTGCTTAGCTCCAGCAACTGCTTCCTGTTGGGGCCCTAAGGAAGCCAGGTGGGCAGGTAAGGAGTGGCTGGGAGGGGAGGGGTGAGTAGAGGCCAGCGAGGTGTCCCTTGATGTGAGTGACATCGAGTTGGCCACCCCACCAAATCACATGCCCACCTAGCCATGCCTACCCAATCATTAGGCAGATCATATTAGTGATCCGCGGGATTTAAAATTATGAATTTAGTGGTCCCTGAAGTCTAAAAGGTTGGTGACCCTTGGTCTAAACCAGTGGTTCCCAACCTTTTCTTGTTTGAGGCACAACCTTTTCTTGTTTGAGGCACCCTTGGAAAGCCTTTCAAAAGTTCCCGGCACCCTTATAAGGAAATAGATATTTAAAATCTCCGTAGCTCAAAAGTTCCCGGCACCCTCAAAAGATCTCACGGCACCCCTTAGTGCCGCGGCACACTGGTTGGGAACCACTGGTCTAAACAATACTGAATAGACGAAGGAAATATATTTTTTTATTTTATTTTATTAATTTTTTATTTTTTTATACCGCCCTTCTCCCGAAGGACTCAGGGCGGTGTACAGCCAAAAGATAAAAACCCAATATATATACAATTAAAACAAAAAATTTAAAACAGAGCATATTACAAGATTGGCCGACATTAAAAAATTTAAAATTTAAAACCCTAAAATAATAAAACAACCAATTAAAATTTAATAAAACTGTTAAGCCAGTCCCGCTTGAATAAGTAAGTGTGTTTTCAGCTCACGGCGAAGGGGGAAGTTCGTTCCAGAGCGTAGGAGCTCCAACAGAGAAGGCCCTGCCCCTGGGGGCCGCCAGCCGACATTGTTTGGCGGACGGCACCCTGAGAAGACCCTCTCTGTGTGAGCGTACGGGTCGGTGGGAGGCATGAGGTAACAGCAGATGGTCCCGTAAGTACCCGGGTCCTAAGCCATGGAGCGCTTTAAAGGTGATAACCAAGATCTTAAAGCGTATATATATACGTGTATATAGATACACGAATCGTCTATTTCCCCTATCACCAACGGCCAGCCAATGTTCACATGGATTCAAATCTCTGATTTGGGGATTAGCATAGAAATTTGATGGGTAAAGAGCAAGATTCCTTTGTAAAAGAATAGTCCACAGGAATCTTCAGCAATTAAATGGACAGAGCGAGGCTTAGAGTCCATCCCTTAAGGGTCATCTATTTGCAATAGCAATAGCGTTTAGACTTATATGTCGCTTAACAGTCCTCTCTAAGCGGTTTACAGAGTCATTGCCCCCAACAAAGGGCCTCTGGTGGCTCAGACTGCTAAGACAGTCTGTTATTAACACAACTGCTTGCAATTACTGCAGGTTCAAGTCCCAACAGGCCCAAGGTTGACTCAGCCTTCCATCCTTTATAAGGTAGGTAAAATGAGGACCCAGATTGTTGGGGGCAATAAATTGATTTTGTATATAATATACAAATGGATGAAGACTATTGCTTAACATAGTGTATGCCGCTCTGAGTCTTCGGAGAAGGGCGGGATATAAATGCAAATAAAAAAAAACAATCTGGGTCCTCATTTTACCCACCTCAGGAGGATGGAAGGCTGAGGCAACCTTGAGCCTGGTGAGACTCAAACTTCCAAATTGCTGACAGCTGGCAGTCGGCAGAAGTAGCCTGCAGTACTGCACTCTAACCACTGCGCCACCGTCATTCAATACAACGCAAGCAGGCCTCAACTTATGACCGTAACTGTGATCGTAATTGTGACTGTTAAATTGTTGGGCTCATAAGTTGAGGCAGCCACATGACCAGACCTGATTCATTTTCCCCATTTTTCAAAGCAGTCGTTCAGCCAATCACACAGTCATTAAGCGAACCCACTGTCCTGAATGGGCGCCTTTTGCCGAAAAGCGGCAAAAGCCATTGCGAATCGCAACCTTGTGACCAGAGGGTACCGCAACTGGTCGCAAATGTGGGAGCTTCATCAGTGGAGGCTTTCAAGAAGAGACTGGACTGTCATCTGTCAGAAATGGTGTAGGCTCTCCTGCTTGGGGGGGGAGGGGAGAAGGGGGTTGGACTAGATGACCTACAAGGTCCCTTCCAACTCTGTTACTGTTACCGTCCCTTCCGACTCTGTTAAATCTGTTAAAAATGCGAGTCGTTTGGCAAGCATCCAATACGTGGTCATGTGATCATGGAAAAAAGAATGCGGCACAATGTTTTTCCGACAGTCAGAAGTGATTTACAGGGCGTAAACACACTTCTTTCTGAAGCCACTGTAGCTCCAATGAAACAACCGATTGTGAGTCGAGAACTACCTGTAGTGGATGAGTCAGATTTCACCCATGGGAACATTGCAACAACTTGTTGGCTGCCTAAAGGAGACAACACAATGCTGGCAACAGCTGGAACAAGATGTATCCTGTATCATGAAGATACGGGGGGCGGAGGGGGGAGTCGCCAGGTCATATCTGTGCTTGGGAGTGGCTCTTATTTTTGCTTTATTCCATCACTTAACACAATTTACAATTACAAATGTGTCTCGTGTTATTTATTTATTTTTTATTTGCATTTATATCCCGCCCTTCTCCGAAGACTCAGGGCGGCTTACACTATGTCAAGCAATAGTCTTCATCCATTTGTATATTATATACAAAGTCAACTTTTATTGCCCCCTAACAATCTGGGTCCTCATTTTACCTACCTTATAAAGGATGGAAGGCTGAGTCAACTTTGGGGCTGGTGGGACTTGAACCTGCAGTAATTGCAAGCAGCTGTGTTAATAAACAGACTGTCTTAGCAGTCTGAACCACCAGAGGCCCTGGTTATTGGGAGGGAGGGGGGATCAGAATCCACTAACGTACACATGAAAAGTTTGGACTCCAACACCATATTCATTCGCACCATTCAGACACTGAAGTCTCCCCAGTGCCACATAAATTGGAAAAATAATATTAATCTGCTGATCTAGCTCGGGTTATAATTCGTGCGTGAAACACCCAGTCCCAAGCCGCAAATAAAGATGAGGTCTCAACTTAAAATGATGTCATTTTGGGGGGGGGTGTGAAGAACCCCGCCAACACAACTCTTTAGACTGTTCAACAAAACTCTGCAAGTTTTCGGACTGTAATTTGAGAAATGGACTTATGAAATTTGAAGGAATATACAAGTGGAAAAAAAAAGAATTGAATTTGAGAAGATGGATTAATTTTAAAAATGGACTGTAAGAAGAAGTAATATGTGAAGTTGGTATTGCTTCTTTTCTTTTTTTCTTTTTATTATTCTTTCCTATCTCTTTATTTTTATTGTGAGGGGATCTAAAGTTTTAAATTTTTAAAGGTGGGAGGTTATGTATATTTTGTATTCTTTAGCTTGTGATTGTTGGTCATAATACCCGGTATTTGCTCTGGGAAGTCTGGGGGGGGGGGAAGGGGGAGGAGGGGGGGGGGAAATGATACATGGATTGATTATTAATGTACAGTAATTTTTGAAGATATGAAAATAAAATTTAAAATGATATTGGGGATGCTTGACTGCCATTTCAGAAAGAAAAGGAGAGAGAAGTAGAAGGAGGGAAGAAAGTAGGTAGGAAAGAGTAGAGAAGGAGGAGGGGAATAAGAAGATTAGATAGGGTGGAAGAAGGGAGGAGTGAAGAAGGAGGAGAGGAAGTAGTAAAGTGAAGGAGATGAAGGATGTGAAAGTAGTAGAGGGTAGAGAGGGAGGTTGTGAAGAAAGGAAGTGGCAATCGGGCAGGCCTGAATCAGTAATAAATGAAAATTAAGGATTAATGATGGATAATAGTTTGCACATAAATATGATGTTGGAAAATGGAAATAAAAATTATTTATATATATAAAAAAAAAAGAAGAAAAAAAAAACTCTGCAAGTTTTGATTGTTCTCAAAGCATAATAACAGCGTTGGAAAGGACCTTGGAGGTCTTTTAATCTAACCCTACTTCTCAAGCAGGAGACTCTATACCAGGGGTGCGATTCAGCTGGTTCGGATGGGTTTTGGGCGAACCGGATGTTAATTTTAAACTGGTTCGCCGAACCGGTAGTTGCAAGGACTGGCCGGCCCCGCCCACCCTGCCCCTCCCCTCCCAGGAGTCTCCACGCAGCCATTTTTAGATGCCAGGTAAGTGCAGGGCCTGCGCGGAGGCTCTGGGAGGATAAAAAACAGGCCTACTGGAATTTCCAAAAGTCTGGAAATGGGCCTGTTTCCCACCTCCGGAGGGCCTCCAGAGTCCAGGGGAGGCCGTTTTCGCATTCTCAGAGGCTCGAGGAAAGCCTCTGGAGCCTGGGGAGGGCGAAAAATGGGCCTACTGGAAGTATCAAAAGTCTGAAACGGGCCCGTTTCAGGCCTCCAGAGGGCCTCTGGAGCCCGGGGGGGGGGGGAGGCTGTTTTCGCCCTCCCAGACTCAAGTAGAGCCTCCAGAATCTGGGGAGGGCAATAACACCCCCTGTGTTGCAGGAGACCGAGTAGGCCACACCCACCATGGCCACACCCACCCAGCAACTGGGCAGAAAAATGGTTGCTAAAATTTCTCAATCCCACCCCTGCTCTATACCATTTCTGACAAGCGGCTGTCCAGTCCCTTCTTAAAAACCACCAGTGTTGGCGCCCCCACAACGTCTGGAAGCAAGTCGTTCCACCGATTAATTGTTCTGACCGTCAGGAAAACTTTTGAAGCAAATTTCAGACACCTCGAATCCTGTCTGGTGGAAAACGCTTTTCTTACCTAAGTTGTATTCGACTCACCTCTTGCATTTTTCTTTCTTCTGGGCTGATGTTCTCCAAAACGCCGCTTTCTCGCACAGCTGGCAGCTCCTGCCAAAGGGTGCTATGAGGGATTGGGCCCTGGGGTCCCGTTGACCCTTCCCCAGGAGAAGGGGCTCTGTAGTCCGAGCTGCTGAAACTACTGTTGTGTGGAACCGTCTGTCTCTTGATCTCTTTGGAGATGACAGCCTGACGATAGGTTTGATACAAAGGTTCTGCAACACAACAGAAAGCAGAGAAAGACACAACACAATGAACCTCGGGTGGGGGAATAACGTGCCATGCCCAAATGAACAACGGTCGTCCTCGACTTACCACTGCAACTGAACCCAAAATTTATTTTGCTAAGGAGGACCGTTGTGAAGTGAGCTTTGAACCAGTTTTCAGCCTTCCTTGACCCAGTTGTTGAGCGAATCCTCATCGTTGTTAAATTAGCAACACAGTTGTTCAGCGAATCTGGCTACCCCGTTGACTTTGCTTGTCAGAAGGTTGCAAGAGGGGAATCACATGACGACCAGAGTTGGTATTAAGCCGGTTCGGACCGGTTTGGGAGAACCGGTAGCGAAGATCGTGGGTTAGCCTGCTCACCAACCCCAGCGCTATGCCGTCCTATTTAGCCACGTTTTTGAGGCCGGGTGCATGTGTGGAAGGCGTGTGCACGAGCAAAGCACGTGTGTGGAAGGCCAGGCACATGTGCAAAAGGTGCGCACGCGAAGAGAGTGTGCGTACGTGCGGCGAACCAGTGGTACGTGACCCTGGGACTCACAACCATCATAAATATGAACCTGTTGCCACACATCCAAATTTTGATTACATCACCATGGACGGGTGCATCAATGGTTGTGTAAAAAATGGTCATAAATCATTTTTTTCAATGCTGTTGTAACTTTGAACTAAACAAATGGTTGTAAGTTGAAGGCTATACTTCATAAAAAAACAAAAAAAATCCTACACTTCATAAAACACCAAAAAATCCTTCAAAGTTGCAATCATCCGGTTTTTGCCCCGGGTTCTCAGAAAGCTGTCAGCTTCCTATTAAATACATTATTATAAGTGTATCTGAAAAACTATTTTAAGGTGTGTGAAGTAAAAGTTGAAGTTCAGTGTTTCTCGACCTCAGCCATTTTAAGAGGTATGGACTTTAACTCCCAAAATTCCCCCAGCCAGTTTTGCTGGCTGAGAAATTCTGGGGGTTGAAGTCCACACATGACTCTTAATATAGTTGGAACAGAAACTTTGTGGTAGCTGGCTTAGAATTCTGGGAGTTGAAGTTCATACAGCTTAATGTAGTTGAAACTGAGAAACTTTGTGGTAACTGATTGTGGAATTCTGAGTGTTGAAGTCCACACATCTTAACATAGATGAAGCAGACTTTGTGGTAGCTGATTGTGGAATTCTGGGAGTTGAAGTCCACACATGTTAAAATGGCTGAGGTCGAGAAACACTGGTATAGTGAGTTCCTAGGAACGTTCCCAGCACATGGTCTCCACAGTTAGATCCTGTAAGTGAACTTTAAAAACCTAAGGAAGAAAATCCGGATGAGTAACTACTAGGGAATGGTAGCACAAGGATTTAGCAATGAGGTAGCACCCTAATCAGGGCTTTTAAACCATCTCAGCAGTGAACTATGCTTCCAGGGCAGTGTTTCTCAACTTCGTCAACTTTTTAAAGATTTGTGGACTTCAACTCCCAGAGTTGAAAGCACCAGAAGGCAAGACAAGAAACAACAGGTGGAAACTAATCAAGGAGAGAAGCAACCTGGAATTAAGAAGAAAACTTCCTAAGCGGGTGGACAATTAACCAGTGGAACATCTTGCCTCCAGAATTTGTGGGTGCTTCATCGCTGGAGGTTTTTAAGAAGAGACTGGGCAGCCACCTGTCTGAAATGGTATAAGGCCATGATGGCGAAGCTATGACACGCGTGCCAAAGGTGGCACACAGAGCCCTCTCTGGTCATGAGCGCTACCGCGAGTTGCTCTTCTGCTTTCTGGCGCGCGCATGGGTGCTGGCCACCTTGTCTTCGGGTTTCTGATGCTCCGGCGCACTCAAAGACCATTTAGCCAGTGTGCATCCACGTGCCGGAAACCTAAAGACCAGGTGGACGGGGCGCTCAAGTGGTCTTTGGGTTTTCGGCGCTCTAGCGCACATTCTGGTTTGGGCACTCAATGCTGAAAAAATTCGCCATCGCTGGTATAGGGTGTCCAGCTTGAGCAGGGGGTTGGAGTAGAAGACCTCCAAGGTCCCTTCTTCCAGCTCTATTCTGATTGATCTTAAAAGTTGAGAAACGCTGGGATTTCAGAAGGACGAGAAGAACTTGAGTCAGAGGCTGTTCCGTGTTTTTAACCGAGTCACTTTTCCTGGGTTTGTCTTTGCTCTCAATTTTTTTAAATAAACATGCTGTCCACTTACCGTCCTGCAGGCAAAGCCCCCAGTCCGGACTCTTAGACGATAGCACAGAAGAGTGCCTGTGATATAGGGGAAAAGCAGAAAAAGGCAATGATAAGCAATCCTATAAGGGAACGCGGTGGCTCAGTGGCTAAGATGCTGAGCTTGTTGATCGAAAAGTCGGCAGTTCAGCGTTCGAATCCCTAGTGCCGTGGAAGGGGGTGAGCTCCCGTTCCTTGTCCCAGCTTCTGCCAACCTAGCAGTTCGAAAGCACATAAAAAAAATGCAAGTAGAAAAATAGGGACCACCTTTGGTGGGAAGGTAACAGCGTTCTGTGCGCCTTTGGCGTTTAGCCATGCTGGCCACGTGACCACGGAGAGATCTTCGGACAGCGGTGCCTCTTCAGCTTTGAAATGGAGATGAGCATCGCCCCCTAGAGTCGGGAACGACTAGCACGTATGTGCGAGGGGAACCTTTACGTTTACCTTTAAGCAATCCTACGAACATAACAACTCTGCAGTTGTTGATTTGCTGAGACGCCTGTTAACGTCATATTTGGAGCGATGTTGGTAGGGGAAAAAAAATCTTCATCTAGCATCAAATAGAGAACCTTGAATATAGGCTAAACCTCTTGGGTTACCCCCAATTTTTAATTTTGATGTCATTGGGAAGTGTTTTTTTTTGTTTTGTTATGTTTTGTTTTGGGTTTTTTGCTGCTAATGGTTAAGAACGGGGTCTCCAACCTTGGTCCCTTTAAGACTTGTGGACTTCAACTCCCAGAGTCCCTCAGCCAGCAAAGCTGGCTGAGGAACTCTGGGAGTTGAAGTCCACAAGTCCTAAAGGGACTAAGTTTGGAGACCCCTGGTTTAGAAAACCCCATCAATTCAGAATTCAGAAATGGAGACCACAAATTCAAGAAAAAGAGGCTCTATTGGATTTTCCTTTCTCATCAAACTACTTTCTTCATAGTTACTTCATTCGTACATCTTGTTTGACAGCAATGATTGAAGAAAACTCTTTCGCTAATGGAAATCTTTTTCAAATAATTAATTAAATATTGATTGCCCTATTCTCGTGCCACAAAAAGCGATACTCAAAATCCATAAGACTTGAAGAACATTTGAAAGCTCTCTCGGTCTTTATAAATCTGTTATTTAAGATGACTGACAGATTACTGTATTTTTCGGAGTATAAGACGCACTTTTCCCCCCCAAAAAAAGAGGGTGAAAATCTGGGTGCACCTTATACTCTGAATGTAGCCCTGCCCAGCCTCTCAAATGGAGCTTTCAGAGGCTAAAAAAAAAAAAATCCTCTCAAACGGAGCTTCTGAAAAAAAGCCTCAGAAATGAAGCTTCCAAAAAAAAGCCTCTGAAATTGACGTTTCAGAGGCTGGGAAAAAAAAAGCAAGGCGCAGAGCTCACAACTAATGAACCTGTTGCTAAAATTCACCTCTGGGAACAGCTGCTTGGGGGTATTCCGGGAGGCCGATCTACCCACCGATCAGCTTTTTTCTTATTTTCCTCCCCAAAAACTAAGTTGCGTCTTATACTCCGAAAAATATGGTATATTTCAGGGCGCCGAAGAGCTGATCGAACATGTTTAACAGTGGCACCTCCTGTGGGAGAAATGGGCTGGTAGGTTTGGCATATCCAGTCCAACAAGCTAAGAATTTTGCTAAAAGTAGGCAACTCAATGCTTCACTGGGCCATTTCAGAGATATTTCTTTACTAAAACAGAGAAACAAGACTAACCCCAAGCAGCCAAAATAGCAGTGGGACCCACTTTTGACTTCCTGCTGGCTTCCCCAAGGACTTTCCTTGCAGAAAGCTGGCAGGGAGCGGGGGGAAATTAACAATCGCGTGACCATAGCTGATGCAGTGATGCAGCACTGAAGCAGCCATCCCTTTGCCAAATTTCAACCCCACAGGAGTCATGGGTGAGAATGACAGATAGATCATGGGTGGGCAAAAAGGCAGTGGCAACGGGAGTGACTTCCAATTTCCCACTGGCTTCCCCATTGATTTTCCTTTAACGGAAGCTGTCAGGGAGCGATGCAAATGATGATCACTTCACCAACGGCTGATTGAGGCAGCACTGAAATGGCCACAAGTTTGCCAATCTTGTGAGAGTCACAGGTCCCGAATTGTGGTTGCATTCTGTAAGTTAGCCCAACTGAGGTACACTGGTGGAAAATTATTGCCCTATGATACCCTGTTTTGCCCAACTGAAGGTTACAGACAATTAGAAACAAGAGTTTTAGTAACAAAGATAGAGCAATATGCAGCAACTGCTCACAACTGCAGCAAGCAAAAATCTGTTGAACAAACGGCACGGGAGCACCAGCTAAAATCAACTTTTACACCGTTT
Source organism: Ahaetulla prasina (assembly GCF_028640845.1). Lineage (NCBI taxonomy): Eukaryota > Metazoa > Chordata > Lepidosauria > Squamata > Colubridae > Ahaetulla > Ahaetulla prasina. Next base: position 12,169,731 of record NC_080542.1, on the reverse strand, counting down.
TCTCCTTGTTCAGAAGTAATAAATCCTCCTGAGATAATGGTCAATAAACACTGTCAAGATACAACACAGGTTAATAGGACCATAATTGAGCCCCAAAATTTATGTTGCTAAACTGAGATAGTTGTTAACTGAGTTTTCTCCCATTTTTACAACCTTTCTTGCCAAGGGGCCTCTGGTGGCTCAAGAGACTAAAGCAGTCTGTTATTAACACAGCTGCTTGCAATTACTGCAAGCCCAAGTCCCACCAGGCCCAAGGTTGACTCAGCCTTCCATCCTTTATAAGGTAGGTAAAATGAGGACCCAGATTGTTGGGGGCAATAAAAGTTGACTTTGTATATAATATACAGATGGAGGAAGACTATTGCTTAACACAATGTAAGCCGCCCTGAGTCTTCGGAGAAGGGCGGGATATAAATTCAAAAAAATGGTTGTTAAGTGAATCACTGCAGTTGTTGTATTAGTATCGCAGCTGTTAAATTAATCTGACCTCCCCATTGACATGGCTTGTCAAAAGGACACAAAGGGGATCATATGACCCCCCACACCCAGGACAACTGTCATAAATATGACTTTGTTGCCAAGGCTTTAAATTTTGATCATGTCCATGGGGATGCTGCAACAGTCGTAAATATGATTGTTATGTTACTTTCTTCAGTGCCATTCAGTTGTGGGTTGCACCGGTTCGGGCGAGCTGATAGTGGTGGCGGCGGGAGGCTCCGCCCACCCGCCCCCGACGTCATCGCAGCCGCTCTGCGCATGTGCATAAGTGCTGCGTGATAGCGACGCTCGCACGCACATGCGCTCACAATTCTGAACCGGTAGCGAAGATGAGCAGTACTGGCGCCATTGTAACTTCGAACGGTCACTGGAACTGTTGTAAGTCAAGGACTACCTGTATTACATCGTTACATCTCGCCTGGACTACTGCAATGCTCTCTACATGGGGCTCCCCTTGAAGAGCACTCGGAGACTCCAGTTAGTCCAGAATGTGGCTGAGCGGGTTATTGAGGGAGCAGTACGTAGCTCCCATGTAACACCTATCCTGCGCAGACTGCACTGGCTACCTGTGGTCTTCCGGGTGCGCTTCAAGGTTTTGGTGACGACCTTTAAAGCGCTCCATGGCTTAGGACCGGGATATTTACGGGACCGCCTTCTGCCGGCTTCTATCTCCCAGCGACCGGTGCGTTCTCACAGAGAGGGACTCCTTAGGGTGCCGTCAGCCAAACAATGTCGACTGGCGGCCCCCAGAGGGAGGGCCTTCTCTGTGGGGGCTCCTACCCTGTGGAACGAGCTTCCCCCTGGACTTCGACAATTGCCTGACCTTAGGACTTTTCGCCGCGAACTTAAAACCTATTTGTTCCGTCTCGCTGGACTGGCTTGATCTTTAAAAAAATTTTAATCTCATTAATTGGGGTTTTAAATTTTTAATAATTTATAGGGGGTAATTGTGTTTTAGTCTTGGCCAATTGAATGAGTTTTTTTAAGGGTTGTTTTAATATTGTCTGTTTTTCTGTATTTTAACTGGCTGTTCACCGCCCTGAGTCCTTCGGGAGAAGGGCGGTCTATAAATTAAAATATTATTATTATTATTATTATTATTATTATTATTATTATTATTATTATTATTATTATTATTATTATTATTATTATTATTATTATGCTCTTCAAAGGCTAAATTGACACCCGGTTTGCACACCCAGGTAAATATCTCCCTTCGGAATTTCAGGGAACAAACACACACCTGTTGTCTGACTTGTCGGTCTCCGAATCGCTGAAACTGCTCTCTTCATTTTTGCAGCCACCTGTAGAAGGAAAAGTTTGCAGAGTCAGTGAAACACCAGGAATGGGTTAACAGAAAAGGACATTTAAGTTTATAACACAGACCAGCAGAGGTTATGGACATTGGGGGAAGACCTAAGCATTACTGTAACGCCTCAAGCATCCGGCCATGTTTTCTGTTTGGATTGAGGAGATGGGAGTTGCAGTGTAACACTTCTGGAATGTATCAGATTAAGGAAGTCAGAATCAAACCCGGGTGGCCCTAGACTTACAACCGACTGCTTAGCAACCATTGGAATTTACCATGCACTTCCCCATGTTCTGACCTTGACTTCCCCAAACCACGAAGCAGATTCCTTGTCCCGACAACAACCCCTTTTTATTAAGTTACTGTGAATTCTTCTCATTCACATCCAGCAAGGTCTTTCAAAGGTGAATTTACAGTCACAGACCTTATCTGGCTTGGAGAGCTGCCAGGCCGATATCTTCAAAACTCGGCAAGGAATCTCGGAGAGTCATGAACCAATTAAGTGAACTAATTGTCTTCTGCAAGCTCCACTCCCCTTTCGTTTCTCTTTATTCCCTATGGGAGGGGCCATTCACCAGCCACCTGTGGCTTTACTCCTGAGTCGGCCCTTGTTCTTTACTATTCCCTGAGTCGGCCCTTGTTCTTTACTATTCCCTTCCCCTGGCAGCTCTGTTCATGCACACACTGGGAACAGGCTCCAACTGTTCTTATGCCCCACTGATGTCCGACTCTGAAGGCAGCTGACAACTGTCAGATGGCCCTGGCCCCATCTCTGTTTCCGACGCAGAGCACTCATCAGAGCCTTCCCCAGATTCCAAGACTGGCCCATGTTCCTCCCCAATCTCCTCACTGTCTGAGTTTGCCACCGCTGGTGGGCCACAACAACCCATTAGTGCTTATGACCCATTTCTGAAGTTCCAATGGTTGCCCCCCATCCCCAGCAGGGTGTTCGACAACTGGCTTTCATTGACAGCCGTCTCATAGTCATATGATCACATTTTACAATGGTTTTTTGTTGTTGTTTTTGCTGAAAACTGGACTCGCGGCCAGAAGAGGCAGGCTCCAATATGGTCGTAAGTCGAGGATTACGTGCAACTCAAAGTAAATGAGCCAAGCCACATTATCAATAGCGGAGGGAACCGAGAGTATCCCTCTCCCATCAGATCAGAGATAGTGGAACTTTCCCGAAAGTCTAGAAAACAAGACCTTTGCCCCATAACAAGACGTCCAATGTTTTGAGTCAAAACACCGTTTTATTTTCAGTGCCCAGTTTCTAGCACACAACAGGCTACCGAGGGAGAAATGAGATGTTTGGGGAGACCTGATGAAAGGCTTCCAAGCAGAAAAACTGAGCTGCCATATTTGAAAAAAAAAAAAAAAGACATTTTAAACTGAAAGGTCTCTCGGGCTCCTTGCCCACCCCAGCCAAAAATGCCCTCTCCGGTTTTGGAGCACAGCCCCTCTAAGCAGCTCCTTAGCTAAGAAAAACTTGAAAGTGCGTGACAACACAATACCCTTCTTTCCTGTCCTTTCACCACAAAGTTATTCACTTTCACCTACGTTAAGTTCTGTGGACTTCAATTTTCAGAATTCCGCAATCAAGCACCCCAAAATTTCGCCATTTCAAGTACATTAAGAAGTCCGGACTTCAACTCCCAGAATTCCACAGTCAATTACCACAAAGTTTCTCAGTTTCAACTATCTATCTATCTATCTATCTATCTATCTATCTATCTATCTATCTATCTATCTATCTATCTATCTATCTATCTATCTATTTGATTTCTATACCGCCCTTCTCCCGGAGGACTCAGGGCGGTTTACAGCCAGAATAAATCAACATAAACAAGAATTAAGACATTTTAAAAATCTGATTCTAATATGGCCAAAATAAGTTAAAACTATGATAAATCCCTAATAAAAACCCCCACATTTAAAATTATGTTAGGCCAGGCCCACATGGCGAAATAAAAAGGTCTTAAACTCGCGTTTGAAGGTACGGAGGTCAGGGAGTGCCGCAACCCCGGAGGCAGCTCATTCCAAAGGGCAGGAGCCCCCACAGAGAAGGCCCTCCCCCTGGGGGCCGCCAGTCGACCTTGCGGCCGATCTCTGCCCCCCTGCCAACACCGTCTGCGATCAGTCAGAGAGATTGGAGGAGAACCACCAAAAAACGGTGCCCCCCACTCCTAAACCCCCCAGCCGTCGCAGCAAGATACCATGGTCGATGGTATCAAAAGCCGCTGAAAGATCTAATAGGACCAGGACAGAGGAATAACCCTTGTCCCGAGACCTCCAGAGATCATCTACCAACGTGACCAAAGTCGTCTCTGTGCTGTACCCAGGCCTGAAGCCGGACTGGAACGGGTCTAGATAGACAGTTTCATCCAGGTACTGGGGGAGCTGTCGTGCCACCACACTCTCAACAACCTTCGCCACAAAACGAAGGTTGGAGACAGGACGATAATTCGTTAAAACAGCTGGGTCCAGGGAGGGCTTCTTGAGGAGGGGCCTCACCACCGCCTCTTGAGGGGGGGCCTCACCACCACTACATTTTGATGGACTTCACTCCCAGAATTCCACAATAAATCACCACAAAGTTTCTCAGTTTCAACTACATTTTGATGGACTTCAACTTCCAGAATCCCACAATCAATTACCACAAAGTTTCTCAGTTTCAACTACATCAAGATGGACTTCAACTCCCACAGTTCCAACTCAGCTACCCCAAAGTTTCTGTTTCAATTACATTTAAGCTGCAAGGACTTCAATTTTCAGAATTCCGCAATGAGCTCCCAACAAAATTTTGCAACTTCGACTACATTAAGAAGCATGAAAGGAGGAAGGAAAATAAGATACATACTAGTAGATTTAAGGGAATTGCATTAATATTATTGATTGTGGATGGTCAACAAAGTTAAAGGGTTTTTATGTAAGTTTTGAATACGATGATGTATATTATGTATAGTAAAACAGAATAGTAGATGAAATGTGAAATGGCAATTTGGTTTATTTTTTGTAGGAATTTAGCACCTATCCCCCTCCTAGAAGAATGAAATATTTTAGAAAATATTTAAAAAGGCAGAATGTATTTCCCTGGATGAGAAATGGAGAAACATGTTTTAAAGACAAAGCAGCTCCCTGCAACTTCCTGCCACCCCCCCCCCCCTTTGTCAATGGGTCAAAGGTAGAAACTCATTCTCCTCAGCTTTGTCAATGGGCCATTAAAGCTTCAGCCAATCTCACTCAATCCCCCCACCTTCCTCAATAGACCATCATTTGCAACACAATAGAACAGAAACTCACCACATGGCAAGGCTCAGGCAAGCTTGAGGGACAACCTACAATGTTAGCTAAGACCCCTAGACCACCTGGGAGTTTGACAACAATCAGGATACTCTTCCTGTGCCCCAGAAAGTTCAAAGCTCAGAAAAAGCATAAAGCCAGGGAGCACACAGGATCTCAGCCCTTTTCTGTTCAGGAACTCAAGCCATGTGATCCTGACCACCATTAAACCATCTTTCCAAGCAGCCTCCATGTTTCCAGTGTCTTTGTCCCCACTTGGAACTGAACCCAGATGGATATTTCTTCCAACATTTTGAAGACAATTTAAATTAAGAGACAAAGTTGAAAGGTTTAAAAAGCGGGATGGGGAATTCGAGAAATATACAGTATTTAGCAATGGAGAAATAAGATAATTAATTGATGTTATTATAAGAGTTTAGGAATTAAGGGCGGATAGTGATATTGTTTATGTATTAAGAAGAACATAAGATAAGATAAAGAAATATGGAAAGAGAATATAGCTGAAATTGGAAATAAGAGATATGATGTAAAATGGATTTGAAGAAAAAGAAAAACATGGCAGAAGCTGAAATAATAAGATAGGGTGAAAAATAATTAATTTGCGATAAAGGATTATATAAAAGAGATGAATACGGAAAAATGGGAAGATACCCAGGCAACACACTGTTCATAAAATATGTATGATGAAAGAAAAATTCTAATAAAACTTGTTTACAAAAAGGAGGAGGAGGAGGAGGAAGAAGAAGAGGAAGGGGAAGAGGAAGGGGAAGAAGAAGAAGAGGAGGAGGAGGAGGAGGAGGAGGAGGAGGAGGAGGAAGAAGAAGAAGAAGAAGAAGGGCAAGAGAAAGTGGAAGAAGAAGAAGAAAAGGAGGAGGAGGAGGAAGAAGAAGGAAGAGAAGAAGGAGAAGGAGAAGAAGACGAGGAGGAGGAGAAGGGGAGGAGGAGGAGGAGGAAGAAGAAGAAGAAGAAGAAGAAGAAGAAGAAGGGCAAGAGAAAGTGGAAGAAGAAGAAGAAAAGGAGGAGGAGGAAGAAGAAGGAAGAGAAGAAGGAGAAGGAGAAGAAGAAGAGGAGGAGGAGAAGGAGGAGGAGGAGGAGGAAGAAGAAGAAGAAGAAGAAGAAGAAGAAGAAGGGCAAGAGAAAGTGGAAGAAGAAGAAGAAAAGGAGGAGGAGGAGGAAGAAGAAGGAAGAGAAGAAGGAGAAGGAGAAGAAGACGAGGAGGAAGAAGAAGAAGAAGAAGAAGAAGAAGAAGAAGAAGAAGAAGAAGAAGAAGAAGAAGAAGAAGAAGAAGAAGAAGAAGAAGAAGAAGAAGAAGAAGAAGAAGAAGAAGAATGGACTTCAACTCCCAGAATTCCACAACCAGCTACCATAAAGTTTCTCAATTTCAACCACATTAACATATATGGACTTCAACTCCCAGAATTCTAAGCCAGCTAATATGTTTCAACGATATTAAGATGTGTGGACTTCAGCTCCCAGAATTCCACAGCCAGCAAAACTGGCGGGGGGAATTCTGGGAGTTGAAGTCCATACATCTTAAAGTGGTTGAGGTTGGGAGTCACAGTTTTACCCCAAGAGGATGCAAACAATACCTTGACAAAGGTTGTCATCCAGGGATGAACCTTCCAGAGGCGGCGGCGGCTGAGTTGGCGGAGGAGGGAGACCATGAGACAGCAGGGGAGGGGGCTGGGAGGGCGGAGGAGGGGCTGTGCACATCTGGGAGCGAGCCTGAGAAATGGGGAGGGGTGGAGGGGTCTGGGACTTTGGGGGAGGTGGGGGTGGCTGGGTGGGGAGGCAACATGAGAAAACCTTCCCCAACAGCAAACGGAGAGACCCGCCAGGAAGGTGGTTCATCTCAAGCGGGTATTGGAGGGAACTCCGCGAGCCGAGGGTCCCAAGGAGCTGCGCGGCGGTTTCGTGGGGGCTTTGGGTGGGATGGCCGGAGGTAGGAGCTCGCCATCCAGGGAGACAGAGCCGCCCCCTTTGTTGCGACGGGGCGGCTTGGGCATCAAAGGCGGGCAGCGTAAGGGAAGGGGCTCAGCCGTGGAACGGTAGCTGGTCAGCACGACCCCTCCTTCGGGGTGCCCGTTGGTGGACGGCGGAGAGTCCAGGGGCTTTTTGCTTCGGGAGGAGCGGCGAGATTTCGGGATCCTGCCCGCTGCGATGGAGGAAGGCTGGGCAGGCGAGGCACCGATCCCCAGGAATTTTTGGAAGGAGGCTCCCCCTTCGTCGGCAGAGGATGATAGGTCAGACGCCAGCCCGTTCTCCGCATCCTGCAGCCGGGACGTTGCCGGAACCCAAACCAAAACCATGCCCGGGTTCTGTTGATGGCAAACACAGGGGCAGCCGGACAGACAGGCAGTGGGAAGATCCAGCCCGTTTTGCTCCGCCTCCGACAATACCGATAGCTGGGTTTCCGTGCAAGGATCTGAGAGGAAGCATAGGAAGAGAGACCATTTTTATTTATTTTATTTGTTTATTTATACCCCACCTTTACTGCTTTTACAAATAAGGCAGCAAACATATCCAGTACAACTTCCTCTTCCTATTCCCCCCCACAACAACAACCTTGTGAGGTGGCTTGGGCTAAGACAAAGACTTGACTAGCTCAAAGTTACCCAGCTGGCTTTTGTGCCTAGAGCTGGACTAGAACTCACAAACTCCTGGTGGTAGACCTAAGGACACCCAGCTGACTTTCCTATATACCTAGGGCAGGATTAGAACTCCCAGCCTCCTGGTGATTGGTCCAAAGTCACCCAGCCAGCTTTTGTGCCTAGAGCAGGACTAGAACTCACAAACTCCTAGTGATTGGCCTAAGGACACCCAGCCAACTGTCATACATACCTAAGGCAGGATTAGAATTCCCAGCCTCCTGGTGATTGGTCCAAGGTCACCCAGCCAGCCTAGAGTGATTGGTCCAAGGTCACCCAGCCGGCTTTTGTGCATAGGGCGGGACTAGGACTCACAGTTTCCTGGTTGATTGGCTAAGGACACTCAGCTGGTTTTCATGGATAAGGTGGGAGTTGAACTCACCATCTCTTGCTTTCTAGCCTAGTGCCTTAACCATTAGACCTCACTATCTACTGAATGAAGCCGGGGTGAAATCTACTTACCTACCTTACAGGTTCGGAAGACCTTTTGCGCATGTGCAGAAGGTAAAAAACACATTACTTCCTGGTTAAAACCAAGTAATGACACCCAGGCGGTGGGGGGAGACTTCGCTCTGCCATTGCTACCGGATTGCCAGACTACCGGCCACGATCGCTACCAGATCGCATGATCCGGTCTGATCCAGGAGCATTCCACCCCTGAATGAAGGGGAAGAAAACTTCTGGTTCGCGGCAGGTAAGAACACAAGGACAGCAAAGCATTTCACAACCTCTGCGGTTCACAGATTCAACCGACCCCAAAATTCCAGTTATTTTATCTGCCGTGTTATGTGTCTAGCCTGGATGGAACCAGGATAAAACTCAGAAATGTGGGGTTTATTTCTACTTCATTGATGGAAACCCAAAGCGGGGAGAACTGAACACTTCGGTGTCTTGCAAACTGCCGCGAAGATGCGGTTTATGCTGAGCCCACGCTTGCACTTTTTAAAAAGGCATTCACAGGGGGTCCTCGACCTACGACCACAATGGAACCCAACATTTATGTTGCTAAGTGAGAAATTCGTTAAGTGAGTTTTGCCCAGTGGTGAAATCCAAGTTTTTATACTACCGGTTCTGCGGGTGCAGCTTGTTGGATGTGGCAGGGGAAAGATACTGCAAAATCTCCATTCCCACCCCACTCCTGGAGGAAGGATACTGCAAAATCTCCATTCCCTCCCCACTCCTGGAGGAAGGATACTGCAAAATCTCCATTCCCACCCCACTCCTGGAGGAAGGATACTGCAAAATCTCCATTCCCTCCCCACTCCTGGAAGAAGGATACTGCAAAATCTCCATTCCCTCCCCACTCCTGGAAGAAGGATATTGCAAAATCTCCATTCCCTCCCCACTCCTGGAAGAAGGATACTGCAAAATCTCCATTCCCTCCCCACTCCTGGAAGAAGGATACTGCAAAATCTCCATTCCCACCCCACTCCTGGAGGAAGGATACTGCAAAATCTCCATTCCCTCCCCACTCCTGGGGGAAGGATACTGCAAAATCTCCATTCCCTCCCCACTCCTGGGGGAAGGATACTGCAAAATCTCCATTCCCTCCCCACTCCTGGAGGAAGGATACTGCAAAATCTCCATTCCCTCCCCACTCCTGGAGGAAGGATACTGCAAAATCTCCATTCCCTCCCCACTCCTGGGGGAAGGATACTGCAAAATCTCCATTCCCTCCCCACTCCTGGAGGAAGGATACTGCAAAATCTCCATTCCCTCCCCACTCCTGGAGGAAGGATACTGCAAAATCTCCATTCCCTCCCCACTCCTGGAGGAAGGATACTGCAAAATCTCCATTCCCTCCCCACTCCTGGAAGAAGGATACTGCAAAATCTCCATTCCCTCCCCACTCCTGGAAGAAGGATATTGCAAAATCTCCATTCCCTCCCCACTCCTGGAAGAAGGATACTGCAAAATCTCCATTCCCTCCCCACTCCTGGAAGAAGGATACTGCAAAATCTCCATTCCCACCCCACTCCTGGAGGAAGGATACTGCAAAATCTCCATTCCCTCCCCACTCCTGGAGGAAGGATACTGCAAAATCTCCATTCCCTCCCCACTCCTGGAGGAAGGATACTGCAAAATCTCCATTCCCTCCCCACTCCTGGAGGAAGGATACTGCAAAATCTCCATTCCCTCCCCACTCCTGGAGGAAGGATACTGCAAAATCTCCATTCCCTCCCCACTCCTGGGGGAAGGATACTGCAAAATCTCCATTCCCTCCCCACTCCTGGGGGAAGGATACTGCAAAATCTCCATTCCCTCCCCACTCCTGGAGGAAGGATACTGCAAAATCTCCATTCCCTCCCCACTCCTGGAGGAAGGATACTGCAAAATCTCCATTCCCTCCCCACTCCTGGAAGAAGGATACTGCAAAATCTCCATTCCCTCCCCACTCCTGGAAGAAGGATATTGCAAAATCTCCATTCCCTCCCCACTCCTGGAAGAAGGATACTGCAAAATCTCCATTCCCTCCCCACTCCTGGAAGAAGGATACTGCAAAATCTCCATTCCCTCCCCACTCCTGGGGGAAGGATACTGCAAAATCTCCATTCCCACCCCACTCCTGGAGGAAGGATACTGCAAAATCCCCATTTCGCCATTTCAAGTACATTAAGAAGTCCGGACTTCAACTCCCAGAATTCCACAGTCAATTACCACAAAGTTTCTCAGTTTCAACTATCTATCTATCTATCTATCTATCTATCTATCTATCTATCTATCTATCTATCTATCTATCTATCTATCTATCTATTTGATTTCTATACCGCCCTTCTCCCGGAGGACTCAGGGCGGTTTACAGCCAGAATAAATCAACATAAACAAGAATTAAGACATTTTAAAAATCTGATTCTAATATGGCCAAAATAAGTTAAAACTATGATAAATCCCTAATAAAAACCCCCACATTTAAAATTATGTTAGGCCAGGCCCACATGGCGAAATAAAAAGGTCTTAAACTCGCGTTTGAAGGTACGGAGGTCAGGGAGTGCCGCAACCCCGGAGGCAGCTCATTCCAAAGGGCAGGAGCCCCCACAGAGAAGGCCCTCCCCCTGGGGGCCGCCAGTCGACCTTGCGGCCGATCTCTGCCCCCCTGCCAACACCGTCTGCGATCAGTCAGAGAGATTGGAGGAGAACCACCAAAAAACGGTGCCCCCCACTCCTAAACCCCCCAGCCGTCGCAGCAAGATACCATGGTCGATGGTATCAAAAGCCGCTGAAAGATCTAATAGGACCAGGACAGAGGAATAACCCTTGTCCCGAGACCTCCAGAGATCATCTACCAACGTGACCAAAGTCGTCTCCGTGCTGTACCCAGGCCTGAAGCCGGACTGGAACGGGTCTAGATAGACAGTTTCATCCAGGTACTGGGGGAGCTGTCGTGCCACCACACTCTCAACAACCTTCGCCACAAAACGAAGGTTGGAGACAGGACGATAATTCGTTAAAACAGCTGGGTCCAGGGAGGGCTTCTTGAGGAGGGGCCTCACCACCGCCTCTTGAGGAGGGGCCTCACCACCACTACATTTTGATGGACTTCCACTCCCAGAATTCCACAATAAATCACCACAAAGTTTCTCAGTTTCAACTACATTTTGATGGACTTCAACTTCCAGAATCCCACAATCAATTACCACAAAGTTTCTCAGTTTCAACTACATCAAGATGGACTTCAACTCCCACAGTTCCAACTCAGCTACCCCAAAGTTTCTGTTTCAATTACATTTAAGCTGCAAGGACTTCAATTTTCAGAATTCCGCAATGAGCTCCCAACAAAATTTTGCAACTTCGACTACATTAAGAAGCATGAAAGGAGGAAGGAAAATAAGATACATACTAGTAGATTTAAGGGAATTGCATTAATATTATTGATTGTGGATGGTCAACAAAGTTAAAGGGTTTTTATGTAAGTTTTGAATACGATGATGTATATTATGTATAGTAAAACAGAATAGTAGATGAAATGTGAAATGGCAATTTGGTTTATTTTTTGTAGGAATTTAGCACCTATCCTCCTAGAAGAATGAAATATTTTAGAAAATATTTAAAAAGGCAGAATGTATTTCCCTGGATGAGAAATGGAGAAACATGTTTAAAAGACAAAGCAGCTCCCTGCACCTTCCTGCCCCCCCCCCCCCCCTTTGTCAATGGGTCAAAGGTAGAAACTCATTCTCCTCAGCTTTGTCAATGGGCCATTAAAGCTTCAGCCAATCTCACTCAATCCCCCCACCTTCCTCAATAGACCATCATTTGCAACACAATAGAACAGAAACTCACCACATGGCAAGGCTCAGGCAAGCTTGAGGGACAACCTACAATGTTAGCTAAGACCCCTAGACCACCTGGGAGTTTGACAACAATCAGGATACTCTTCCTGTGCCCCAGAAAGTTCAAAGCTCAGAAAAGCATAAAGCCAGGGAGCACACAGGATCTCAGCCCTTTTCTGTTCAGGAACTCAAGCCATGTGATCCTGACCACCATTAAACCATCTTTCCAAGCAGCCTCCATGTTTCCAGTGTCTTTGTCCCCACTTGGAACTGAACCCAGATGGATATTTCTTCCAACATTTTGAAGACAATTTAAATTAAGAGACAAAGTTGAAAGGTTTAAAAAGCGGGATGGGGAATTCGAGAAATATACAGTATTTAGCAATGGAGAAATAAGATAATTAATTGATGTTATTATAAGAGTTTAGGAATTAAGGGCGGATAGTGATATTGTTTATGTATTAAGAAGAACATAAGATAAGATAAAGAAATATGGAAAGAGAATATAGCTGAAATTGGAAATAAGAGATATGATGTAAAATGGATTTGAAGAAAAAGAAAACATGGCAGAAGCTGAAATAATAAGATAGGGTGAAAAATAATTAATTTGCGATAAAGGATTATATAAAAGAGATGAATACGGAAAAATGGGAAGATACCCAGGCAACACACTGTTCATAAAATATGTATGATGAAAGAAAAATTCTAATAAAACTTGTTTACAAAAAGGAGGAGGAGGAGGAGGAAGAAGAAGAGGAAGGGAAGAGGAAGGGAAGAAGAAGAAGAGGAGGAGGAGGAGGAGGAGGAGGAGGAAGAAGAAGAAGAAGAAGGGCAAGAGAAAGTGGAAGAAGAAGAAGAAAGGAGGAGGAGGAGGAAGAAGAAGGAAGAGAAGAAGGAGAAGGAGAAGAAGACGAGGAGGAAGAAGAAGAGGAGGAGGAGAAGGAGAAGAAGAAGAAGAAGAAGAAGAAGAAGAAGAAGGGCAAGAGAAAGTGGAAGAAGAAGAAGAAAAGGAGGAGGAGGAGGAAGAAGAAGGAAGAGAAGAAGGAGAAGGAGAAGAAGACGAGGAGGAAGAAGAAGAAGAAGAAGAAGAAGAAGAAGAAGAAGAAGAAGAAGAAGAAGAAGAAGAAGAAGAAGAAGAAGAAGAAGAAGAAGAAGAAGAAGAAGAATGGACTTCAACTCCCAGAATTCCACAACCAGCTACCATAAAGTTTCTCAATTTCAACCACATTAACATATATGGACTTCAACTCCCAGAATTCTAAGCCAGCTAATATGTTTCAACGATATTAAGATGTGTGGACTTCAGCTCCCAGAATTCCACAGCCAGCAAAACTGGCGGGGGGAATTCTGGGAGTTGAAGTCCATACATCTTAAAGTGGTTGAGGTTGGGAGTCACAGTTTTACCCCAAGAGGATGCAAACAATACCTTGACAAAGGTTGTCATCCAGGGATGAACCTTCCAGAGGCGGCGGCGGCTGAGTTGGCGGAGGAGGGAGACCATGAGACAGCAGGGGAGGGGGCTGGGAGGGCGGAGGAGGGGCTGTGCACATCTGGGAGCGAGCCTGAGAAATGGGGAGGGGTGGAGGGGTCTGGGACTTTGGGGGAGGTGGGGGTGGCTGGGTGGGGGGAGGCAACATGAGAAAACCTTCCCCAACAGCAAACGGAGAGACCCGGCCAGGAAGGTGGTTCATCTCAAGCGGGTATTGGAGGGAACTCCGGCGAGCCGAGGGTCCCAAGGAGCTGCGCGGCGGTTTCGTGGGGGCTTTGGGTGGGATGGCCGGAGGTAGGAGCTCGCCATCCAGGGAGACAGAGCCGCCCCCTTTGTTGCGACGGGGCGGCTTGGGCATCAAAGGCGGGCAGCGTAAGGGAAGGGGCTCAGCCGTGGAACGGTAGCTGGTCAGCACGACCCCTCCTTCGGGGTGCCCGTTGGTGGACGGCGGAGAGTCCAGGGGCTTTTTGCTTCGGGAGGAGCGGCGAGATTTCGGGATCCTGCCCGCTGCGATGGAGGAAGGCTGGGCAGGCGAGGCACCGATCCCCAGGAATTTTTGGAAGGAGGCTCCCCCTTCGTCGGCAGAGGATGATAGGTCAGACGCCAGCCCGTTCTCCGCATCCTGCAGCCGGGACGTTGCCGGAACCCAAACCAAAACCATGCCCGGGTTCTGTTGATGGCAAACACAGGGGCAGCCGGACAGACAGGCAGTGGGAAGATCCAGCCCGTTTTGCTCCGCCTCCGACAATACCGATAGCTGGGTTTCCGTGCAAGGATCTGAGAGGAAGCATAGGAAGAGAGACCATTTTTATTTATTTTATTTGTTTATTTATACCCCACCTTTACTGCTTTTACAAATAAGGCAGCAAACATATCCAGTACAACTTCCTCTTCCTATTCCCCCCCACAACAACAACCTTGTGAGGTGGCTTGGGCTAAGACAAAGACTTGACTAGCTCAAAGTTACCCAGCTGGCTTTTGTGCCTAGAGCTGGACTAGAACTCACAAACTCCTGGTGGTAGACCTAAGGACACCCAGCTGACTTTCCTATATACCTAGGGCAGGATTAGAACTCCCAGCCTCCTGGTGATTGGTCCAAAGTCACCCAGCCAGCTTTTGTGCCTAGAGCAGGACTAGAACTCACAAACTCCTAGTGATTGGCCTAAGGACACCCAGCCAACTGTCATACATACCTAAGGCAGGATTAGAATTCCCAGCCTCCTGGTGATTGGTCCAAGGTCACCCAGCCAGCCTAGAGTGATTGGTCCAAGGTCACCCAGCCGGCTTTTGTGCATAGGGCGGGACTAGGACTCACAGTTTCCTGGTTGATTGGCTAAGGACACTCAGCTGGTTTTCATGGATAAGGTGGGAGTTGAACTCACCATCTCTTGCTTTCTAGCCTAGTGCCTTAACCATTAGACCTCACTATCTACTGAATGAAGCCGGGGTGAAATCTACTTACCTACCTTACAGGTTCGGAAGACCTTTGCATGTGCAGAAGGTAAAAACACATTACTTCCTGGTTAAAACCAAGTAATGACACCCAGGCGGTGGGGAGACTTCGCTCTGCCATTGCTACGGATTGCCAGACTACCGGCCACGATCGCTACCAGATCGCATGATCCGGTCTGATCCAGGAGCATTCCACCCCTGAATGAAGGGGAAGAAAACTTCTGGTTCGCGGCAGGTAAGAACACAAGGACAGCAAAGCATTTCACAACCTCTGCGGTTCACAGATTCAACCGACCCCAAAATTCCAGTTATTTTATCTGCCGTGTTATGTGTCTAGCCTGGATGGAACCAGGATAAAACTCAGAAATGTGGGGTTTATTTCTACTTCATTGATGGAAACCCAAAGCGGGGAGAACTGAACACTTCGGTGTCTTGCAAACTGCCGCGAAGATGCGGTTTATGCTGAGCCCACGCTTGCACTTTTTAAAAAGGCATTCACAGGGGGTCCTCGACCTACGACCACAATGGAACCCAACATTTATGTTGCTAAGTGAGAAATTCGTTAAGTGAGTTTTGCCCAGTGGTGAAATCCAAGTTTTTATACTACCGGTTCTGCGGGTGCAGCTTGTTGGATGTGGCAGGGGAAAGATACTGCAAAATCTCCATTCCCACCCCACTCCTGGAGGAAGGATACTGCAAAATCTCCATTCCCTCCCCACTCCTGGAGGAAGGATACTGCAAAATCTCCATTCCCACCCCACTCCTGGAGGAAGGATACTGCAAAATCTCCATTCCTCCCACTCCTGGAAGAAGGATACTGCAAAATCTCCATTCCTCCCACTCCTGGAAGAAGGATATTGCAAAATCTCCATTCCTCCCACTCCTGGAAGAAGGATACTGCAAAATCTCCATTCCTCCCACTCCTGGAAGAAGGATACTGCAAAATCCATTCCTCCCACTCCTGGAGGAAGGATACTGCAAAATCTCCATTCCTCCCACTCCTGGAGGAAGGATACTGCAAAATCTCCATTCCTCCCACTCCTGGAGGAAGGATACTGCAAAATCTCCATTCCCACCCCACTCCTGGAGGAAGGATACTGCAAAATCTCCATTCCTCCCACTCCTGGAGGAAGGATACTGCAAAATCTCCATTCCACCCCACTCCTGGAGGAAGGATACTGCAAAATCTCCATTCCTCCCACTCCTGGAGGAAGGATACTGCAAAATCTCCATTCCTCCCACTCCTGGAGGAAGGATACTGCAAAATCTCCATTCCTCCCACTCCTGGAGGAAGGATACTGCAAAATCTCCATTCCTCCCACTCCTGGAAGAAGGATACTGCAAAATCCATTCCTCCCACTCCTGGAAGAAGGATATTGCAAAATCTCCATTCCTCCCACTCCTGGAAGAAGGATACTGCAAAATCTCCATTCCTCCCACTCCTGGAAGAAGGATACTGCAAAATCTCCATTCCCACCCCACTCCTGGAGGAAGGATACTGCAAAATCTCCATTCCTCCCACTCCTGGAGGAAGGATACTGCAAAATCTCCATTCCTCCCACTCCTGGAGGAAGGATACTGCAAAATCTCCATTCCCACCCCACTCCTGGAGGAAGGATACTGCAAAATCTCCATTCCTCCCACTCCTGGAGGAAGGATACTGCAAAATCTCCATTCCTCCCACTCCTGGAGGAAGGATACTGCAAAATCTCCATTCCCTCCCCACTCCTGGAGGAAGGATACTGCAAAATCTCCATTCCCACCCCACTCCTGGAGGAAGGATACTGCAAAATCTCCATTCCCTCCCCACTCCTGGAGGAAGGATACTGCAAAATCTCCATTCCCTCCCCACTCCTGGAAGAAGGATACTGCAAAATCTCCATTCCCTCCCCACTCCTGGAAGAAGGATATTGCAAAATCTCCATTCCCTCCCCACTCCTGGAAGAAGGATACTGCAAAATCTCCATTCCCTCCCCACTCCTGGAAGAAGGATACTGCAAAATCTCCATTCCCACCCCACTCCTGGAGGAAGGATACTGCAAAATCTCCATTCCCACCCCACTCCTGGAGGAAGGATACTGCAAAATCTCCATTCTCTCCCCACTCCTGGAGGAAGGATACTGCAAAATCTCCATTCCCTCCCCACTCCTGGAAGAAGGATATTGCAAAATCTCCATTTCCACCCTACTGTGGGACCAGCCGGAGGTGGCTTTTGCTGGTTCTCTGAACTACTCAAAATTTCCACTACCGGTTCTCCAGAACCTGTCAGAACCTGCTGGATTTCACCCCTGGTTTTGCCCGATTTTACGACTTTCCAGCCGCTTTTTTTAAGTGACTCGCTGCAGGTATTAAAGTGAATAAGAAAGGTTACAAAAGGGGACCACACAGCCTCAGAACACGGCAACCGTCATCAATATGAACCGGTGGTCAAGCATCCGAATGTAAATCACATGACCACAGAGGTGCTGCAACGGTCGTAAGTGTGAAATGTGGTCAGAAGTCCCTTTTTCCAGGGAGGTTGCAACTTTGTTCAAAAGTCACTAAACAAACTGTTGCAAATTGAGGATTTCCAGGATTGGCGGTCCAATTGGAGGTGTGTGATTATTTTTTTCTCTACCTACTGACTTACAATTTTTTAGGATTGCAAGGGTGCAACATTGAAATCTAATCCGCTCCAAACCGGACTCCTGTTATGTCCTCCTCGCCTCCGTCTGAATGATGGCTTAATTAGCCGGCTCTTATCAGCTCTGGCAGCAAAAGAGCCAGCGTCTGCCAAGAGCCTTAGTTGGCTGCCAAGACGCTGGTGAGTCACAACCTTCAGCTCTAGTCAATCCGTGGATTTGCCTGATACAAAGAGACACACCAGCTCTTGCTGCCTTTTATATCCTGTGGGGTGTGGCTCCATGACTCAGCACTTCCTAGGCCTGCCCCTCCCCTGCTTCTGTTGTTCTCTTCTCTCCTGCCTACGAAACCTGGGATTGAGCCAAGCCTGATTGCTGTCAGCTGGCTCTGCAGGCGTGGCGGGGGGGGAGGGAAAGAGTCAGGAGAAGGAGGCCTTGTTATCTCTTTCGCTTGGCCTGCTTCTGGCTCCTGGAGCTGATCCAGGGAGGCCAGTGCTTCCGAGGTAAGTCCTTACGGCCCTTCCCCCTCACTGTCCAAGTCACTTTCTGGCAGCAGGCCCGGCTCGAAGGCATTTTCGGGCATGGGGCCAGGTTCGGGGACAGGAGCCACAACAACTCCGGATTCAAGGAGGCCCATCTGCCCACCAAGCGTGTTTGACACTGCTGGACTAGGAGCATGGAGAGTTCTGAGTTCTAATCCTGCCTTAGGTGTGAAAGCCAGCTGGATGATGTTGCGAAAAATCGAGGAGGGATCTAGTTCGAAAAATGCTGACTAGAAACCTACAGGGAGCCATCCAAAGGATCACAGCAGTCTACTTTCTTGAACCCCAGTCAAAGCTGGCTCACTTACCCAACCGATCCGGGTTCTCTTTTTCTCCCGTGGCTTTTTCTTCCTCATTCTCATCCTGCTGGCAGCTGGAAGGCGGCGATCGGATACTTTTTTCACCTTCCTCTTTCTCCGAAGGGCCCGTTTGATCAAAGTGTACCACAATCTTACGAACGGCGCCCGATTTCTGCAGCTTGTGCAAGGGCTGAGCTGGGCAGCCCGGGTGTTCGGTGGCTGGAGAGCGCCCGTCCTTCTCCAGCGGCAAAGGAGGGGTAGGGACCCGGAACAGCTTGGCTGAATCCGGTCTGGGGGGTAGGTACGGACGTGGCCTAGTGGGCGGACGAGGCTTGATAATGCGCGTGGGTTTCTGAGAGGGAGGCGTGGCGGGAGGCAGGGGGTCTAAGGAGGACATCTTCACTCCAGGAAGGTCATCTGGAACGGCTCCCCTGTGGCTTCATTTCCTGCAGGGGAAGAAAAGAAAATAGAAATACCATTAATTGAATTTATGTGCTGGGCCGGAAGGGAAGGAGGTGTTATTTTATTTATTTTTATTTTATTTATTTATTATTAAAATTTTTATACCGCCCTATCTCCCGAAGGACTCAGGGCGGTTTACAGCCTTATAAAAACATAAAAAACATAAGAATAAATACAAGTTAAAACAACATTTTAAAAAACTTATTACATTAGGCCAAATTTAAAAATATCAATTAAAATAGCACAAAAACCCATTTAAAATTAATTTTTAAAAACTAAACCCTAGGCCAGCCCCGCACAAATAAATAGATGTGTCTTAAGCTGTGTATAAAATGGTATTTTATACCATTTGAGACTGTAATGTTCCTTGTAATATTCCTATTACATCTATATAGGGCAGTGATGGATAACTTTTTCTGGACCGAGTTCCCAAAGCACGCGTGTGCATGCTTGAATGTGCATGCGCGCACCCGAACCCCAAAATGCAATGCCCACGTGGGCCCCGCTTGCACACCCAGCCTTGTTCATGGCCCCTGTACATGCACCTTGCCTCCTGCACATGCGTGCGCGGTCCCCCACATGCATCCCGCCCCACAGCATGAATGCATGGGACCCCACCTGTGCCCCACCTCCTGCACATGCGCGGCAGAGACCAGCTGGCTGACGGGAAGCGTGCACACATGCACGGCAGAGCTGAGCTGGGGCAACGGCTCGCGTGCCCACAGAGAGGGCTCTGTGTGCTACCTGTGGCACGCATGCCATAGGTTCACCATCGCGGATACAGGGAGTCCTCGACTTATGACTACGATTGAGCCAAAGTTTCCATTACTAAGAAAGGCAGCTGTTAAGCGTGTTGTGCCCCATTTTGCGACTTTTTTTGCCACAGTTGTTAAGCAAATCAATGCAGTTTCTAACGAAATCCTGTGATCATTAAGCAAACCTGACTTCCCTGCCTAGACTTTGATTGTCAGAAACCCGCCGGGAAGGTTACGAATGGTTATGATCACATGATCATAAATACATGCCAGTTGCCAAGTGCCCAAATTTGGTCACGTGGCCCTGGGAATGCCACGACGGTCACAAAACTGTGAAGACCGGGTCATAAATCAGCTTCTTCAGTGCTGTTGTAACTACATTCGTTAAATGAATGCTGAATAGTCCAGGGCTACCTGTATCTCCCCTGTTATTTTCCCTCAGAACAACAACCCTGCGAGGCAGGAAGGGTGGGAAGAGAGAAAGAGATTGGCCCAAAGTCAAAGTTTGCAAACGTTAGGATGGATTTGAACCTTAAGCTGTTTCTAGTTTCTGCCCAACACTTACTTACTTACTTACTTACTTATTTGTCACACAGTATATATAAGCATAAGCATGAGATAATTATACAATATGTAAGCATATATATGAGTATGAGTATGTAATAACTACATTAATTGGATATAACGAAAAGAAACAATAGGACAGGAACGGTAGGCACATTGGTGCTCTTATGCACGCCCCTTACAGACCTCTTAGGAACGGGGTGAGGTCAATAGTAGATAGTTTTTGGTTGAAGCTTTGGGGATTTTGGGAAGAGACCACAGAGTCAGGTAGTGTATTCCAAGCATTAACAACTTTGTTACTGAAGTCATATTTTCTGCAATCAAGATTGGAGCGGTTCACATTAAGCTTAAATCTATTGTGTGCTCGTGTATTGTTGCAATTGAAGCTGAAGTAGTCTTTGACAGGAAGGACATTGTAAGTGATGATTCTATTTATTTATTTATTTATTATTATTTCGATATTTATTTATTTCGATTATTTATTTATTTATTTATTTAGATAAGTACTTATCTGTACTTTAAGTTGCATGTAATAGTTTTAGCATGCATTTTTTGCAGGGGTGGGCTCCTGGGGTTCGCGAGAACCTCTAGCTAAGATTCTGTTCAGTTCGGAGAACCCCCATATTCCACTCCTGGTTGGCCCCTCCCCTCCCATCCCTCCCCACTCCTCCCAGGAGTCCCCACGCAGCCCGTTTTGGATGCAGGTGAGGGCATTTCACGGAGGCGCGGGGAGGGCAGAAAACAGGCCTACTGGAAGTTCGGGAAGGCCAGAAATGGGCCCGTTTCCCGCCTCCAGAGGGCCTCCGGAGCCTGGGGAGGCTGTTTTCGCTCTCCCAGAGGCTCGAGGAAACCCTCCAGAGCCTGGGGAGAGCAAAAATGCCCCCTTGCTGTGGTGCAGGAGGCCGACTAGGCCACGCCCACCATGGCCACGCCCACCCAGCAACTGGCCGGAGACCCCCTTGCTAAAATTTTTGAAACCCACCTGATTTTTTGTATATGTCTCACTTTAAAAAACGTACCCACAAGAAACAATAAAGAAGTAGCAGATATCCTTCTCAGCTTTTTGGAGAAATGATTTATATTTATTATTCTATAGAGGAATATGTACCCGAGACGGGGCTTTTTCAGTGGTGGCTCCAGTTCTGTGAATTCCTTTCTAAAAAGCCAGAAAAGGGCTTTTCCAAATGAGTTTTTTTTTTACAACTGTCTTTTAATTTGTCGGTTTGTTTCCTCTCTATTAATTTCAGTATGTTCCACCTAAAGACATAGTACGTTCTTTAAATGACTGCCTTTTAAATTGTTATTTAAATCGTTGAGCTGCATAACGATTTATATTTATTATAGCAATAGCACTTAAGATTTATATACTGCTTTACAGTGTTTTTACAGCCTTCTCTAAGCAGCTTACAGAGTCAGCATATGGCCCCCAGCAATCTGGGTCCTCATTTTACCGACCGCGGAAGGACGGAAGGCTGAGTCAACCTTGAATTATAAATTATCTATGGGGACAGCTTCTTTCGCTAGAGGCGCTGGCTTGAAATCGTCTTCCTGTCTTTTTTACATTTGTACATTGCTTTTGAGCTGATATTTCCCTTCAGGAATTTTTGTTGATGCTCTAAGAAAGGCAGCATCCCCTGTAATCTGAGATGGATCAGTCCGGTTTATTTTGCCCAGATCCTTAGAACATTCGGCTGCCCTACATGGACTGTACCACTGAAGATACCAGAGGGGGAATATGTTTACATTAGAACGCTCCTGACTTCTGCAAAACATGTTATTTTGGCAAGAATGCCAAAAAGAGAATTTTTTCTTTACAGGAGTTGGAAGAAATATCCATCTGGTTCAGTTCCAAGCCAGGAGAAAGGCACTGGAGACAAAATGGAGGCTGGAGGCTGACTGGAAAGAGGGTCTATTTATTGATGAAGCAGAACCACCAACCACATGTGATTTTGGGGCAGCTGACCCCATGTTGTTGAGTGCGGGGTATTTATACCTTCTCTTGGGCTTTGCACTTGAGCTTCCTGTTTCTGCGCAAAAACATGTATTCTATTGGCTGTCGTCAGACTCCCATAGGTCCCATGTACAAATCCTAGGAGTTTGTCTGAGCTACGTTTGGTTGAAGTTTGGCCTGATGCAATGAAGGGGCTTGTTGGGCAATTCCTATTGTGGCTGAGGGCTAACCCTACCTTTGTTGAATCTTGAGTAAGGGTATTTGCTTATGAGTACGTAGGGACGCGGTGGCTCAGTGGCTAAGACGCCGAGCTTGTCGATCAAAAGGTCGGCAGTTCAGCGGTTCAAATCCCTAGTGCCGCATCACAGAGTGAGCTCCCATTACTTGTTCCAGCTTCTGCCAACCTAGCAGTTCAAAAACCTGCTAGCAGTTCAACCTAGCACGTAAAAAATGCAAGTAAAAAAATAGGGACCACCTTTGGTGGGAAGGTAACAGCGTTCCATGCGCCTTTGGCGTTGAGTCATGCCACTTCGGACAGCTCTGGCTCTTCAGCTTTGAAACGGAGATGAGACTGCCCCCTAGAGTCGGGAACGACTAGCACATATGTGCGAGGGGAACCTTTACCTTTATCTAGAGCTATGTAACTTTTTATCTGACAACTGCTGAGGGCTATTAAGGAAGGTGCGGGGGCTACTTTCCAAGAGCACATTTCTCCATTTCTCATCCAGGGAAATATAATATTCTGCCTTTTTTAAATATTTCCTAAAACATTTCATTCTTCTAGTGGGTGGGTGGTGGGTGCTAACTTTCTACACAAGATTCCCTTCCTTTTCACTCCATTTGGTGCTGGATTTACCCATCCCACTGTTGGAAGAAAAAATCCGTCCAGTTCAGTTCCAAGTTGGGAGAAAGACGCTGGAAATAAGATGGAGGCTGATTAGAAAGAATGTTTATTGATGAAGCAAAACCACTGGCAGCGTGTGGTTCCGGGGTAGCTGACCACCACTGCTGGTGGTTCTTCTTCATCAATAAACCGACTTTCTTTCCAATCAGCCTTCATGTTATTTCCAGCATCTTTCTCCCAGTTTGGAACTGAACCAGACAGATTTTTTCTTCCAACCCCAAGTTGGGCCCATGCAGACAAATTCTCCCTCCCTTTTTCCCCTGGAGAAGGGAAACACAGGTGCTATGCCGTCCTATTTACCCCCATTTTCTATTTCTAAGCCACGCACATGCATGCAAGCCGTGCGCATGAGCAAAGCGCATATGTCGAAAGCTGTGTGCCTGTGCGGAAGGCGTACACGCGAGCGAAGCAAGCGTGCACCAAGCTCAGTGCACGTGGGGATCCCCAAACAGTGAGGATGAAATAGAGATGGCAGCTCCGACCACGTTTTGCTCGCACAAGCACGAAGCCGAAAGCACCAGCCTGAAGATGATGAGTGAGACCTCGTCGAAACGTTGCCAAGATACTCTCAACCTTACACGGGAAAAGACCTGAATATGCCAAAAGGTACATATCTATACCCGTGAAAACCTATGAAAACATATCCATATCTATATCTGTATTGTCGTGTCCCACTCCTCCTCTGACGGCCGGGTCGGGGAAGTCTGTATCAAGCGTGGCTGCAAAGCCTCTGCAGCTTTGCCAAAGTTTTGTCAGAGTTCTCAGGGCAGGCAGGAGACCAGGATGTGACTTCAGCAATCCAAGTTAGACTTTGCCTGACTCAAAGAATGCCAGAAAGCAGATCCTTTATATAGGCCATGGGGTGTGGCTCCATGACTCAGCACTTATCCAGGCCTGCCCCTCCCTTCCTTTTGCTGATGTCGCCTCTCCATTCTCCGGAAGCGTGGATCTATCCATTGCATCATTTCGTCCCCAGCTGCCGGTAATCCCAGCTCGTGGCTGGCTTCAGGCGCACATGCTATCGGAGGGAGGTTTGTTTGCTCGGTTTGTCCAGGCATGGTGCCAGGCCTGGGGGCTGGAGCTTTGCCAGGACATTCTTCTGTACTATCAGTCTCTGGCTGAGATAGCAGGAGATGAGAGGGGCCCGGCTGCGGCGGGGGGATGGGCGAGCGAGGCACAACATATATCTACATCTACATCTATCTATCTATCTATCTATATGGTACAATCTGCAATCTTTCATCGACTTCTTGCAAGCCAAGGCAGGGAAGTCTCAGCGGCAGATTGCAGCGCCAACTCAGAAGGATTAGATCTACCGTTTGCGAGGCCAAATTTCTTGCAAAGGCTAGCTGGAAATTTCAAAAAGGGTTTAATTCATCGGCAAGGCCCTTACAGGGTTCGCCCGTGCACGATCCTTCCGATTAAATCACTTGGAATGGACTTCTGCAATCTCGTTTATTTCTGCCCTGTTTTCTGGCAGCACGTCCTGCCCTCTGGTTAACTGGTTCTCTCGCCTCCTGTCACATTTTCCCAGGGCGCGGTTCTCGCACGCCCATCCAGCTGGGAGAAACAGCGTTGAGCCTGGTCAGAGCCTGCCCGAGAAGCTGGGAAACTAAATAAAAAGTAAACCAAACAGCAGCGTCTCTCCAACACAGGAATGAACATCACCTGCTGCAGAAGACCTTTTAAAAACAACCTTCAGGTTTCTAGCCCTCAAGGCATCTTATCAGAAAAGATTACAGGCCTGGTACTGAGCGGGCAAATGACATGGGTTTTGTAATGTTCAGTAACGTAGTTAATGTGTCTTTTAATTTGATTTGTTTTCTCTCTTTTAAAATGAAGTTCAGGTTTATTTAGCTTTTAACATTCCTGAACTGATATAAACAAGCTGGAGACTAGCTCCAGATAAGAAAAAAGATGGTTAGTACAAATTGGGGTTTCTTTGTGAACTCCGAATAACCTTTTTCCTTTCAATTACGTCCCTTTTGACGTCAGGACCTCATTTTAATAAACATGTGTGATATTATGGGATGCACATATGTAACGTGTTTGACTACATGTGACTGATTTCCTGGTTTCCTAGCGGAGATCAACCCTGACTGCTCTTTAGAAGGCCAGATCCTGAAGATGAAACTGAAATAATTTGGCCACGTAATGAGAAGGAAGGACTCCCTGGAGAAGAGCCTAATGCTGGGAAAGGTGGAGGGCAAAAGAAGAAAGGGACGACAGAGAACGAGATGGATGGATGGAGTCACTGAAGCAGTCGGCGTGAGCTTAAATGGACTCCAGAGGATGGTAGAGGACAGGAAGGCCTGGAGGAACGTTGTCCATGGGGTCGTGATGGGTCAGACACGACTTTGCAGCTAACAACAACAATAAAATGATTTCCTATGCAAATGGAGGAAGGGTAGGTGGTGGGGCAGCCTCCAGGCCTAAAACCCTGTTGTCGAATTTGGTAGCCTAATGCACCAAAACGTGGTCAATACCAGGAGTGGGTTCCACTTATTTTTGCTACTGGTTCACTCTTGGGAACATGTGTGCGCCTTGCGCAAGCACAGCGCTTTTGTGCAGGCGCAGACCGTCTGTGAGGATGTCCGAACAGGTAGGCGAAGCCTCCCGCCGCTACCGGTTTATGCGAATCATGGCGAACCGGTAATAACCCACCACTGGTCGATACAGGTAGCCCTCAACTTACAACCCTTCTTTTAGTGACCGTTCAAAGTTACAACGGCATGGGGGGGAAAAGTGACTTACAGCCATTTTTCACCCTTACAACCACTGCAATATCCCCGTGTGGTCACGTGATCCAAATTCAGGCGCTTGGCAATTGACTCGTATTTCTGACCACTGCAGTGTCCTGTGGTCATGCGATCCCTTTTTGCAACCTTCTGACAAGCGTTTGCCTAGGGGGAAACCCGATTCACTTAAACAACTGGGTTGCTAATTTAACAGCTGCGGTGGCAAGAAAGGTCGTAAAATGGAGCAAAGTTCACTTCACAAGTGTCTCACTTAACAACCGGAATTTGGGGTGGATCGTGGTTGTAAGTTGAGAATAACCTCTATTTCCTTTTTTTTTTAAATCTCCAATCTGCAGTAATTGGTTTCCAATTACTTACCACATCAAGCGTATGTGCTTTCACAATCATTAAATAAAATAATAAGGAACAACTTGCCTCCAGAAGTTGTGAATGTTCCAACACTGGAAGTTTTAAAGAAGAGATTGGATAATAACCATTTATCTGAAGTGGTGTACGGTTTTCTGCCTAGGCAGGGGGTTGGCCTAGAACAGGGGTCGGCAACCTGTGGCTCTGGAGCCACATGTGGCTCTTTCACCCCTCTGCTGCGGCTCCCTGTTGCCAGTCAGCTCCACAACTGATAGGGATTTCGGTTAGGATAGGTAGAGGAAAAAGGATGCCCTGCTAGGAGGAGAAACTATGGTGGGGCGAACCAGATTTCAATTCGCTCCAGAATTGAATGGGAGGTTTCTGGTTAGGGCCTTTGTGGCTCTTTGAGTTTTTAAGGTTGCCGACCTCTGGACTAGAAGGCGTCCAAGGTCCCTTCCAACTCTGTTAATTTATTTCTATTTCTAATCTCAGGCTGGGTGGGGCTGGAAAAAAATGCAGCACTCTCCTCTGTTCCCCCCTCCCCGCTTCCACCCTCTTCCTCCCACCCCGCAGATGAATTCCCAGCCTGCCCATTCTGTTCCAACGTGGGACGGGGATTTCAACACCAGCAGGCACCTTTCCAACCCCTAAAACGTAGACGCAAACATTGTTCTTCGTGTCCGACTCACCAGATACCTTGCAAGCAAGCCAAGAGGATTGCTGGGTGTGGGAGCACACTGGCAACGTGTCTGCTCGGTTGGAGCTGAGAAGGGTACAAGAATGAACGCAAGACAGCTGCTCCCACAGGAGACAGTTGGGGGATGTCAGCTGCCGGGGGGGCGGGGGGAAGAGATATTTTTGGGCCTGCCACGGGGGTGGAGAAACTCAGGATTAGTGTCCGAAGACTGGGTCAAGAAATAGAACAAGGGAGGCAAAGATGAAGCAGGCTGCAGGGAAGGGAAGTTGAGGTTACCGGTCGGCAACTGGCAGCCCCTCAAATGAAAACTGGCCTGTGTATAAATTCTATAGGATCATGATGGCGAACCTATGGCACGCATGCCCAAGGTGGCACCCAGAGCCATCTTTCTGGGTATGCGAGCTGTTGCCTAATTCATCTGCAGCTGTGCATGCACGCGCGCCCCAGCCGGAGCACATGCGCGCAATTCCAGAGACCCAGCTGGTCTTCGGAGCTCTCCTCTGCATGCGCAGGCACTTGCGCTTGTGCATGCACAAAGCTGTGCACATCTGCAGATGGTGCAACTTGCATGCGCAGTGCACGCGGGGAGCTGCACAAAAGCCGCACGCATGCACTGATAGTGTGGTTGCGTGCGAAGCGCCCGAGGGTGGAGCCATGCGTAAGCGAAGCGCATACCTATTTGGCACTCGGTGAGTAAAAGTTTTGCCACCACTGGACTACACCCTTCAACAACATGGTTTTAGGCCTAGACGCTGCCCCTCAACCTACCTTCCCTCCCCGGACCCTAGCAACTGTTTCTCCCCATTCAGATATGCTGAGTGGAGGGGGGGGAAATGAGAATGCAAAGCTGATTAAAAGAAACTTTTCCCCCCCCTCCAAGCAGAGGTGGGTTTCAGCAGGTTCTGTAGAACTGATAGCAGAAATTTTGAATAGTTCGCAGAACCGGTAAGTATCACTTCAGAATGACCCTGCCCCCATCTATTCTCCGCCTCCCGAGTCCCAGCTGATCAGGAAGGAATGGAGATTTTACAGTATCCTTCCCCTGCCACGCCCACCAAGCCACACCACGCCTACCAAGCCACACCCACAGAACCAGTAGTAAAAAAATTTGAAACCCACCACTGCCTCCAACCTCTGGAGAACTCTCCTTTGCGTCTGCCACTGTACCTCCATTTTGAAGGCGGAGGAACAATACCGCTCCCACCCAAAAAACCCGCACGGGGTGGAATGGGCGTTGGCTTACCTGATACGCCCCTTCTAGGAGAGGGGGAAACGGCGGTCAGGTTGGGGGAAAATCCTCTGGCTTGCCGTAGGACCGAGTCTGCAGAATTCTTATTTAGCTCCGCCTCCTGCAGCCTCTTCCAGCTTTTCGGCGAGAACTGTGCAGACTGAAGTGTCGTGCTGAAATGACAAAGAATTAGTGCTCCCCCACCCCAACGGTTCCGATCCCCCAGTCGGCCGATTACAAAGGGAGGGACTGACCGCCGTTTCCCCCTCTCCTAGAAGGGGCGTATCAGGTAAGCCAACGCCCATTCTCAATGTCGGGGGAAACGGCGGTCAGGTTGGGGACATACCCAAGCTAGAAGACCATCGGGTGGGAGAAGGCCGACTGGACCTGTTACATCATGCCGAATCCTCGTGAATTGCCTGGAGCACCCTTCGGCCGAATGACGCGTCTGAAGCTGCGTAGGAGTCAAGTCGATAATGACGGATGAAGGCCGTTGGATTGGACCAAGCTGCAGCTCGACAGATCTCGTCGAGAGAAGCGTGAGTGGCCCAAGCCGCCGAGGTAGATGCGCTCCTGGTAGAGTGTGCCGAGATATTGCGAGGCGCCTGGGTAGATTGCCCTTCATATGCTTTGATGATAGTTGCCCTGATCCATCTGGACAAAACCGACTTGGTTACTCTCAATCCCATGGAAGATGGTTGGAATGACACGAAGAGTGATTCAGTTCTCCTAATTGATTCTGTACGACTGATGTAGATCTTCAAGGCCGGCGACGTCAAGGGTATGCCAGATGAATTCCTGAGGACGTTGAGGATTCGGGCAGAAGTTAGGCAGGACGAGCTCTTGTGCCCGATGGAAAACAGTATTGACTTTAGTAAGGAACGTAGGATCAAGCCGTAGAACAACCCTGTCCTTGTGAAATATACACAGGTCTTTCCGGATGGATAGCGCCGAAAGTTCAGATACCCGACGGGCCGAAGTGATGGCCACTAGAAATGAAACCTTGAAAGATAGGTATCGAATTGGTGCCTCTCTCAATGGTTCAAATGGACTCCTGGTCAGAGAAGAGAGAACCTTATGTAAGCTCCAGGAAGGGAATCTATGAACCACCGGTGGTCTCAAGTTGGTGGCCCCCCGGAGAAAATCCCGCAGGAGAGGCTCCCTAGATAGGGAATGATGAGAACCACAGGTAAGGACCGACGATATAGCTGCCAAGTGTCGCCTCAAGGTGTTTGGCGAAAGTCCAGCCTTGAACCCATCATGGAGGAATTCCAGTACATGTATTACGGATGCTGAAGTAGCCGATCTGGACCGAGCCTCACACCAGGCCACGAATGTCCGCCAGGTGGCTTGATAGATGCGAGAAGTGGAATCGCGACGGGCCGCTTGAATAGTCGGGATGATGCTGGTAGGAACCTTAGCCTTCCTTAAGATGATCCGCTCAACCTCCAGACGGTTAGGCAGAGCCATTGTGGGTCCGGATGTTGGATGGGACCCTGGTGGAGCGCCACTCTGCAGTCCGGTATCCTCCATGGATCCCGCACCGACAGTGCCAGGAGATCTGCAAACCACGGCCTCCTGGGCCAATAGGGGGCGACAAGTATCAGTTCGGATCTCTGGTCCAGTAACCTGCGGATTACCCTGGGAATCAGGGGGAGAGGCGGGAAGGCATAGAGAAGGCCCCGAGGCCAAGGGCTGCGTAAAGCATCCACCGCTTCCGCTCCACGGGACGGGAACCGTGTGAAGTACCGCGGAAGTTGATGGTTGTAGATGGAAGAAAATAGGTCTACTTGAGGGAGGCCAAACCTGGCCGACAGGTCGTTGAACAACGAAGGTGCCAGAGCCCATTCCGATTGATCGATGGTATTTCGACTCAGTGAATCGGCCATGATGTTGGTAACTCCCGAAATGTGGTCGGCCTTCAGAGAGGCAAGATGGGCCTCCGCCCAAAGGCCTAGTCGGAAAGCCTCCTGAAGAAGGGAGCGAGAATGCGTGCCGCCCATACGATTCACGTGGGCCTTGGCCGTAGTGTTGTCCGTCAAAATTAGGATGTGTTGACGGTGATGAGTGTCGAGAATGCTTGGAGTGCTAGAAAGATAGCTCTTAGCTCCAGGAAATTGATGCTGCGTTGAGCTTGAGTTCGACCATTGGCCCTGAGCCAGGTGTGATTCCAAATGCGCCCCCCAGCCAAAGAGGCTGGCATCTGTGGTGATGGTCAACCGGGGTGGTTCCCTGAAGCAGGTTCCCCGGAGAATGGCCGATGAAGTCCACCATTCCAGAGACTCCCGAACATCCTTGGGAAGAATCACTGTCCTGGAGGAAGCACTGACGTGGCTTCGCTGGTGCGGAAGGAGCATCCACTGTAGAGGCCTGCTATGGAGACGAGACCACGGAATAATGTCATAGGTGGATACCATCTTTCCCAGGAGCTGAGATAACAGAATCAAGGGGGTCGGACCTACCCACTGACAATGGGACGCCAGGTTGGAGAGGCTGTTACGCCTGTCCTCAGAGAGAAAAACCATAGAATTTTCCGTGTCAATAACCGCCCCCAAATGAACAATGCGGGAGGATGATGAAAGGTGGCTTTTGCTCCAATTTATGGAGAAACCATGATCTTGTAAGATCTGGACAGTAGTGGCCACATCCCTCTCCGCTGATGATATTGAAGATGACATGATCAAGATATCATCAAGGTAGGCCTGAAGCCTGATGGGGGTGGAGCGGATGTGGGCAAGGAGGGCCGATAAAATTTTTGTGAAAACTCTAGGGGCAGAGGACAGACCGAAAGGCAATGCCCTGTATTGATAGTGTCGCCCCCGGTAACAAAACCGAAGGAATCTACGGTGGGAAGAAAGTATGGGGATGTGAAGGTATGCTTCAGTTAAATCAATTGAAGACAGGAGGTCACCCGGACGGATACATTCTAAAATAGTCCGAAGTGAATGCATTTTGAATTTGTGGTAAATGATGTAACGATTAAGAGCCTTCAAGTCAAGAATCGCCCTCCATCCCCCCGAAGCCTTACTGACTACGAATAAACGGGAATAAAATCCCTGACCTCTTTGATCCAGAGGTACGGGTTGAATAGCCCTTATGGAAACCAGGTGGTTAATGGCCTCTGCAATCAGAGATCTGGAGATAGCATTGCGCGATACAGGGCAGCGTAAAAAGGTGTCCGGGGGGATGGATTGAAATTCAAGAGAGAGACCAAATTTTATGGAGTTTTTGACCCAATTGTCAGAAGTCGAGTTATCCCATTGAGCTGAAAAAAGTTTAAGCGGCGCCAATGGGGGGATTAAAGGAAGACTCATTTGGTGCGTCTGAATCCCCTCCCCCTTCCCCCCCGAAATGGCTTCCTGTTAGAGTATCTAAACCCCTGTCTGACCTGCCCATCTCGAGCCTGAGACCCTCTAGATGGCAGGTAGCGTTGTGATCGGGAGGGAAAACTTCCTGAATCAAGTGAACGAAAGGGCTGAGGCCGAAAGTATGGCTGTTGGCGAATTTCTCCTCTTCTAGATAACGATGGAAGTATCTTTCGCTTATCCTTTGTCTCTATCACGATGGGATCTAGGGAGGCTCCAAAGAGGCTGGTTCCTGAGAAGGGGGCGGATGCTAGACGCCATTTGCTTCTGGTGTCCGCTTGCCAGTGCCTGAGCCAAAGCAGTCGACGTGAGGAGACGGCAGAACCGATGGCTTTTGCAGAAAATTTAATTGCGTTAAGCGAGGCATCTGCTGAAAATTCTAAAGCGGCTACTATTTTATTTATGTCCTGATGGGACCTGATATCTGATGAAGGGATCCTGCTCTGTAGCTGTTTGATCCATAAAAGAGCAGATCTGCTGAAAAATGAGGATGCGGTGGAAGCTCTGACAGCCCAGGCTGAAGATTGATGACAATTAACAATCGTACGGGCCGCACGTTTCTCCTCCGGCCGAAGTGATTCGTCTGCCTGGCCAGCAAGATGGGAGGAGGTTGTCAAAGCTACCACAGGCGCGTCCACTGATGGCACTTGCAACAACTTGTCCAGATCCTGAGCCACATTGTAAAACCTCTTGTCCATGGAACTTGGATTGGAGCCGGAACCCGGAGTCTGTAGCTGGCGCTCGACGACATCGAGGAAGAGTTTAGGAGCCGGGATAATTTCCGAAGCCACCGTGGGTTGGGCAAACAGGTGACCCGAAGGGTCTTGTGGGGATTGGGTCGTAGGGGCAGAAGAAGAGACTCCTAGTCCCGTAGAGGTTTGTGCTTTGTATAGTAATGACCTGAAGAGATGTGGTTTAAACAACCCCACAAAGGCCGGTTGGTCTGGGGCTAAACCCTCATCGTCAGAGAGAGCCAGTTCACCCTCCTCCTCATCAGAAAAGGCTTCTTGACTGTATGAATCCAGTGAATGTTCCTGGGCCTGCCCTCTAGTGGCCGCCTCTGTCGGATGATCTGACCTCAGGGAGGAATGTTTTACTGAATGATAATTTGGTTGACCCCCTGCAGAACCCTGATGGAGACACTGAGCCATCCCTTGCTTGATGGCTTCTGAGATATACAACCCAAATGAATCTGGCAGCTGCAATATTGGTTGTTGTGACATGAAGGGAGCATTGGCTAGCATAGGTTGAGCCATCATGGGCAAGCTATTAGTCGCAGTATTAATGCTGGCATTTTGCTGGGATGAAGATGGTAGAGCTTGGAAAAGGGTTGGTGATACCGTAGATGGGCCCTGAAATTCCTGAGGTAAAGGAACAGTATTAACTAGGTGACCGGAAGCCTGCTGGTCAGCACAAGGGGCCCCAGGAATAATAGCCTCAGCCTGAGATTGGAACAAGGTCTCAACTTGTGATGATGAGGGAAACCTCACGGATCCCGTGCGGTCAGGGGACCAGGCCCCTGTATTTGAGAGAGGAGCAGATAAGGTAGTTGGAGAAGCAATATCCACGATGTCCCCTTTTGGAACAACTACCTCCGAAACAGGCCTCACAGACTTGGAGGTCTTCTTCAGGGACTTGGATATAGCTTTCTCTAAGGCCTTGTGCCGGCGTTCCTCCGCTCGGGAAGTAGGCTTTTGACTTTTAGCCTTTTTGTTGGTGGCTAGCAGTGTAGTAGGAGAGACCCCTGAGGGGCCCTCTCCCGGGTCGCTAAGATGGCGATCTTGTCTCATATCCCTAGGGCCTTCGTTAGCTGCCGCGCCATTTTCGTCCGCCATTTTGAGGGGCCTCCCGCCAAAAATATCTGCCGAAGCTGAGGGCTTCCCGCCAAAATATGTAAAGTAGTACTCACGACCTTTTAGCTTGAATGGTTTCTTCCGAGGGTCTTTGAGTCTCCTGGAGCCGCTGACAGACAAATTTGAGCCCCAAAGCAGTATCGCTCGCCTCTAAGGCTGCTAACGCGATATCGCTAGGCTTGGAGATCCCTGGCGTCGTAAACGGCCGCCTTGCCAATGCGGCTGCTCTTCCTCTCTCGTTGAGTTGGAAATGGGCGGGAAGCGAGAGAAAGAGAGAGAAAACAGGGGCGTCCAAATCGCTCGCCCAGGGGCTGCTAAGGCGATCGGCTGAAATAATCTCCTGAAGATCTCCACGCCCCGGCAAGCCGCTTGGAAGAGCGGCTGCCCACTCGCTGAAATTTGATCCAGCGAGTCCTCTGGGAGCGCGTCGGGGCGAACCCGTGGTCGCTTACCCAGGAACTACCGGCAATAGTATTATCGGATAGAGCCGGTCCTTAGCAGAATCCAGACTTCGTTTATTTTCACTTGTTCTATTTGAAGGTGAGTAGAGAAAAGCACGACACTAGTGGTCCTGGCAAGGACCGAGTCGAAAAGCTGGAAGAGGCTGCAGGAGGCGGAGCTAAATAAGAATTCTGCAGACTCGGTCCTACGGCAAGCCAGAGGATTTTCCCCCAACCTGACCGCCGTTTCCCCCGACATTGAGAATGAAGCATTCAGGAAGAGTGTGTTTTGGGACACTAAACATCGGCCGGAAGATCCTGTCCAGGCTAGAACAGGAAAGAGAAGATAAGACGATCCCATGCCTATTGGAGGGGCAATCATCAGCTTTATTTATCTGTCAGCATCTGCTCTGAGGAGTAACAGGGCTGGAAACGGGGCGCATCGGCAAAGTATCGAGGTTGCCATGGCGACCTCCCCATCCAACCCGAGTGGTACCTTGAAATTTCCAAATGAAGAATGACTTCCTTAACAGCTGCTTGGGGGGTGGGGTGGTGTCGGAGGGTTTAACCGAGCAAAGCTCTTTTCCCATCCAAACTGAAATCTTTGCTACTACTGGGATCGTCTGGCTGAATTTCTGCCTGTCATTTCTAATGTGTTTGCGCGGGGGGGGGACGGACCAAGCAGATGATTCTGAAGGATTTTCTTCTACACCTAGTTGCTCAGCCTACTCCACCAAGGCCTTGGAAACTGCAGAAGTCACAGCCAAATCCATGCCAGGAGCCAATGACGGAGAAAGATCGGATTCCCAGATTTTTCAGGTTTTTTTTAAAAAAATAATTGCACAGAGGAACTATGCTCTGGTGCAGGGGTGTCAAACTCAAGCCCCCCCCGAGTCGGATCTGACCCGTGGGGTGCTTAGATCTGGCCAAACGACCGACCAGTGGCCCTCCTGAGCTCCATTTTTGCTGGCAGAGGTTGCAGGAGGCCGTCGCAGCTGAAAACGGAGCTCAGGAGCAGAGGTTACTTTACCTTCCCTACCGGTTCGCAAATGTGAACGCTCGCACACACCACCTCTATGCATGCGCACAGGCATCCGCGCATGTGCTGTTGCTCGCGCATTGCATCCAGGCGGTTGGGCAGAGCCTCCCGCAGTTGCCACTACCAATTCGTCCAAACCGGACAGAACCGACTGAATCCCACTACTGCTCAAGAGCCTGTTTTCGCTTGCGGAGCGCTCGGGCTGCCACAGGCGCCCCTAACACGAGTGACGTCGACCCGCTCTGGCCACACCCCATCTGCCTCCCCCCAAAGTCAAACACAACCCCGTTGTGGCCCTCAATGAAATTGAGTTTGACACCCCTGTTCTGGTGCAATTGGCAAAGCTGCTTTTGAGCAATTTCGAAAGTGTGCAGAAATTCAGGCTTTTAAAGGCAGTGATTTATAGCAATAAAAATATTTATTATTATTATTTTTATTACGGAGCTAGTTTGCTCTAGTGAGAGCCACTTTGGTCTAAAAGTGGCCAAGGCACCAAGCTATCAAAGCAGGAGACTATGAGTTCAAGTCCTGCCTCAGCCGCGAAAGCCACCTGATGATTTTGGGTCTCTTTCTCTCGCTCTCTTTCTCAGCCCAACCCACCTCACAGAGTTGTTGTTCTGGGGAAAACAGGAAGAGGAAAGAGTAGTTAGGCATGTTCACTGCCTTGAGTTATTCATAAAATAATAAAGATGTGATGCAAACCGTATTTTTTGGAGTATAAGACGCACCTTTTTCCCCCAAAAAAGAGGGTGAAAATCTGGGCGCATCTTATACTTCGAATGTAGCGCACGCAGCTTCTCAAACGGAAGTTTCAGAGGCTGAAAGAAGCTTCAGAAAAGAAGCCCCCAAACAGAGCGTCAGAAAAAAAGCCCCAAACAGAGCTTCAGAAAAGAAGCCCCCAAACAGAACTTCAGAAAAAAAGCCTCCAAATAGAGCTTCAGAAAAGAAGCCCCCAAACAGAGCTTCAGAAAAAAAGCCTCCAAACAGAGCTTCAGAAAAGAAGCCCCCAAACAGAACTTCAGAAACTTTTTTTTCCTGAAGTTCTGTTTTGGAGGCTTTCAGAGGCAGGGAAAAAAAGCAAAAAAAAAAAAAAAAAGCAATGCACAGCTCACAACCAAGGAACCTGTTGCTAAAGTTCACCTCTGGGAACAGCTGACTGGGGGTATTCCGGGAGGCCAATCTACCTGCCAATCAGCTTTTTTCTTATTTTCCTCCCCAAAAACTAAGGTGCGTCTTATATTCCGATATGTCTTATACTCTGAAAAATGCGGTACATGTTTTGTTTGACTGTCAACTCTCTGCCCCTCTTAGATTTTGATATTTAACATTCCTCCTACCAGAAAAAAAAACAGCCTACCAGAATGTGAATTGCACGTTGTCCTATCCTGTTTTCCCGAAAATAAGACCCAATCGGAAAATAAATCCTAGCATGATTTTTCAGGATGCTCGTAATATAATCCTTACCTCCCTAAATAAACCCCGGTTAAGATTGTCAGCCAGATGGGTGCACTTAGTACTGTATTTCCCCCAAAATAAGACCTATACTGGCATACTGGCTTGAGGGAGTTGAAAACTGCTGAGCTGGAGAAACACTGCCCTAGATTCTGCAACTTGGAAGAATCCCATAATTAAGTGGCTTGAAGAACATTTCATTAATTTATTGTTTTAAACTGTTATCCATACGAATCCCAGCCAAGCAGCTAAGCTAGCGTTTTATTAAATGTAATTTCCACTGACCTTTGGCCGAAATAGGTATCAGCAAATGAAAGAATATTTCTAATAACTCCGTAAGGAATGAAGCAAGCAAATTGCAAAGCTAAGGTAAGATTCTTGTGCAATTTCTATAGACGAATGCCATAAAGGTTTATCTTTACTCATTTTCCCTTTTAGGCTCTTTCCTGGAAGTTGCTTGTCTGGTATTTTACTTTTAATAAACCGAAGTTCATAAAAAGTATGACACAGATGGTTGCCAAATTCTTTAGCTGAGGCATACTGATTCATAAGTGTTATGACCTGGGCTGAACATTATTTTATGTTCTTCCTTTTATTTAGTTTGGTGTGTCTAAATATCCAGTGTTCGTTGTTGCAGTTATTTTTCCTGTCTCTTTCTCTCTTTTTTTTTTTTTGAGTGTGTATGTGTGTGTACTTCCCCATAACTGACTGGTTTTCTCATATTTTCTTCTCCTTTTCAAGTCTAGCCCAATGGCTTGAGTTTTTAGGAAAAGGTAAAGGTTCCCCTCGCACATACGTACTAGTCGATCCCGACTCTAGGGGGCGGTACTCATTTCCTTTTCAAAGCCGAAGAGCCAACGCTGTCCAAAGATGTCTCCGTGGTCATGTGGCTGGCATGACTCAATGCCAAAGGTGCACAGAACGCTGTTACCTTCCCACCAAAGGTGGTCCCTATTTTTCTTCTTGCATTTTTTACGTGCTTTCAAACTGCTAAGTTGGTAGAAGCTGGGACAAGTAACGGGAGCTCAGCCCATTATGTGGCACTAGGGATTCGAACCGCTGAACTGCCAACCTTTCGATCAACAAGCTCAGCGTCTTACCCACTAAGCCACCGAGTTTTTACCGTATTGCATTATTGATATTACAATACTATTTTCCATATAAAGTCCATCCTAAACTTATAGTCTATGGTTTAAAGTTGTGAACGGGTCCATCTGCTACGGTAGAAGATAATTTCCTGACGAAGTCTAACCTCAGGTTTCCACAAAAGCAGCGCGGACGAAAATGTCCATCACCCCTTAAAAAAGTGTGTCAGAATCACTTTTATCGTTCAGATCCTTCCTTCTGGTTTACACCGAAAACTTCACATTTACTCTCGACTTTATTTTGGGATGAGAAACTTGACTTACAATGGTTTGTTTAGTGTTCAAAGTTACAACAGCGCTGAAAAAAAGGGACATGACTACCTTTTGCACTATTGATTTGCGGTATCCACACGATCACGTGATCGAAATTCAAGACGCTTCAGCAATGGACTCAACTTTATGGCGGCGGCAGCATCCCGGGGTCATGTGATCGCCTTTTGCGTCTTCCTCACAAGCGCCTTTGCGTCCTCCTCACAAGCGCCTTTGCGTCCTCCTCACAAATGCCTTTGCGTCCCCCACACAAGCGCCTTTGCGTCCTCCTCACAAGCGCCTTTGCGTCCTCCTCACAAGCGCCTTTGCGTCCTCCTCACAAGCACCTTTGCGTCCCCCACACAAGCACCTTTGCATCCCCCACACAAGCGCCTTTGCGTCCCCCTCACAAGCGCCTTTGCGTCCTCCTCACAAGCACCTTTGCGTCCTCCTCACAAGCACCTTTGCGTCCCCCACACAAGCGCCTTTGCGTCCTCCTCACAAGCGCCTTTGCGTCCTCCTCACAAGCGCCTTTGCGTCCCCGACACAAGCGCCTTTGCGTCCTCCTCACAAGCGCCTTTGCGTCCCCCACACAAGCGCCTTTGCGTCCTCCTCACAAGCGCCTTTGCGTCCCCCACACAAGCGCCTTTGCGTCCTCCTCACAAGCACCTTTGCGTCCTCCTCACAAGCACCTTTGCGTCCCCCACACAAGAGCCTTTGCATCCTCCTCACAAGCGAAGCCGACGAGAAAGCCAGATTCACTTAACAACCGTGTCACTAACGTTGCAATGGCAACGATTCACTTAACAACGGGGGAAAGAAAGGTTGTAAAAAAAATGGGCGTTAGAACTTTGATCACATGACCGTGGGGATGTTGTTGCAATGGCCGTAAAGTGCGAAAAGCCATTTCTCTTTTGCTTTAATGACGCTAAGAGGCCTCGAATATTTATCGAAGTAACCAGAAATGATAAATCATGAATAATGAATGAATAGAGGTCATCCTTGGTTTACGACCACAATTGGGCCAAAAAATTCCCATTGCTAATAAGCAAGACAATTTGTTAAGTGACTTTTTCCCCGTTTTACCATTAAACAGCAATTGTTAAGTTGCAAAGTGAATCTGGCTTGAATTTGCTGGTCAGAAGGTTGCAAAAGGAGATCACGTGACTTCGGGACACTGCAACCGTAATTAACGTGAGCCAGTTGCCAAGCCTCCATTTTGATCACATGACCATGGAGAGAGGCTGCCATGGTTGTATGTGTTAAAACTGACAGGTTCTGGAGAACTGGTAGCAGAAATTTTGAGTAGTTTGGAGAATCGGCAAATACCACCTCTGGCTGGCCCCAGAGTGGGAAGGGAATGGGGATTTTGGAGTATTCTTCCCCTGGAGTGGGGTAGGAAAGGGGATTTTGCAGTATCCTTCCCCTGGAGTAGGGTGGGAATGGAGATTTTGCAGTATCCTTTCCCCAGGAGTAGGGAGGGAATGGAGATTTTGCAGTATCCTTTCCCCAGGAGTAGGGAGGGAATGGAGATTTTGTAATATCCTTCTCCCAGGAGTGGAGAGGGAATGGAGATTTTGCAGTATCTTTCCCCCTGGAGTGGGCTGGGAATGGAGATTTTGCAATTTCCTTCTCCCAGGAGTGGGGAGGGAACGGGGATTTTCCAGTATCCTTCCCGCAGGAGTGGGGAGGGAATGGGGATTTTGCAGTATCCTTCCCCTGCCATGCCCACCAAGCCCCGCCCACCAAGCCCCGCCCACCGAACTGGCAGTAAAAAGAAAATCGAATTCCACCACTGCTTCGAACGATCATTAAATGAACCGTTTTTAAGTGTGCACTGTACTAGAATCCAAGCAAAGCTACAGAGATTAGGGGGGAAAAAATGCAAACAAAGGTAGCCATTACCTGAAGCAATTCTTTGAGGGTACTTTCTTGGGATTTTTATTCCTTTCTCTCTCAATCAAATACTCCATCAATAAAAATCAGGGCGGCGTCTGATTCTGTCTCCTTAACAAACAGGAGTGGGGCGCTAACCCCACGCAGACTACAGCCCCTTCAGGAATTCTCAGCCCCCAATCCCTTTCTGATAAAAGACGGGAAATGCGTCTTTCCTGAACCAGGAAACAGCAGCGTTTAATTTAGACTATTTTCCCCACTGTCAGAGAAAAGAAAAAAATACGAAAATATTTTTTTAAAAAAAAGCAATAAAAAGACCGGGAAAAAAAAAAAATCAGGAACCATCACCCAAAGTAATTTTTCCTAGCTCCTGTGCGTACATGGGTATATGCAAGCCCAAAGGCATGATTCTGGACCAGGAGAAAAATAAAATAAAATAAAGACTTTACGCACAAAGCAATGGAGGGCTAGGAAATAGCAAACATAGCTGTGTATTTGTATATACCATATTTCCCCGAAAATAAGACCCTGTCTTATTTTTTATTTTTTTGAACCCCGAAATAAGTGCTTGCAAGCCCTTATTTTCGGGGAGGTCTTATTATTTTGGGGCATGTGGAGCAAGATGGGGCTCCTATTGCTGCCTTACCTGATTTCCAGCTCTATTTAAATATTTTCGGGGAGGGCTTATTTTCGGGGGGGGAGGAGGCTTATTTTAGCGCGAGCGCTCAAAAGCCCGATTGGGCTTATTATCAGAGGATGTCTTATTTTCGGGGAAACAGGGTACTTAAATATTCTCTCTTTAAATGACCCCATAATCCCTTGCGGGGTGGAGTCTGGGCAACTGAATGGCCCTCAGAGTTTACTGGCCAGATGCCCTTCCTGTTGCCAGGGGGGAGTTTTGTTCAGTAGATATATTCTCATTGTGCCCAGAGAGAAAAATATCTGCCTCTACTTAGGATCGAATTCACAGCCTGTCTTGTCTGTCTATTGGGGACAACTCCTTTGTTTAACAACAGAAATTCAGCTCACAATTGTTGTCCTAAGTCAGAGGTCAGTAACCTGCGGCTCTGGAGCCACATGTGGCTCTTTCTCCCCTCTGCTGCGGCTCCATCACTCAAAATATGCGTCACAACTGCCAATGTGTGACAGCCGCCGACATGCAATTTACTGAGCTTTTCAACCCCCGGTAGGCCAACCATGG
This sequence comes from Ahaetulla prasina, assembly GCF_028640845.1. Taxonomy (NCBI): domain Eukaryota; kingdom Metazoa; phylum Chordata; class Lepidosauria; order Squamata; family Colubridae; genus Ahaetulla; species Ahaetulla prasina. The sequence goes on along the minus strand of NC_080542.1, from coordinate 12,128,997 downwards.
ATAAACCAAAGAAAAGAAAAGTTTCAGAAGAAAACAGAACGTTTAATTCAACTACATATGTTAGTTTTGTGGCCACTCAAGATATAGTGAGACACGGGAAAGGTTTTGTGGCTCCCGGTGTTTTCTTTCCTGTGGGAAACGGGTCCAAATGGCTGTTTAAGGTTTAAAATGAGTGTTTAAGGTTACATACTTCTGTCCTAAGTCTAAAACTACTTGTATTAAAGGCAATTTTTCTATGGAAAATAGAGTAATTGTTTCCAATTTGGTAGAAATAGGCAATGAATATTTTAAACATAAATCTGTATATGTTTATTGAGGAAAGACTGTACAGGGAGTCCTTAACCTACAACCGTTCATTTAGTGACCATTCAAAGTTACAACAGCACTGCAGAAAATAACTTATCACCATTTTTCACCCTTACGCGCAATCAATATTCAGCCGACTCGTATTTATGACGGTTGCACTGTCCCGGGGTCACGTGATCCCCTTTTGCGACCTCCTGACAAGCAAAGTCAATGGAGAAGGCAGGTTTACTTAACAACTGTTTAACTAACTTAACAAGCGCAGTGATTCATTTAACAACTGTGGCAAGAAAGATTGTGAAACAGGACCAAACTCCCTGTCTCGCTTAGTAACATAAATTTTGGGCTCCACTGTGGCCATAAGTTGAGAAGTAGCTATATAACAGCGAAAGAGAATAAACCTATATCCAAACCGTACCTGAAAACGTTGTAAATGCGAGGACTGGCCATAATGATACTTTTTCAGTGCTGTTACAACTGCGAAAGGTCGCTAAACAGAGTGGTCAGTAAGCGAGGACCACCTGTCCTCTGGACTGACGACAAAGCAGTGGTATTTAAGAGATCTTTTTTTGTTAATTTCTTCTTGGAAAGCAATCAAAGCCAATTATCCAAACAAACTGATATCCGAAGAAAAATACCAGCTCAGCTGAGCTACAGGAAATGGGAGGGAGAGACATCGGATGAGGGATAGATTCATTTTCCAGACTTACTTACTTACTCCACGTTTACGGACTGTATACACAAAAGATCGGATGCACTGAATTAATGAATCCTATGTTAAAACAGCGGGAGAAATAAACTTCCAGGACTTCAGTAAAGAATAAGCATATTATTAAGGCAGGAAGACATGCTTTGTAAACAGTCTATAAACAGGTATAGATCTGAACTAGATTCTGTATTTATCTTTATTTATTTATTTATTTATTTATTTATTTATTTATTTATTTATTTATTTATTTATTCTGTTATGTTATGTTATGTTATGTTATGTTATGTTATGTTATGTTATGTTATGTTATGTTATGTTATGTTATGTATATTGGAGGTGGTGACCCTTTGAGAGCTGTATTCAACGAAATTCCACTTTAATGTATGCGGATTAGTGTACATTCAAAGTGACAATACAGTTTCTATTCTATTCTATTCTATACTATTCTATTCTATTCTATTCTAATCTCCATTCCATCTAGTCTAGTCTAGTCTAGTTTAGTCTCCTATTCTATTCTATTCTATTCTATTCTATTCTATTCTATTCTATTCTATGCTATGCTATTCTATTCTATTCTATTGTATTTTCCATTCCATCTAGTCTAGTCTAGTCTCTATTCCATCTATTCTATTCTATTCTATTCTATTCTATTCTATTTTCCATTCCATCTAGTCTAGTCTAGTCTCTATTCCATCTATTCTATTCTATTCTATTCTATTCTATTCTATTCTCCATTCCATCTAGTCTAGCCTAGCCTAGCCTAGCCTCTATTCCATCTGTGCTGTGCTATGCTATGCTATGCTATGCTATGCTATGCTATGCTATGCTATGCTATGCTATGCTATGCTATGCTATGCTATTCTGATTCTATTCTATTTCATTCTATATTCTACTCTATTCAATGGCTAACCTTTTTCACTTTGTGTGCCAAAAGTGCGTATGCGCGCCAGCACGTGCGGGTACCCATAATGCAACGTGCATCCCCCGCGCATGTGCTCGTGACCCAACCCCCCACGCATGTGCACATGACCCCCCCCATGCTCTCCCACCCTTCTGTACATGTGCGCGTGAGGCATGGGATTCAAAAATTTTAGCGTGCTCTCTGCCCGGTTGCTGGGTGGGTGTGGCTATGGTGGGCGCGGCCTACCTGGCCTTTTGCACCACTGCAGCCGGGTGGGGCGCGTTTTCACCCTCCCAGGCTCCAGAGCAAGGGTGGGTTCTACTTACCATTACTACTGGTTCGCATTGCTTTTTTTGACGTTCGGGTCAGCGGGCGGAGCCTCCTGCCGGTTTTACTACCAGTTCTATAGAACCGGTGTGAACAAGGGGCAACCCGCCACTGCTCCAGAGGCTTTCTTCAAGCGTCCAGGAAGGCGAAAACGGCCTCCCCTGGACTCCCCCACATCTTCCGCATGTGCCCCGCCCCCTGCACATCCCGAAAATCAGTTGGCTGGCGGGAGGCGCATGCACAGTGGAGCTAAGCTGAGCTAAGGATCATGTGCAAAACTTACTTAACCAATGTCTCGCTAAGCAACAGAAATTTGGGGGTCGTAAATAGAGGCTTACTTGCAAAGAAGGCTCTGCGTGCCAGCTGTAGCACGCGCGCCATAGGTTTGCCATCATGGCTCCTATTCTATTCTATTCTATTCTATTCTATTCTATTCTACTCTAGTCTACTCTATTCTATTCTACTCTAGTCTATTCTCCATTCCATCTATTCTATTCTATTCTATTTTCTCTTCTCTTCTCTTCTTCCTATTCTATTCTATTCTATTCTATTTTCTCTTCTCTTCTCTTCTCTTCTTCCTATTCTATTCTATCCTATTCTATTCTACTCTACTCTACTCTATTCTACTCTAGTCTATTCTCCATTCCATCTATTCTATTCTATTTTCTATTCTCTCTCTTCTTCCTATTCTCTTCTCTTCTATTCTATTCTATTTTCTCTTCTCTTCTCTCTTCTTCCTATTCTCTTCTCTTCTCTTCTACTCTACTCTACTCTATTCTATTCTCCATTCCATCTATTCTATTCTCTTCTCTCTATCTATTCTATTCTATTCTCCATTCCAACTATATCTATTCTATTCTATTCTATTCTATTCTATTCTATTTTCTATTCTCTTCTCTTCTCTTCTCTTCTATTTTCTCTTCTGTTCTCTTCTTCCTATTCTCTTCTCTTCTCTTCTCTTCTCTTCTACTCTACTCTACTCTATTCTATTCTCCATTCCATCTATTCTATTCTATTCTTTCTCTTCTCTTCTCTTCTCTTCTCTTCTCTCTATTCTATTCTATTCTCCATTCCATCTATATCTATTCCTATTCCTATTCCTATTCCTATTCCTATTCCTATTCTATTCTATTTTCTCTTCTCTTCTATATTTCTCTTCTCTTCTCTTCTTTCTATTCTACTTTCAATCAGTTAGGAAAACCTGAAATCATTGGCTCAAAGGAGAGATTGGACCTACGTTCCCAAGTCCCTAATCCTGTGGATCCCCAACTGGCTTCCCCATTGACCCTGGCACCAATATCATCACAGGTAGTCCCCGATTTGCAACAGTTCACTTAGTGACCGTTCCAAGTTACGACGACACTTACAGGGCTGCCCTTTCAATTCTAAATTCGGCAGCACAGACGCCGCAAAAAACGCGTATAAATGAGCTTCTCTGTGGAAGTTAATATTTCCCCCCCCCAGCCCCGCACTTTGGGTTAAGCCTAAATCCCCCCTCATTTCTCTCGTATGTTTCTTCCTTCTTCCTGTGGGCCTTTCCTCTGTAGGTCAGCACAAGCAAAATGGGGCTTTTTCACTAAAATGTCGACTTTGCTTGTCAGAGGTTCCCCAAAGCAGATCACATGACCGTTATGCGACCGTCATAAATACGAGCCGGTTGCCAAGCGTCTGAATTTTGATCAAGGGCTGATCAAGGGCTGCAAGGGTTTGTAAGTGTAGAAACGGTCGTAACTCACTTTATTCAGTGCTGCTGTGACTCGGAACCGTCACTAAACAAATGGTCGTTAGTCAAGGACTACCTGTTATACATTTCCGTGTAAAAAGGCCCCTTTTGCCTGTGCTGACCTACAGAGGAAAGGCCCAAGGTTTTCCCCACAGGAAGGAGGAAGAAACATACTAGAGGAATGGGGTGACTCATGCTTAACCCAAAGTGGAAAAAAAAATAATTATTAACTTCAACAGAGAAGTTCATTTATACGCGGTTTTATGCAGCTTCTGGGCTGCCGAGTTAGAATTGGAAGGGCAGCCCTGTAAAAGGGCCTCTGGTGGCTCAGACTGCTAAGACAGTCTGTTATTAACACAGCTGCTTGCAATTACTGCAGGCTCAAGTCCCACCAGGCCCAAGGTTGACTCGGCCTTCCATCCTTTATAAGGTAGGTAAAATGAGGACCCAGATTGTTGGGGGCAATAAAAGTTGACTTTGTATATAATATACAAATGGATGAAGACTATTGCTTAACATAGTGTAAGCCGCCCTGAGTCTTCGGAGAAGGGCGGGATATAAATGCAAAAAAAAAAAAAAACTTTAAGAGAAAATGCTCCTGGACTTTACAAAAATATAACTCTGCATATATATCAAAATAACAAGAGTTGGAAGGGACCTTGGAGGTCTTCTAGTCCAACTCTCCCGCTCAAGCAGGAAGGAGACCAGTGGTGGAATTCACTTTTTTTTTTACTACCGTGGCTTGGTGGGCATGGCAGGGGAAGGATATTGCAAAATCTCCATTTCCACGCCACTCCAGGGGAAGGATATTGCAAAATCTCCATTCCCACCCCACTCCAGGGGAACAATACTGCGAAATCTCCATTCCCACCCCACTCTGGGGCCAGCCAGAAATGGTATTTGCCAGTTCTTCTAACTACTCAAAATTTCCGCTATTGGTTTTCCAGAACCTGTCAGAACCTGCTGGATTTCACCCCTGAAGGAGACCCCCATATCATTTTCAGCAAACGGTTGTCCAATCTCTTCTTAAAAACTTCCACTGTTGGAGCATTCACAACTTCTGGAGGCAAGTTGTTCCCTTGGCTGATTGTTCTCACTGTCAGGAAATTTCTCCTTAGTTCTAGGTTGCTTCTCTCCTTGATTGGTTTCCCTCCATTGCTTCTTGTCCTGACTTTGGAAAATAAGTTTTTTTTTTAAATTTACATTTATATCCCGCCCTTCTCCGAAGACTCAGGGCGGCTTACAGTGTATAAGGCAATAGTCTCATTCTATTTGTATATTTACAAAGTCAACTTATTGCCCCCCCAACAATCTGGGTACTCATTTTACCTACCTTATAAAGGATGGAAGGCTGAGTCAACCTTGGGCCTGGTGGGACTAGAACCTGCAGTAATTGCAGGCTGCTGTGTTTTAATAACAGGCTTCTTACAGCCTGAGCTACCACGACCCCCCCCCTCTTCTTTGCGGCAGCCCCTCAAATATTGGAACACTGCTATCCTGTCATCCCTGATCCTCCTTTCCCACTAAACTAGGAATACCCAATTCCTGCAAGCGTTCTTCGTACGCTTTAGCCTTCAACCCACCCGCCAATCATCTCTGTCGCTCTTTACTGCACTCTTTCCAACATCTTTTTTGTATTGTGGTGACCAAAATTGGATGCCGTGTTCTGACGGTAGTCCCACCAGGGCGCTATAAAGCGGTACTATCACTTCTCATGCCACTACATGCCACTGAATCATGCAGCCTGACATGAGCCCAGCCACGCGCGCCGCACTTCCCCGTTCTTTCGTCGCCAGAACAATTCCTCCCAGTTCCCAGCTTGTATCGGATGCCTCCACCCTTTCCCAGTGCCTTTTCCACAAGTTTTTTTTTTCCCCCCCCTCTAATTTGAAAATCCGGCGGCTCGGATGAGTCATCTCACATGAAGCGGGCGCGAGCAAACCACAAGAAGGGCATGAAATCAAAAAAACAGGAGGGAGGGCTGAGGCGGCAAGGTTTATTTTTATTCTGGAGAGATTTGATTTCCCAAATTCAAAACTGAACGGTTTGTGGCGATTTGACAAGCGTGGGCCGGGGGGGGTGGGGGAAGGGGGAGGCCATTTCGGCGTCTTCTCAGCTTTGCTCTTTTCTACTCCTCCTCCTCCTCCTCCTGTTACAATGAAAAAGCTTTCCCTCAAACCCGCAATTTTTTTTTTTATTGATATCCTTCAGTCTCAAAAGACTATGGTATCGTGCTCTGGAAACAGCATCTAGTGTGGCTAAAAAGGCCAATTCGAGAATGGTGATCCCTTCCACACTGAGGGCAGATACATTCTGTCCCCTGCCCAGCCTCCAGATTTCGGTGGTTCCGGGACTGCCTCTTTGCCTCAGCCTGCCAAACAAATGTCTCTTCGAATTGGAGAAGGCCATGCGGCGTCTTTAGCCTCCAATCGGAGGTCAAGGTTTCCCAGTTGTTAATGTCCATTCCCAGGGCCTTTCGGTCCCTCTTGCAAATATCCTTATATCGCAGCTATGGTCTCCCTCTGAAGCGATTTCCCTGCACCAATTCTCCATACAGGAGATCTTTCGGAATCCGACCATCAGCCATTCTCACGACATGCCCAAGCCAGCGTAGACGTCGCTGTTTCAGTAGCGTTTACATGCTAGAAATTCCAGCATGTTCCAAGACTGAGCTATTTGGAACTTTGTCCTGCCAGGTGACGCCAAAAATACGTCGGAGACAGCGCATATGAAAGGTGTTCAACTTTCTCTCCTGCCGTGCATAAAGGGTCCAAGACTCACTGCAGTACAAGAGTGTACTCAGGACGCAGGTGTCGTGTCCCACTCCTCCGCTGACGACCGGGTCAGGGAAATCCGAATCAGGCGTGCCTCTGCAGCTCTGCCAAAGTCCTAGCAAAGTTCTCAAGGCAGGCAGGAGACCAGAAAGTGACTTCAGCAAAATATGTTAGACTTTGCCTGACTCAGAGAATGCCAGAAAGCAGATCCTTTATATAGGCCATAGGGTGTGGCTCCATGACTCAGCACTTATCCAGGCCTGCCCCTCCCTTCCTTCTGTCGCCGCCGCCTATCAATTCTTCTGAAGCGAGGGTCACTCCAGTCTGCAGCTGTTGGTAATTGACCTTCCTCAGGCTCACATGCTGTGGGGGAGGGGTCTAGTTGCTCCGTTTGTCTGGGCATGGAGCCAGAGCTGAGGGATGGAGGTACTTCTTCCTCCTCAGCCTGTCTGGGCATGGAGCCAGGGCTGGGGCCGGGAGGCATACTAGGACATTCCTCAGCGTTCGGAAGCAGATAAGAAGGCCCCGGCTGCGGTGGAAGCAGGCGAGACACAACAGCAGGCTCTATAGACCTGGATCTTTGTTTGTTCCGTCAGCTTCTTATTAACCTATACTCTCTTTGTAAGTCTGGAAAATATGGTGGCCGCTTTACCAATACGTTTATTCAGCTCAGTATCTAAAGAGAGAGTGTCAGAGATAGTTGAGCGGAGGTACACAAAGTCATGGGCGACCTCCAGTTCTTGTGCAGAGATTGTAATACAGGGAGGAGAATCCACGTCCTGACCCATGACCTGTGTTTTTTTTCAAACCCGCAATAGGTGCAGAACTACAACTTCCATGGGCCGAAGGCCGGCTGGGGAGATGGGGAAAATCAGACTCTACAGCCGTGATGGTGGCACGCGGAGCCATATTACCCAGCATGCGCGCGCCGCCTGCCTCTTCCGGGTTTCTGTCGTGCATGCCGCCAGCTGATCGTTGCATGCACATGCACGTCAGTAACCAGCAAACTAGCCGGCTGACACGCATGCACACGCAGGAAGCCTGAAGTTCATTTTTCCAGCGTGTGCATGCCCCCTGGGCAGCTTCTCTTCCGGGTTTGAGGCCCCGATGAGCGTGTGCATGCCCTCCCTTTTGAGCAAGATGCCGAAAAAGTTCACCATCACTGGTCTAGAGTAACCTTACAGGGCTGGTTTACAGCCTGGCTAGGTGGCTCCGAGGCTAAGATGCTGAGCTTGTCGATCAGAAAGATCAGCAGTTCGGCGGTTTGAATCTCTAGTATAGGTCTCTTCAGTGGTGAGATCTAAATTTCTTTTCTACCGGTTCTGTGGGTGTGGCTTGGTGGTGGTGGGGAAATCATGTGACTGGGTGGGCATGGCTATGTGACTGGGGGATCAAAAGACAGAACCTCACTAACAGTCCTGCTGGAGCAGGGTTGGACTAGATGACCTCCAGATCCCTTCCAGCCCTGGATTATCCTCTGAAGCGATTTCCCTGCACCAATTCTCCATACAGGAGATCTTTCGGAATCCGACCATCAGCCATTCTCACGACATGCCCAAGCCAGCGTAGACGTCGCTGTTTCAGTAGCGTTTACATGCTAGAAATTCCAGCATGTTCCAAGACTGAGCTATTTGGAACTTTGTCCTGCCAGGTGACGCCAAAAATACGTCGGAGACAGCGCATATGAAAGGTGTTCAACTTTCTCTCCTGCCGTGCATAAAGGGTCCAAGACTCACTGCAGTACAAGAGTGTACTCAGGACGCAGGTGTCGTGTCCCACTCCTCCGCTGACGACCGGGTCAGGGAAATCCGAATCAGGCGTGCCTCTGCAGCTCTGCCAAAGTCCTAGCAAAGTTCTCAAGGCAGGCAGGAGACCAGAAAGTGACTTCAGCAAAATATGTTAGACTTTGCCTGACTCAGAGAATGCCAGAAAGCAGATCCTTTATATAGGCCATAGGGTGTGGCTCCATGACTCAGCACTTATCCAGGCCTGCCCCTCCCTTCCTTCTGTCGCCGCCGCCTATCAATTCTTCTGAAGCGAGGGTCACTCCAGTCTGCAGCTGTTGGTAATTGACCTTCCTCAGGCTCACATGCTGTGGGGGAGGGGTCTAGTTGCTCCGTTTGTCTGGGCATGGAGCCAGAGCTGAGGGATGGAGGTACTTCTTCCTCCTCAGCCTGTCTGGGCATGGAGCCAGGGCTGGGGCCGGGAGGCATACTAGGACATTCCTCAGCGTTCGGAAGCAGATAAGAAGGCCCCGGCTGCGGTGGAAGCAGGCGAGACACAACAGCAGGCTCTATAGACCTGGATCTTTGTTTGTTCCGTCAGCTTCTTATTAACCTATACTCTCTTTGTAAGTCTGGAAAATATGGTGGCCGCTTTACCAATACGTTTATTCAGCTCAGTATCTAAAGAGAGAGTGTCAGAGATAGTTGAGCGGAGGTACACAAAGTCATGGGCGACCTCCAGTTCTTGTGCAGAGATTGTAATACAGGGAGGAGAATCCACGTCCTGACCCATGACCTGTGTTTTTTTTCAAACCCGCAATAGGTGCAGAACTACAACTTCCATGGGCCGAAGGCCGGCTGGGGAGATGGGGAAAATCAGACTCTACAGCCGTGATGGTGGCACGCGGAGCCATATTACCCAGCATGCGCGGCGTCGCCCGTTCCTCTTCCGGGTTTCTGTCGTGCATGCCGGCCAGCTGATCGTTGCATGCACATGCACGTCAGTAACCAGCAAACTAGCCGGCTGACACGCATGCACACGCAGGAAGCCTGAAGTTCATTTTTCCAGCGTGTGCATGCCCCCTGGGCAGCTTCTCTTCCGGGTTTGAGGCCCCGATGAGCGCGTGTGCATGCCCTCCCTTTTGAGCAAGATGCCGAAAAAGTTCACCATCACTGGTCTAGAGTAACCTTACAGGGCTGGTTTACAGCCTGGCTAGGTGGCTCCGAGGCTAAGATGCTGAGCTTGTCGATCAGAAAGATCAGCAGTTCGGCGGTTTGAATCTCTAGTATAGGTCTCTTCAGTGGTGAGATCTAAATTTCTTTTCTACCGGTTCTGTGGGTGTGGCTTGGTGGTGGTGGGGAAATCATGTGACTGGGTGGGCATGGCTATGTGACTGGGGGATCAAAAGACAGAACCTCACTAACAGTCCTGCTGGAGCAGGGTTGGACTAGATGACCTCCAGATCCCTTCCAGCCCTGGATTATCCTCTGAAGCTGCATCTAGTGCCAGGTTTGTAGTCCTTCCTTCCTCTCCTTTTTCATCCCTCCCTCCTCCCCCCGTCTCTCTCTTTCTTTCTTTCTCTCTCTCTCTCTTTCTCTCTCTCTCTGTCTTTCTCTCTTCAATGAACCCCCCAACCCCCTATTTTTTGCCTACACCCCCCCCCATTTTTTGCCTAGCAGGCTTCAACTTTTTTACCTTTTAAAAAATGCTTTTAAAAGTTAAAAAAAAAAAAAAGGCTCTGATGATCGCATGGCTCAGCTGGGCATGGGGGGTTGGGGGCAGAGATTTTTGCTACCAGTTCTCCGAACCACATACTGCCATCGCTACCGGATCGACCAATCCGATCCGAACCGGGAGCATTTCACCCCTGGGTCTCCTGTGTGAGCAGGGGGTTCGACTAGATGATCTCCAAGGTCCCTTCCAACTCTGTTACTGTTACTGTTAAAATTGGTATTAATACCTGTCCCTTCCCTCATCCAAAACTGAGAATGAGATGCTCTAGAGGGGATCGAAGCACATGTAAACACACGGACACACACACAATTCCACTAGCTTAATACAAAACAGCAACGAGTCTACTCCTTTTTTTCCTACTACTGTTCTGTCCCCTTTTTTCAAATACAGGCAGGTGGGGGAACCAAAAAAAACAAAACCCGAGAAAGGATCCTCGGGGGATAATGAGATTATCCAGGTAACTCTTCAAGTAATCTTCAATAGTTGATTAAACGAAGTCCGCCATCTATTGAATCTAATTCATCTGAATGTAATTAAGTCCACAATCTCCTGAAGAGGCACGCAGTCTTCCCTCCTGGAAAGAAACCAATCCTGCTTTTTCTAAGAAGATCCCTTTCCCAACAGATCACTCCTGAGCTCAGGCTCTGCAGGAAGCTTTAATTAGACCTGTCCTAATTAGATCCCCCAATAGAATGATAAGAAGTTGAGTTATCGTCTCTCTAGTCCTCATCTGTGCAATGTGCCACAGAAGGGGCCAGATTAGTTGAGATTTTCAGAGGATTTGTTTTCCATCTGATTGGGTGGTCTAGAACCAGATAACCATTAAAAAGAAACCAGATAACCATTGATTCCCTCTTCTGGCAGCCGCTTAGATATTGGAACACTGCTATCATGTCCCCTCTATCCCTTTTTTCATTGAAGTAGACATACCCAATTCCAGCAATCATTCTTCATATGTTTTTAGGCTCTAGTTCCCTAATAATCTTTGTTGCTCTTCTCAGTAATAATAATAATAATAATAATAATAATAATAATAATAATAATAATAATAATATTTAATTTGTATACCGCTCTTCTCCCGAAGGACTCAGGGCGGTTTACAGCCAAAATAAAATACAGCAACAACGCATACAATACTAAAAACAAACATTAAAAAACTTATTCAATTTGGCCCCATTTTAAAATACAATCAACCCTATAAAATTTATAAAAATTTCAAACCCATAAAATTAGCTAAAAGATTTAAAAATTCAAGCCAGTCCAGCAAGACGGAATAAATAAGTCTTAAGTTCGCGGTGAAAGGTCCGAAGGTCAGGTAGTTGTCGAAGTCCAGGGGGAAGTTCGTTCCACAGGGTAGGAGCCCCCACAGAGAAGGCCCTTCCCCTGGGAGCCGCCAGTCGACATTGCTTGGCTGACGGCACCCTAAGGAGTCCCTCTCTGTGAGAACGCACCGGTCGCTGGGAGATAGAAGATGGCAGTAGACGGTCCCATAAGTATCCCGGTCCTAAGCCATAGAGCGCTTTAAAGGTGGTCACCAATACCTTTCTAGTACTCTTTCTAGAGCTGTGATGGCGAAACTGTGACATTCCCACGTGCCGGCCTGCGTGCCAGAAGTGGAACGCGAAACCATCCCGCAAGGTATGCACAGCTCGCTGGCCTTCACACACGCGGGAGCGGTGATACCCAGAAGACCGGCAGTCCATCACACATGCGCAAGCCGGCACCCAAACACCTGGAAACCGGCATGGAAGTGCGCCTGACAAACAGCTGGCCATCGCACATGCGTGCAATGTCAACCTGGAAGGGAGGGTGCTGGCCTGTGCATGTGTGCCAAAACACCACTCTTCCGGGTTCCGTTGCTCCTGCATGAGACGGCCAGCTGACCGACGCGTGTGTGATCACAGGAACACGGGAGAGGAGCCAGCGAGGCCGCACATTCCTCGCAGGATGGTTTCTGGTGCTGCTTCCGGCACGCGTGCCATAGGGTTGCCGACACTGTTCTAGAGTCTCAACCCCTTTTTTTACATCTTGACAATCAAAACTGCATGCAATAAGAGGCAAGGATAGGTTTAGGGAAGGTGAGTGAACCACACAGGGCTTAGACAATGGTGGTATTCAGCCGGTTCGGACCGGTTTGGACAAACTGTTAGTGGCAATTTGCGGGTGGGCCAGCTCACCTGCCCCGGCGCTATGCCATCCTATTTAGCAACGTTTTCTAAGCCATGCACATGCGTGCAAGCCATGTGTGCAAGCAAAGCGCATGCACGGAAGGCCGCACGCATGGGTGAAAGGCCTGTGCGCTCATTTTCGGTGCACGGCGAACCGGTGGTAAAATATGTGAAACCCACCTCTGGGCTTAGAGGAGAAGCAGAAAAAAGGGTCATTTACAGCAGGGGTGTCAAACTCAAGGGCCACTGGCTGAATCTGGCCAATGGAGAGCTTAAATCTAGCCCGTGGGGCTGGTCTGGAAATACCAAATGACCGGCCTGCGGTGCCTCTGCTGGCCAAAATGGCCTGCAAGGGGGACGTGTGCAGCCCTCCCACAGCCTGTTTTCAGCCTCCATGGCCTCCAGTAGCACTCTGCCGGCCAAAAACGGGCTGCGTAGAGGTCCCGCGAGGCCCCCGTGTGGCTCGTTTTCAGCCTCCCTGGCCTCCAGCAGCACTCTGTTGTCCAAAAACAGGCCTTGCAGAGCCTCCACGCGGCCCATTTTCAACTAGAAGAGTGCTGCAGAAGGCCATGAAGGCCAAAAATTGAGGCACAGAGGGCCTTCCACAGCCCCCCTCCCGCACCCCATTCTGGCTGGCAACGTGCTATAGGAGGTACCCCTCCCATCTCCCCTCCCTGCTCCTCGTTCCCCCCCCTTTCCCCACCTCTACAATGCTGATCCGGCCATCGAAGAAATCCACCCATGATCTACAGTCTGGTGAGGAGGTGGGATGCAACCGGCGATGAAATGCACTTATCTTCGCTAACGGTTTGGGAGTGTGAGCATGCGCGCACGCTTGCTACGCTCACCTGCACCTCTTCTGCGCAAGCACAAAGCACAGAGGGTCCAAAACGGGATGGAATGACATCCGGTTGGGTGGATGGAGCCTCCTGCCGGCGGCGCTACCAATTCGCACGAGCCGGATAGATCCGGCCAGATTTCACTGTTGGATGGAAGGATGCAAAAACACCCCCCCTCCCCAAATAAAACCCCATGCCCTCGGAAGGAGAGTTGATGGAACCGACGTTAACAAATGTGCACGTTGTTTTTTAAAAGAGCCTGCTGCCAGCATCGAGTCAAGTCTTGCTCTTTCCCAAATCTGAAAGGCAGCCTGCCAAATTATCTTCGTTAGAAAAGAATCATTGTCAGCAGACAGGCAAAACCTCATTTATGCGGGGGTGTGTGTGTGTGTAAATAATTTAAAAAATTGTCTCTCTGAAAAAGGCTAAAAGTTTGTCAAACTCTAACTGATTTCCTGCCTACTGAGGGAGCATTAGTGAGCGCGGTTTTCTCTTCCAAAAATCTAAGAGCCCAGCCTAATTTTTCCTACTCTTTAGTATCATGAGGACCCTGTGAAATAGGTTATGCTGAGAAGTAATGGTTGGTCCAGCTGAAATTGAAGGGGGGTGGATCATAATTATTGAGTCTGTCATCTGCACCTCTATAACTATCTGGTTTGGTTCTGCAACCCAGCAAGACAGACACAGACTTCGGAGGATAATTAGAACTGCAGAAAAAACAATGGCTACCAACCTGCCTTCCATTGAAGACTTGTATACTGCACGAATCAAGAAGAGGGCCGTGGAAATATTTACAGACCCCTCACGTCCTGGACATAAACTGTTTCAACTCGTACCCTCAAAACGAAGCTATAAGCACTGCACACCAGAACAACCAGACACAAGAACAGTTTTTTCCCGAACGCCATCACTCTGCTAAACAAAGAATTCCCTCAACACTGTCAAACTACTTACTAAGTCTGCACTACTATTAATCTTCTCATTATTCCCATCACCCATCTTCTTCCACTTATGACTGTATGACTGGAACTTTGTTGCTTGTATCCTTTATTTATATTGATATTGTTTCCTGATTGCTTATTTGTACCCTACGACTATCATTAAGTGTTGTACCTTATGATTCTTGATGAACGTATCTTTTCTTTTATGTAAACTGAGAGCATATGCACCAAGACAGATTCCTTGTGTGTCCAATCACACTTGGCCAATTAAAAAAATCAATTCTATTCTATTCTATTCTATTCTATTCTATTCTATTCTATTCTATTCTATTCTATTCTATTCTATTGATGCTAAATAGAGGCTAAAACATATGAAGAACAGTTGCAGGAACTTGGTATGTCTAGTTTAATGAAAAGAAGGACTAGGGGAGACATGATAAGAGTGTTCCAATATCTCAGGGGTTGCCACAAAGAAGAGGGAGTCAAGCTATTCTCCAAAGCACCTGAGGGTAGAACAAGAAGCAATGGGTGGAAACTAATCAAGGAGAGAAGCAACTTAGAACTAAGGAGAAATTTCCTGACAGAACAATTAACCAGTGAAACAACTTGCCTGCAGAAGTTGTGAATGCTCCAACACTGGAAATTTTAAAGAAAATGTTGGATAACCATTTGTCTGAAATGGTGTAGGTTTTCCTGCCTGGGCAGGGGGTTGGACTAGAAGACCTCCAAGGTCCCTTTCAACTCTGTTATTATTATTATTATTATTCTATTCTATTATCACATCGCTTGCAGACTTCAGACACATCCTCAGATTAACCCTTAACTAACCACCATGGCCATTGATCAGAAATGATGAAAATTAGGCTCTAAGGCAGAGTTTCTCCATCTCAGAAACTTTGTAGACTTCGTACAGTTATGTGGACTTCAACTCCCAGAATTCCACAGCATGAGGAAGGTCTACAATGGACAAAGGACGTTTCAAAGAAAGCATTCCTTGAATAATATTTTGATCCGTCTCTGCAACTGGATGTCCAGAATCAGCTCCCAGAATCCCCCCCCCCAATCCAGCAGGACAACTGCTGGGAATTCTGGGAATCCAAATCCATACATCTGGAAATTGTTCCAGCTGGGAAAACGCTGGAAAACCATGGCTGCTTTTAGACATCCAGTAAGCCACTGTTTGTCTGGTTAACTTTCGTTTTTTAATTTTCACCCAAGAATGCAGTTTACCTAAGGATGTGGTCAGAAAAAACAAAGAGTAACTTCAGCTTTAGGTGATCTGAAACTCCAACCTTGTTTGTGTACTTTTCTGAATCATTTCCACCCAAAGTTTTGCCATATCTATCTATCTATCTATCTATCTATCTATCTATCTATCTATCTATCTATCTATCTATCTATCTATCTATCTATCTATCTATCTCAACTGTCTGTCTGTCTGTCAATCATCTATCTATCTATCCATCCATCTATCTATCTATCTATCTATCTCAATTGTCTGTCTGTCTATCAATCATCTATCTATCTATCTATCTATCTATCTATCTATCTATCTATCTATCTATCTATCTATCTCTGTTGTCTGCCCATCCATCCATCCATCCATCCATCCATCCATCTCTGTTGTCTGTCTGTCTGTCAATCATCTATCTATCTATGTCTGTTTGTCTGTCTGTCTGTCTATCTCTATCATCTATCTATCAACTGTCTGTTGTCTGCCCATCCATCCAACCATCCTATCTATCTATCTATCTATCTATCTATCTATCTATCTATCTATCTATCTATCTATCTATCCATCCATCCATCCATCCATCCATCCATACTTTAAATCTTGCCTTTATTACTGTGTAAGTAATTTAAGGTGGTAAACATATCTAATACTTCTTCCTCCTCCTCCTATTTTCCCAGCAACAACCCTGTGAGGTGGGTTGGGCTGAGAAAGAATGACTGGCTCAAAGTCACCCAAGCTGGCTTTCATGCCTCAGGCGGGACTAGAACTCACAGTCTCCTAGTAATTGGCCCAAAATCACCTAGCTGGATTTCATTCCTAAAATGGAACTACAACTCACTGTCTCCTGACGATTGGCTCAAAGACACCCAGCCGGCTTTCATGCATAGGGCAGGACTAGAACTCACAGTCTCCTGGTTTCTAGGCCAGCCACCCCCTTAACTAGAATACAGCCTAATAGAATTGAGAGGGACTTTCTAGGACCGTGATGGTGAACCTATGGCACGCATGCCAGAGGAGGCACACAGAGCCCTCTCTGTGGGCATGCGCGCCGTCGCCAGCTGCTTTTCCAGGTTCCGATGACCAGCTGGATGAAAGATTGAGGGAACTTCATGTAGTCCAGTGATGGTTAACCTTTTTGGCACTGAGTGCCGAAACTGGAGTGCGTGCATGCGCCAGAGCACTGGAACTTGAAGAGAACAGCTGGCCAGTGTGCATGCGTGCCACGGAACCCGGAAAAGCAGCTGGCTGCCACGCGCATCCACACCGGCCAGCTGCTATCTTTCGGTGTTGTGCCTCGCTCGCCCCCCTCTCCGCAGCCGGGCTGCTCTCATATCCTGTTATCTCAGTCAGGGACTGATAGTGCAGACGAATGGCCTGGCATGCCTCCAGCCCCCAGTCCTGGCACCATGCCCGGACAAACCGAGCAAATAAACCCCTCCCCCACAACATGTGAACATGAAGAACATGAAGCCAGTCACAAGCTGGAATTGCCGACAGCTGGAGGGTGGATGGATCCACGCTTCCGGAGAATGGAGAGGCGACGTCAGCAAAAGGAAGGGAGGGGCAGGCCTGGATAAGTGCTGAGTCATGGAGCCACACCCCATGGCCTATATAAAGGATCTGCTTTCTGGCATTCTTTGGGTCAGGCAAAGTCTAATTTGGATTGCTGAAGTCACATCTTGGACTCCTGCCTGCCCTGAGAACTCTGACAGAACTTTGGCAAAGCTGCAGAGGCTTTGTGGCCACGCTTGATACAGACTTCCCCGACCCGGCTGTCAGAGGAGGAGTGGGACACGACATTCGGGTTCTGGCACTCCGGTGCGCACCCACATTCCAGTTTCGGCACTCGGTGCCTAAAAGGTTAACCATCACTGTTCTAGGAGGTGGGTTGGGCTGGGTTTTAGTCTAAACCAATCAAGCGAGAGACTCTATACTAGGGATGCCGAACCTTGGCAACCATTTCTTAAAATGTGGTCTGAAGACTCACTATCTCAAACTGACCCAGAGGTGGGCTTCACATACTGTAGCTATCGGTTCGCCCAGTGCCCGAAATGTGAGAGCGTGCGCACCATCCGCGCATGCGTGCGACGTCGAACAACATGGCAATTTGCTCGTGTGCGGCATTTGTAAATGCATGCAATGTCAAAAGAACATGGCAATTTGCTCGAGCCCGCCATCAGCATTTGTTTGCGCCATCAAAAACACAGCGATATATCTCCCAATTCCTTATATATCAAGTATATGTAAATTTGTATATAGACTATTTATTTATTTATTTATTCAATTTATATACCGCCCTTCTCCCAAAGGACTCAGGGCGGTTCACAGCCAAATAAAAAACACATTACACAAAAATTAAAAGCAATTTAAAAATCCAATTCAATTAAGCTGAAACAAAAATTTAAAACTATAATAAAACCATAATAAAACCTATGTTAAAATTACGTTAAGCCAGCCCTGCGCGATAGAACAAAAAGGTCTTTAGTTCGCGTCGGAAGGTCCGGAGGTCAGGGAGTTGACGTATCCCTGGAGGCAGCTCATTCCAGAGGGCAGGTGCCCATACAGAGAAGGCCCTCCCCCTGGGGGTCGCCAGTCGACATTGTTTGGCTGACGGCACCCTGAGGAGACCCTCCCTATGGGAGCGCACAGGTCAATGGGAGGCAGTTTGTGGTAGCAGGCGGTCCCATAAATAACCCAGTCCTATGCCATGGAGCGCTTTAAAGGTGGTAACCAACACCTTGAATTGCACCCGGAAGATCACCGGAAGCCAGTGCAGCTTGCGCAGGAGAGGTGTTATATGGGAGCCTTGAGTTGCTCCCTCTATTACCCACGCAGTCGCATTCTGGACCAGTTGAAGCCTCCAGGTGCTCTTCAAGGGGAGCCCCATGTAGAGAGCGTTACAGTAGTAGTAGACTGAGGAATATATGATATAGTAACTTGAACTTGACATAAATGTTAGAAACCAGAGACATGGAGCAATGTCCATTGTTTTTTTTTTGGTTTTTTTTTTAAATCTAATAAAAAAATTTCAAAAAGCAAAACAAAACACAGCGATATAGGACGGGACTGAGCTCGGGTGGGTGGGTAGGCGCACCTGCAGGTCATCGCTAGCGGTTCTCCCAAACCGGTCCAAACCAGCTGAATACCACTTCTGAACTGATCGTATGCTCTGGTAAGCCTCCCCACCATTATAATTTAAGTTAGATTTTCTCTATCCAGTGCCACCAAGATGTAGGAGAAAGCCCCAGCCCAATGAGGTGGCCACCATGCATCTTGATGGCCCCAAGTTGTAAAGCTGAAGGCCACATAAAAGTCTCTATTGCAGCCCCAGTCTTCGGGCACCAAAAAAAACCACTATACTACTAACCAGAGCATATAAAACATTTGCTAGGCCAATCCTTGAATACAGCTCGCCTCTCTGGAACCCATACCACATTTCTGACATCAATACAATTGAATGCGTCCAGAAATATTTTACAAGAAGAGTTCTTCACTCCTCTGAAAACAACAAAATACCTTATCCCACCAGACTTGAAATCCTGGGATTAGAAAATTTAGAACTCCGTCGCCTTCGACAAGACCTAAGTTTAACTCATAGAATCATCTACTGTAATGTCCTTCCTGTTAAAGACTACTTCAGCTTTAATTGCAATAATACAAGAGCAACCAATAGATTTAAACTTAATGTCAACCGCTTTAATCTAAATTGCAGAAAATATGACTTCTGTAACAGAATCATCAGTGCTTGGAACACTTTACCTGACTCTGTGGTCTCTTCCCATAATCCCAAAAGCTTTAACCAAAAACTTTCTACTATTGACCTCACCCCATTCCTAAGAGGACCATAAGGGGCGTGCATAAGCACACAAACGTGCCTACTGTTCCTGTCCTATTGTTTTTCTTTTTTTTCTTCTTATTTATTTATTTATTTATTATTCATTTATTTATTTGATTTGATTTTTATACCGCCCTTCTCCCGAAGGACTCCGGGCGGTGTACAGGCATAATAAAACCGACAATACAATATACAAGTTTAAAATACGATTTAAAAAACTTATTTAAATTAGCCCAGTGATTAAAATTTACCATACTAAGACCCCGTTTAAAATTAATAAATTTAACATTAAAATCCCAATTTAAGCCAGCCCCGCGCGGATAAAAAGATGGGTCTTGAGTTCGCGACGAAATGTCCGAAGGTCAGGTATTTGGCGTAAACCCGGGGGAAGCTCGTTCCAGAGTGTGGGAGCCCCCACATATATATATATGCTTATACCTCCTTATATTTCCTCATATATATGTTTATATACTATATAAACTTTTGTGTGATGCTTATATATATTGTTATGACAAATGAAATAAATAAATAAATAAATAAATAAATAATAAATAAATAAATAAATAAATAAGTTGCCCATTATGTCTTGGTATAAAATTGCAAAATTAAGACATCACAATTTGTGCAATCAGAACACGAATCTGTAAGTAAATATCTCAACCGATGTTCAGTTCAATGCAACTAATGTCTCTTGTCTCGGAAACAAATCCGCCTAAGATTTCAACCACTCTTTCCTCAGCCTAGAAAGTGATCTGGTTAATCCTCGTAAATTGGGCTAAAACACATCCGTAATGATTTAATTGTTTGGCAGAGACCTCCGTCCGAAGCATCTGTTTTTTTTACATCAGTCTAAAAACTGTAGATGGGTTGGATTTAGAAACTAAGCAGGGTAAAGGTAAAGTTTCCCCTCACACATATGTTGTCTTGTCCCGCTCCCACTCTGATGAATGAGTCAAGGGAGTCTGTAACAAACTTGGCAACGAAGCCTTTGCAGCTTGCCAAGTTCCTTCGAGGTTTATCAGGGCAGGCAGGAGTCCAAGTTGTGACTTCAGCGATAGGGTCTGATATCAGCAAACTAGCTAAGACTTTGCTTGACTCAAGGTTGGAATGCCAAAAGCAGCTCCTTTATATAGGCTGTGGGGTGTGGCTCCATGACTCAGCATTTATCCAGGCCTGCCGCACCCCTCCTTCTGCTGGCGTCGCCTCTCAGATTTCCGGAAGCGAGGGTCCTCCCACCCTAAATTGTCTTCAGCTGGATCTGCTGTCAGCTTCTGGGAAAGGGAGGGGTCAGAGGGAGTCGGGCTGAGTAATTCCACCACCTGGCTGGCTTCCTGCTCTGAAGGCTGAGCCAAAGGAACACACGCTGTATGAGTGAAGTTTATCGGGCTTGTCCTTTCATTCCTGGAATCCTCTCCGGGCATGGGGCCAGGGCCCGGGGCTGGAGGCATGACAGGCTGTTCATCTTCATTATCAGATCCGGAGTCTGATAAAAGGCCCGGTTGGAGACGGGAGGGGCCCGGCTGAGGAGAGGAGGGAGGACGAGTCACAACATATGTGCTAATCGTTCCCGACTCTAGGGGGCGGTGCTCATCTCAGTTTCAAAGCCGAAGAGCCAGCACTGTCCGAAGAGGTCTCCGTGGTCATGTGGCCGGCGCACGGGAACGCTGTTACCTTCCCACCAAAGGTGGTCCCTATTTTTCTACTTGCATTTTTTACGTGCTTTCAAACTGCTAGGTTGGCAGAAGCTAGGGCAAGTAACAGGCGCTCATCCCGTTACGCAGCAGCACTAGGGATTCGAACCGCTGAACTGCCGACCTTTCGATCGACAAGCTCGGCGTCTTAGCCACTGAGCCATCAGTCTAAAAACTGTAGAGGGATTGAATTTAGAAACTAAGCAGAGTAGGGCCCAGTTAATATAGGTGGTCCTCAACTTACAGGTCGGTTTAGTGACCGTTTAAAGTTACAAAGGCACTGAAAGACAGAGACTGACGATTATCGCTTTTCACCCCTATGACCATTGCAGTATCTCCAGGGTCACGCGACTAAAATTTATAGACACTGACTCGTATTTATGACGGCTGCAGCATCCCGGGGTCCCGTGATCTGCTTTTGCGACCTTCTAGCAAGCAAAGCCAATGGGGAAGCCAGATTCACTTAACGACCCTGTTACTCACTAACAGCTGTAGTGATTCACTTAAGAACTGTGGCAAGAAAGGTCATATGTGGAGAGGCAAGGCTTACTTAAGAAATGTCTCACTCAGCAACAGAAATTTTGGACTCCATTGTGATTGTAAATTGAGGACTACCTATATTAAATAGGGCCCCATTAAGATAGAATAGAGCTGGAAGGGATCTTGGAGGCCTTCTAGTCCAGCCCCCTTAGAAAATCCCAAAAGCTGCAGGTTAAACCAGGAAGATGGAAAAAGCAATAAATATAAAATAATAAATTTTATTTTATTTTAATATCAGAAGGTGCCAGTGATAAAAACCACTTCCTTATGGCTAAGGAGACTTTGAAGCAGACTTTAAAAATTCTAACAAAGCAGTGACGTGGCTACATTTAATTGCATCCATCTAATATTATTACTTTGCCCTTTACTTGCACATGTTTAATATTTTTCAGTTTCCTGTTGCTTCATGTAACTCCAGTGCACAAATCAGGGCACATATTACAGGGCAGTGGGCTTTGTGTGGCTTCAGTGGTGCTATTCAGACCTTTCGCCGTGAGCTGAAAACACATTTATTTATTCAAGCGGGACTGGCTTAAAAGTTTTATTAAATTTTATTGGGGCTATGTATGAATTTTAGGGTTTTAAAATTGACTGTTTTAAATTTTGGCCATTTATATAATTATGCTTGGTTTTAAGTTTTTTGTTTTAATGTGTATGTTGTATGGTTTTATTACTTGGCTGTACACCGCCCTGAGTCCTTCGGGAGAAGGGGGGTATAAAAATCTAAATAAAACTAAACTAAAACTAAACTAAACTTCTATCCGGTTCGGGCCAACCAGTAGCGGTGGCTAGGGGAGGCTCCGCCCACCCGCCCGGACATCATGACATCTGTTTTTTATGCTCTGCGCATGCGTGGAAAGCCCTGCGTATGCGCGGAAGTGGCGTATGCGTGCTCACATTTGTGAACCGGTAGTGAGGGTAATTTCGCTATTTATGACTGTAAACCTGTGTTATTGGTTCATTGTAGCACCAAACCAACCTTGCTGAATTAAAAATACATTAAGCGGAATCAGTAAGGAAAGGAGACCACTAGGTGATCAGGATATCCCAAGGCTTAGATTAAATGAAGAAATCTTAAACTCAACTTGGAAAGAGGAAGAGAAAAACCATGAAAAAACTGGGATAGACGCGTCCCTGCAGTCATAGAGTTGAATGGAGACACGGGGTGATTTTACAATTTGTTGTTGTTCGGTGTTTTATTTTAATTGCTCCTGTTGTTGTATAAGCAGACATGCTATTTACAGGCTACTGGAAGAGAAGCCTCTGCCCATAGAATTTACAATCTAAGACTCTGCGGAAGTGAAACTGAAGAGTGAGGGAACGGAGGCAAGGATAAGCAAGGAGAAAGTATGTGATTATTTTAGTTATGGTACAGGTAGTCCTTGACTCATGACTGATTGCTTAATGACCGTTCAAAATTACAGTGGGCCCAGGGTAAGTGCTTTATGGCTCGTCAGCACATAATGTCGGTTTAATCAATTTTATTAGTTTATAATATAGCATACCAAGAAAACAGAAAAGTAAATAGTAGGGAAATTAGGAAATGGAATAAGAAAGAGAAGGGGGGGGAAGCAAGATGGGGGGGGAGAAAAGAAAAAGGCACTGACTTCCAACTCCCTTTGATGCAGTAGAATAAGGAATTAACACCAACATTTTACTTTTACATAGTAGTAAAGTAGTAGTAAAGTAGTAGTAAAGTAGTAGTAGTGTGGTGGTGGTGGTGGTGGTAGTAGTAGTAGTAGTAGTAGTAGTAGTAGTAGTAGTAGTAGTAGTAGTAGTAGTAGTAAACTAGCCATTTCTATAATAAAAAATCTATCTAACTGGTAAAACCCAAAATCAAAGTTTTATTTCTTTCCCACCTCAAGTACAAAGTCCAGAAGTGGTTTCCAAGTAGAAATAAAATTATTTATATATATTTTTTCTTTGATCAAAACAGCCAATTTAGCCATCTCTGCTAACTCCATCTGTTTTTGCAGCCATTCATCCATACATTGTCATGCTACACACATGGCCACACGGTCCAATTTCAGGTACTCGGCAACCAGCTCCCCTTTACAACCTGTTGCAGCGTCCTGAAGTCACATGAAACACAATTTGTGACGTTTTTACCGATTTCTGGCACAAAAAAACCCAAAAAACCCGCCAATTCAGAAGAATGGGTTTACACTTACAACTGCGGGGTTTCGTTAACAAACTTAGCAGACTCACTTAACAACTGTGGTGATTCACTTAACGACCGCCACAAAAAATGCCATAAAAACAGGTTGGGTCATGTGGGTGCTTAACACAAACAGAAATCTGATCCAAATTGCAGTCATAAGTCGAGCACTGGCTATATTCTGTGGTTATAGGTTACATCATACCTAGGTATATCTACAGTGCCAAAGGTTACACAGATGAATTGTCTAGAGCTCTATCAGTGATGCATCCCTAAGGCTGACCTGACCAGAAGCTTACACAGGAGTTTAACAGATTAAGAGTTGGAAGGGACCTTGTAGGTCATCTAGTCTAACCCCCAGCCCAAGCAGGAGACCCTACACCGTTTTTTCCTCGGGGTGCTAAAAGCGCACAATGCCGCCCATGCACGCCCTGCCTCCCTGTGTATGCGTGCACAACCCCTCGCGCCGCCCCAACTTCTGCGCATACGCATGTAACTCCCCACGCCCCATTTTGGGCCTAGCAGGCTTCCCTGAAGCCTCCGGAGGCCTGAAACGGCCCATTCTGGACTTCTGGTAGGCCCATTTTTCACCCTCCCCAGGCTCTGGAGGCTTTCCTGGAGCCTCCAAGAGGGCTAAAATGGCCTCCCCTGGCCCTCCGGAGGCCGGAAACAGCCTATTTCCAGGCTTCCAGTAGGCTCGTTTTTCAGCCACCACACGAGCCCTGTACTTACCTAGCATCCAAAATAGGCCGCATGGAGACTCCTGGGAGGGGAGGGGGCGGCATGAGCATGCACGCGCATCTCCCGCATGCGCAGCAGAGACCCCAAAATCAGCTGGCCGGTGGGAAGCGCGTGCACATGAGAAGTGGAGCTGACCTAGGGCGACGGTTCACGTGCCCGCAGAAATGGCTCTGCGTGTACCGTGTGGCACGCAAGGCATAGGTTCGTCATCACGGCCCTACACCCATGACAAATTTCCAGTCCAGTTTCCTCTTAAAAGCCTCCAATGATGATTGTTCTCAGTGTCAGATTTCTCCTTATTCCTAGGTGGAATTTCAGAAACATCGTCATTAAATGAATACAGGTTCTTCCTGAATTCCACTCATAGTTCAAAAACTCTGCCAGAGATGCCTACTATTAAAGCTAGTCCCGAATGTACGCCCACAACTGAGCCCACAATTTCTGTTGCTAACCGAGACGTTTGTTTCAGTCAACTCTGCCCCGTTTTACGACCTTTCTTGCCACGGTTGTTAAGCGAATCGCTGCCGTTATTTAAGTTAGCAGCACGGTTTGTTAAACCAATCTGGTTTTCCCACGGACTTTCCTGGTCAAAGACATTTCGCCAAAGGGGATCGCATGACCTCGGGGCCGTCATAAATATGAGTCAAGATTAATTTGGATCACGGGATTGCCGCGACAGTCCTAAAGTATGAAAAGCGGTCATAAGTCACTTTTTTCAGGGCCCCCGTAACTTCGAACCAACTGTTGTTAAGTCCAGGAATGCAGTTGAAAAATGTGGCCCGCTAGAATTGCAAGTGAGAAGTTTCCCTTCTTCCACATTCCAAATGGGGAAAATTAATACTTTTAAATATATATATATATATATCCGTATTTGTCCCTTTATTTTGGAAGCACGTCCAGGCAACAGTTTCCAACTGTGAGAAAATGGGCTTGGGTTTTAAGTGTTATTTTTTTCTCAGCAAAATGTTTGCTTTGAGGAGCTTCCTATAGTTTACAACGTTTTATTTCCCCTTTGTTAGCTCTTTGCCCGAAGATTGGAGAGAGAATGATTTATGACTGCCCGCTATTCCTCCTTCAAACACACGCAAGGGCCATAAATGGATGAAAGGCACAGAGTTCTCGCCTGTCCTTTCCTTCTCTCCTCATATTTTCACAGCGTGTGATCAGTATAAAAATCTATTTAACTTGGAGCCGGAATTAGCAGGTGATGGAGGAGGGCAGAGTCATCGGACAATAAAAAAAAAAAAAAGATAATGGTCCCATTGCATTGAACAATGAGGGGTGGGGAATCTAGCTGTGCTACCCCTTTCCTTCAATGCTGTTGGCACAGCAACACCACAGGGCATTATGGGAAATTTTTTAAAAAAGCAATTAAATTCAGACGTTCTAGTGGTATTGGCTGGGTACCGTTCAGTGTGGTACAGGCAGTGGTAGGGTTCAGCCGGTTTTGGCGAACCGGTAGTGGAGACTGCAGTAGGCCCCGTCCACCCACCCGGATGTAATGCCGTCCTATTTCGCCACGTTTTCGAGGCCACGCGCATGCGTGGAAGGCATGCGTGCGAGCAAAGTGCACACACAAAAGGTTGGGCACGCGTGGAAGGCACGCGCTCACATTTGCTGAGGGACTCTGGGAGTTGAAGTCCACAAGTCTTAAAGGGACCAAGGTTGGAGACCCCTGGCCTAGGTTGTTGTCCAGCTGATCACATGCAGTTGAGAGGGAGGGGTTTTTAATACCTTCTCTTGGGGTTGGCACTTGAGCTTCCTGTTCCTGTACAAGAACATGTATTCTACTGGCTGTTGTCAGACTCCCAGGGGGCCATGTAGGGGTCATAGCTGGCTCTATAGGCAAAGGGCAAATCTTAGGCATTTGTCTAAGCTACGTTTGGTTGAGGTTTGGGCTGATGCAATGAATGAACGATGCTTGTTGGGCAAATTCCTATTGTGGCTACCTTTGTTCAGAGGAACCTGCTTATGAATAGAGCTATCTTATCTCTTTCTCTCTTGAAGTGCCGACATCTGGTAAGAAAGGTGGGAGCTATTAAGAGAGCGTCTGCTTCCTGCCTGTAAAAAAAAACAACACGTTTTTTTCCATTCCTCATCCAGGGAAATATAATATTCTGCCTTTTTCATATTTCCTAAAATATTCCATTCTTCTAGGAGTGGGTGCTAACTTTCCACAATACCGACACAGAATAAGCTTAGGACCCTCGGACAGAGAATCCCTAATATAATGTGGTGTGTGTGTATGTGTGTGTGTGTGTGTGTGTGTGTGTGTGCCCGGTATTTTCAAACTGAAGTGTGATAAGGAGAGCTTGCCCAATTTTTCCCCCTCGGTAGAGAAATCATCTTTCTCCCCTATTCATCATTGTCCACTGTTTCTCTTTGAGCATCATCTTGGATTTTATGCTCTTGTTTTAAGTGGCTCTGGAGTTGAATGCAAACTGAGAAATGTAATAACATAAATAAATTTAATAAAATAAATAAATAAATAAAATAAATGTGATCCCATAGAAGGCGTCTTTTTCATCCCTCGGGCTCAGTGGAAATTGGACGTTCAGACCCCAGAGGGAATTGCTCCCTCCGTTTTCTTAATTATGTAGAGGGGAGGGAGGAAGAATGAAAAGGGGAGGGGAATAAGGGAATGAGAGGGAAGGGAAGAGAAAAAGAAAGAGAGGAAGGAAGGAAGGAAGGAAGGAATAAAGAGAGGGAGGGAGGGGAATGGGAGGAAAGGGAAGGAGAGAGAGAAAGGAAGGAAGGGGAAGGAAAGGGGACGAGACAGAAGGGAAGGGAAGGGGGAAAAAAAGACAGAGAAAGGAAGGAAGGGGGAAGGAGGAAGGGGGAAGGGAGGGGAACGGGAGGAAAGGGAAGGGAAGGGGAGAAAAGAGAAAGAAAGGAAGGAAGGAAGGAGGGAGGGAGGGAGGGAGGGAAGAAAGGAAGGATGGAAGGAAGGGGAAGAGGAAGGGAGAATTTTCTAATGAGGACAAAGGAAAGATTCATATCACAAGTCCCTTCCATCATTGTCCATCATTGTCTTGTAATGCCTAATTTTAAGCAAAATGTTGCATTAAGAGGCGGGTTCCCTCTGCACTGCGGTAACATACAGTAATCAATAAAATACTCTTTTATAGAACCAGCATCAAAAAAACCAACATTGCTGTTAACTTTAATCTGAGATTGTCAATTTTAGCCTACCAAGAATAATACTAATAAATTTATACGCCACCCAAATCCCAGTGACCTTTCTCGGATTTTCCTGATCCCAACAAAGGCTAAACCATGTTCAACTTAATTAACATTTGGTTGGGATACCACCAGGAGATCCCAGGCCTGTATATTGGGAAGTCAACCATTACATGCCATTTTGGTACTGTAATATTTATTTATTTATTTGTTTGTTTGTTTGATTTATATTGCCACCGATTCACTCATGGCGACTCAAGATATTAAGAATGCCTGCACAGGTGCATGGGATAACCAGGTGCAAAGCTCAAGAGAATCTCTCCACTGCATGTAGACCACCTGACAAAGAATGAGGGAGATATTAGAGTACTTCAGTAATTCCCTTTTATATAGAAAATTGGAACTCCGGTGTAAATGCTTTCCCAAACATTTGGATTATCGGTCCAAAAATACAGCGACAGCCAAAAATGTAGGACCATATTAGATCTTAGTTGCAGTCCTCCAGATGACCACTAGATGTCTGCAAAGATCAGAAGTTTTGCACATCTATTTTACTGCCATCCAGTGACTAAGTGGAGTGTTACAACACAATTTCGGTACACTTCATAAAAAAGGTACAGCCGATTTTCTTTTTTTAATTACCATTTTTTTTATAATAAAAAGAGAAAAGAGGAAATTAAGGGAAGGAAAGGGAACGGAAAAAGGGGGTATGAAATATAAGGAGGAAGAGCAAAAGAAAGAAAAGGAGGCATTGATTTCTAGCTCTTCCTAGCGCAGTACAAGATAAATACACTCCAACCTCAGCGTTTTGCTTTTACGTATTAATATATAACTAGCCATTTCTATAACTCCAAATCTTTCTAATCAACAAAACCAAAATTTCATTTTTTTTTCCCCTTCACAAACACAAATTCCAGAAGCGATATCCAAATAAGAAGATATTTTCCTCTTTAAATAAAGTATTCAATGTAAACTAAGATCATGGCATCCGGCCCTCTCAGTTCCTGGCAAATAGATGGGGAAGAAATGGAGGTAGGGACAGGTATTATTTTCCTGGTCTCCAAGATCACTGCAGACGGGGACTGCAGCCAAGAAATTAAAAGTCGCTTGCTCCTGGGGAGGAAAACTATGGCAAATCTAGACAGCGTACTAAAAAGCAGAGACATCACACCCTGCCAACAAAAGTGCTATGGTTTTCCCAGTTGCAACGTATGGCTGCGAAAGTTGAAAGCTGTCCAATCTCTTCTTTAAACTTCCAGTGATGGAACACCACAACTTCTGGATGCAAACCCTTCTGTTGATCAATTGTACAATGTAACAACTTTTGCCTCCAGATGTTGTGGACGCTCCATCACTGGAGGTTTTTAAAAAGAGATTTCAACGAAGAAGCAGATGCAGATAAAGATCCAAGAGCAGAATATGGGAGGCAAGCCAAAAAAAAAAAAAGCATAGCAATTGAAGCACCGAAGCGGGCAAGAGACGATGGATAGATGATTTTTCTTTTTTTGATGTTGTTCTGATTTGCTTTCCTTTTTCTCTCTCTTTCTCTTCTTATTTTTTGGTAGGTGACATGACTAGAGGTTAGGTAGGATAGAAAGAAAACATCTTTTAATAAAGGGTGACATGATTAAAAGTTAGAATAAGAGATTGAAATAAGAGAAGAGGGGATATTAGTGTATATACTTTTATATAATAAAATAAAAGCAGTAACGAGAGAAAACATGGAATATGAATAATGATATGACTGCAACAATATAAATGTGTATTATTAGAAATATATGAGTTGATTGAATGTAATAATTACCGTATATACTCGAGTATAAGCCGATCCGAATATAAGCCGAGGCACCTAATTTTACCACAAAAACTGGGAAAAACTATTGACTCGAGTATAAGCCGAGGGTGGGAAATGAGGCAGCTACTGGTCAATGTAAAAAATAAAGATAGAGCCAAGTAAAATAACATGAATATTTATTTGAACGAAAAACAATAAAAGTGCAAAAGGGGGAAGGAGGATTCCCAGCTTTAGAAAATTTAGAACTCATACCTTTGGTATGACCTGAGCATAGCTCATAAAATTATCTGCTACAATGTACTTCCTATCAATGACTACTTCAGCTTCAACCACAACAATACACGAGAACACAATAGATTCAAACTTAAAGTGAACCTCTCCAATCTAGATTGCAGAAAATGTGACTTCAGTAACAGAGTTGTTAATGCCTGGAATGTGCTACCTGACTCTGGTCTCTTCCCAAAATCCCCAAAGCCTTAACCAAAGACTATCTAGTATTGACCTCACCCCATTCCTAAGAGGTCTGTAAGGCGTGCATAAGAGCACCAGCGTGCCTACCGTCCCTGTCCTAATGTTCCCTTTAGTTGTATTCCTTTTATGTATTCAATTCATGCTTATATTTATATAATTATTTAATATGTATTTGACAAAATAAAATGAATGAATGAATGAATAGAATAGAATAGAATAGAATTTTTATTGGCTAAGTGTGATTGGACACACAAGGAATGAATGAATGAATGAATGAATGAGTGAGTGAGTTACTTCAACAACATTGTCTCACAGAAATTGACAATACAACTGCAAGCATGAAAATGAGTCCTCCTTTAGCTTCCAAGGGACCAGGGTGCCTCTGAAGGTCAGTGCTCTAAGCACTAAGAACCCAGCACAAATCTAAGCCTGTATGCACACCAATAGTGAAAATACCCTGCACAGTGTCTCTTGGCAGAGAAGGTTAATTTTCATAGGCGTTGGGGTGGCTCTTTTTTTTTTGGCAGGGCAATAAGGATCTCTAATATCATTAAACCCAAGTGTGAGGAAAAGACAGCAGCTAAAATGTTAAGGCCAGTTGTGTGACCTTCTCCAATACAGTTGGCCTGGCTGTTTGCCAAAACTTAAAACACCCTCCATCCCCCTCCTGCTAAAGCTTCTTTCTTAAAACAATTGTGGTCTTTGCCTTTCATGTCGCTCAACCTTTCACCTGCCAGGTTCCTAGCCCTTCACCCTTGACCCACTGCTGTGTTTGCTTAGCATTGTGCCAATCGACTTTAGAAGTCTGTGTGTGTGTGTGTGTGTGTGAGAGAGAGAGAGAGAGAGGAGGGAGGAGGGAGTGCAAAGGGGAAGGAGGATTCCCAGCTCTAAACAAAGGGAAATCCCGGAATGCCAGCGAAGGCGGTGCTCGCGTTCCTCCTCCCTTGCTCAAAAGCCCCAATAACCTTCACCAGCAAGGCAGACCCCACGGGAAGGAAGGGGACGGCTGACTCACGAGCATCTGGCTGAAGAGCAGCTGCTCCAGGTCGCCCAGCACGGTGAAGCACGGAGGAGAAGAAAGAATGAAAGAAGGGAGGAACGGCCCTCCTTTCTCTCTCTCTCTCTCTTCCAGCGCCACGGAACAGAAGGGGACTAGGCGCGCACACACGCCCAGCTTCTGAAGCACGGAGGAGAAGAAAGAATGAAAGAAGGAGGAACGGCCTCCTTTCTCTCTCTCTCTCTCTCTTCCAACGGGAAAACGCTCTTTCGCTTGCGGGGGAGAGGAGGGAGGGAGGGAGGGAGGTTGGCTTGCTTATTCAACCCTTCCTGGCTAGCCATCCAGCCCTTCCCAGGAGAAGGGGAGGAGTTATGGGCGGCGACCTTTTTGCTAAGCGGCAGCTGCTGCCCCAACACCACCAGTTGGGGCGGAGCCGGGTGAGCTGCAGTAACTCCCGCCAGGCTATGCATTGGCGCGGGGAAGCCCTGGCGGTGCAGTCCTTCTCGGCTGAGGGAGGGAGGGTTTTCCCCCCCTCTTCTCTCTCCCGTTGCGCCTGAACATCTGCCTAGCAACAATGACGACACGGGGAGAACCTTTTTTTCTACTGGTTGAGCTTGGCCAATCGCCGGCTTGCTCTGAGTTGCTGCATTGTTTGTTCACCCGGGGCGTCTCCAATTTACCAGAAAGCGGAACGCGAGTTTGAGGGTCGCGGGCGGGATGGCGCTGCGCTCTGCGCCGCGAAACCACCCAAAGGCCAGAAGAAAGGTCATTCCATCGAGTAATGGGCGAAGGCTCCTTCCTCTCCGCCTTACCCATGCTGTGCGAGCCCGGCTGGGCTGCAACCCCGCCGCCGCTCCTTCCTCAGCCTCCGGGGCTCGCGCTCTAGCAGCCGCCAAGCTCAGGCGGACTCGGCAGCTCCCCATCAGCACCGCACGGCGCGATTCGGGCAGGAGGTCGGGCTCGCTCCGTGGCGGTGGTGGCGGCGGCGGCAGCGCGCCACCGCCACAGAGCGAGCCCTACTCCTCCTGCCCGAATCGCGCCGTGCGAGTGCTGATGGGAGCTGCCGAGTCCGGCCTGAGCTTGGCGGCTGCTAGAGCGCGAGCCCGGGAGGCTGAGGAAGGAGCGGCGGCGGGGTTGCAGCCCAGCCGGGCTCGCACAGCATGGGTAAGGCGGGAGAGGAAGGAGCCTTCGCCCATTACTCGATGGAATGACCTTTCTTCTGGCCTTTGGGTGGCTCGCGGCGGCAGCTCGCGTCGGGAAACCCTCCTCCTCAGCCGAGAAGGCTGGCGGCTCCCCTGCCCAGCCCTCTCACTGCACCACCAGGGCTTCCCCGCGCCAATGCACAGTCCGCCAAGTTTGCGCCGTCCGCCCACCAGACACGGGAATGGGGGCCGGCCTGGGGGCGACAAATCCCGCGAGACCTCGGCGGGCCCGCTCCCCGTCCCTCCCATGGGAGTCCGTTCGGTACCCCCTCCTGTGCGGGGTTCGAAGATGAACTCAGTATAAGCCGAGGGGACGTTTTTCAGCACAAAAAACGTGCTGAAAAACTCGGCTTATACTCGAGTATATACGGTATGTTTAATTCTACTAGTTTTATTTGTATTAGACTGTATGACACCCAGGTGCCACACCGTTCATGCATTGATAAGTTTGTAAAAAAATAAGTTTGTAAAAAAAAATAAAAAAAGAGATTTCAACAGAGTTCCTTCTAGCATATCAAGGTCTATGAATCTTCCACAGGACGAGAAAGTAATTTAAAGAGATGTTTCACCCATGGGTTTAAACGAGGTACTAAGCAGAAATACTTCTCATTCCTTTTAATGTTGCTCAGGCAGCATTATAATTTCAACTTAAATAAACAAAACCGAAAGGCTGTTGAATCCAGAAATGCAGCCAGTAAGAAAAATAAGAGTGAAGCTGTTTTTTTTTTTAAAAAAAAGTGGGGGGGAGGCGGGATTGTACCAAAAGAGGGAGCCAATAAGAGAAGGTCCAAAATTCAACAGCATTGCAATGTGACTGGTTACTTCTGTCCATTTTTTGTCAAAAATCCAAGAGACTTAACAATGAGCATCTCATTGTTTTCAATTGTATTGGCAGAACTGACAGATAGAAGAGTGGAATAACAAGTTAAAAGTTGTTGTTTTTTTCACAGCAAACCAAAAATCCCTTTGGGGCTCTACGATAACGGATTGCATCCTGTTTTTCTTCCAGCAGCTGAAGACAACTTAGATAAAGATCTGTCTTCATTGTATTCCACCCAGGGATGAAATGCTACAGGTTCAGGGCGGTTCGTCTGAATTAGTAGTAACAAATGCTACTGGTTCACCAAAATCGGTAGTAAAATAATGCTTAAAAAGTAAAAAGAAAAAAAAAAGTTCCAAGGATAAGCTGTGCGACAATAAGCTGTGCGACAATCAGCTGTGCGACATCAGCTGTGCGACAATCAGCTGTGCTCGGAACTTTTTTTCCTACTTTTTAAAGCATTTTTTTACTACCAGTTCCGACCTTGCTGTTCTACTTACCTTTGCAGACTCAGTCTGCAAAATCTGCGGTGCGCATGCAAAGCGAACCAGTAGCAGACTTCAGAGCATTTCACCCCTGATTCCACCCACCATGCAAACAACCTTAGAAGGTGGAGGAGGCTAACTTGGAATATTGCGCCCAGTTTTGGTCATCACAATATTAAAAAAAAAGATGTGGAGACTCTAGAAAGAGCGCAGAGAAAAGCAACCAAAATGATGAAGATGCGGAAGGCGAAAACATACGAAGAACAGTGGCAGGAATTGGGTACGTCTAGTTTAGGGGTCTGCAACCTTAAACACTCAAAGAGCCATTTGGACCCGTTTCCCACAGAAAAGAAAACACCGGGAGCCACAAAATCTTTCCCGTGCCTATTTCTTGAGCGGCCAGAAAACTAACATATGTAGTTGAATTAAACATTCTGTTTCTTTCTGAAACTTTTCTTTTCTTGGATTTATCCATGGTTGGCATACTGGGGGTTGAAAAGCTAAATAAATTGTGTGCCAGTGGGTGTTGCACAGTGTTGGTTGTGAGGCATATTTTGAGTGACAGGGAGCCACAGCAGAAGGATGAAAGAGCCACATGCGGCTCCAGAGCCGCAGGTTGCTGACCGGTGGTCTAGTTTAATGCAAAGAAGGACTAGAGGTGACACAATAGCAGCGTTCCAATATCTCAGGGGCTGCCACAAAGAAGAGGGAGTCAAGCTATTCTCCAAAGCCCCTGAAGGCAGGACAAGAAACAATGGATGGAAACGAATCAAGGAGAGAAGCAACTTAGAACTGAGGAGAAATTTCCTGATAGTGAGAACAATCAACCAGTGGGATCGCTTGCCTCTAGAAGTTGTGGGTGCTGCAACACTGGAGGTTTTTAAAAAATGAGATTGGATTACGATTTGTCTCAAACGGTATACCGTTTCCTGCTTGAGCAGGGGGTTGGTCTAGAGGACCTCCAAGATCTCTTCCCGCTCTATTATTCTGTTTTTGTTACGTATGGGACTGATCCAAGGTAACCAAGACATTCCCACAGCCAAGATGGATTCTGCCCCAAGTTTCCATGCTCAGCTCAGAGTTAACACAACACGACACAATAGCAATAGCACTTAGACTTATATGCCGCTTTACAGTGCTTTTACAGCCCTCTCTAAGCGGTTTAACGGAGTCAGCCTATTGCCCCCAACAATTTGGATCCTCATTTTACCCACCTCGGAAGGATGGAAGGCTGAGTCAACCTTGAGCCTGGTGAGCCAAATTGCAGGCAGCCGGCAGTCTCAACAGAAGTAGCCTGCAGTACTACACTCTAGCCACAGCGCCACCACTCAGTGGTTAGAGCTGCAAACAGTTGAGGGTTAGCTTATGAAGACTGGCCCATCTCCTTTTTAAGAAAATTCCCCAAAATTCCAACCCATCCGATATTCATTTGTCCAAATGCTTCCCATCACATCTAGAAGGTTTTCCTTCAAGTATGGTTGCATGGGATCAAAACCTGAAGCAATTTTCCCATACAGGTTGTCCTCAAGTTGCAACTTTTTTTTTTATAAAAAGTTTTTTATTTTGAACACATTAAAACACAAGACAAACATACAACATTTATATACATACCACTGTTTCTTATCAGCTATTCAAAGCGGTCCTTTCTTCCTATTTATACATATTTTAATTCTAACTTATCCTACTTCTATATTATATTACAGAGGAATTATTGAGTCTGTCATTTGCACCTCTATAACTGTCTGGTTCGGTTCTGCAACCCAACAAGAAAAACACAGGCTTCAGAGGATAATTAGAACTGCAGAAAAAATAATTGCTACCAACCTGCCTTCCATTGAGGACCTATATACTGCACGAATCAAGAAGAGGGCCGTGAAAATATTTGCAGATCCCTCGCATCCTGGACATAAACTGTTTCAACTCCTACCCTCAAAACGACGCTATAGAGCACTGCACACCAGAACAACTAGACACAAGAACAGTTTTTCCCCGAAGGCCATCACTCTGCTAAACAAATAATTCCCTCAACACTGTCAGACTATTTACTGAATCTGCACTACTATTAATCGTTTCATAGTTCCCACCACCAATCTCTTTCCACTTATGACTGTATGACTATAACTTGTTGCTGGCAATCCTTATGATTTATATTGATTGATATTGATATATTGACCATCAATTGTGTTGTAAATGTTGTACCTTGATGAACGTTATCTTTTCTTTTTTGTACACTGATAGCATATGCACCAAGACAAATTCCTTGTGTGTCCAATCACACTTGGCCAATAAAATTCTATTCTATTCTATTCTATTATCTGCCTTTATTTCATCTACATTTCATCGACATTTTCTTTATTTCATCTACATACATATTTTACCCTGTTGTTCAATTTTCATTATCTTTCCTATTTTCCAACCATTCATACCATCGACACCAGACCTTCTAATATTCTGCATCCTCTTTTTCTCTGATTTTTTTTGTGAGTTTATCCATCTCTGCACATTTTAGGATTTTTCTCAATTAAATCTTCTTCTGTTGGTGGGTTCTCCTTCTACCAATTTTGCGCGTAAGCTATACGTGCTGCTGTTAATATGTGTAGTATTAAGTACTGTGTATCGTTTGTACAGTTTTCTGTTGGAATCCCTAATAAGAATTGTTCTGGCTCTCCCTTTATTGAATCCTGTACTATCTCCTCTGACCACTTTTTGATTTTAGCCCAGAATTGTTTTGCCACCGGACAGGTCTACCAGAGATGATAGTATGTTCCATAGTTACTCTTACATTTCCAACACTTTGGTGAGTTACTAGGGAACATCTTTGCTATTCTAGCTGGCAGAAGATGCCATTTGTGAAACATCTTCATCTGGTTTTCTTTTTATGCTGTCGATATTGTCAATTTCATGTTTGTTCTCCACATCTTTTCCCACTTCTGTAGTTCTATTGTACGATTAAAGTTTCTTGCCCATTTAATCATGGTATCTTTCACTATTTCCTCTTCCATTTTATACCGTAACAGGAATTTATATGTTTTACTAATTAATTTTTGGTCCTTCCCATATATTATTTTATCCAATTCATTTCGCTCCAATTGTATCTGATTAGTCTTTGTATCTTCTATATATTTTGATCTAATTTGGAAGTACGTCCACCATTCGACTTCCCTATTCAAATCCTGTTCCAATTCTTGTTTTGTTTTTAATTTTCCCAATTCATCTGATATATCCCTGTACCTAATTATTTTGGTCCAATCTATTAAATGTGGATGTGTTCCATCCAGATCCCTCGCATCCTGGACATAAACTGTTTCAACTCCTACCCTCAAAACGACGCTATAGAGCACTGCACACCAGAACAACTAGACACAAGAACAGCTTTTTCCCGAAGGCCATCACTCTGCTAAACAAATAATTCCCTCAACACTGTCAGACTATTTACTGAATCTGCACTACTATTAATCGTTTCATAGTTCCCATCACCAATCTCTTTCCACTTATGACTGTATGACTATAACTTGTTGCTGGCAATCCTTATGATTTATATTGATATATTGATCATCAATTGTGTTGTAAATGTTGTACCTTGATGAACGTATCTTTTCTTTTATGTACACTGAGAGCATATGCACCAAGACAAATTCCTTGTGTGTCCAATCACACTTGGCCAATAAAATTCTATTCTATTCTATTCGTGTCTCACTGGGGGAAATCCAAGTTGGTATATTCATATAGTGTTGTTTTTTAATTTTATTCCAAATTATTAATAATGAATTTCTAATTATGTGTCTTCTAAAATACCCATGGGTTTTGTACCTTTCACCCCCTCAACTTACAATCTTTCATTTAGTGGCCTTTCGGAAGTTACAACAACCCTGAAAAAAGTGACATATGGCTGTCACTTTTCACACAACTGTCACTTTTCACACAACTGTTCCAGCATCCCCCGTCAAACTTCAGACACATGGCCACTGACTCATATTTATGACGGTGGCGGTGCCCCGGGGTCTCTTTCGCAATTCACTTAGCCACCGTGTGACTAACTTAACAACCCCACTTCACAACTTCACAACACTTCACAACTGCGTGGCAAGGTTGTAAAATGGCGCAAAACTCACTTCCCAACTGTAAGTTTTGGGCTCAATTGTCATTGTATTTCGAAGACTACCTCTATTACAGTGTTATTCTTACTACTTGGAGTAGTAGACTAACTTAACAACCCCACTTCACAACTTCACAACACTTCACAACTGCATGGCAAGGTTGTAAAATGGCGCAAAACTCACTTCCCAACTGTAAGTTTTGGGCTCAATTGTCATTGTATTTCGAAGACTACCTCTATTACAGTGTTATTCTTACTACTTGGAGCGACTCTCCAGCGAAAGCAGATATCACAAGCAAAATTGTGAATCCCCTATAGAAATGTCCTTTTTATGGGTCCCCCTTAAAAAGAGGAGATTCAAGAAGCTGTATCTTTTGCCTGCTGTTTGGGCAAATCTATCAGTCTAGCACATATCCCACACAAATATCTACGTAGAACCGCCTCCATTTAGGTATCCCTTGAAATAAAAATGTCCCACCATACCTACAAAGTAGATTTCAATACACTTCCTCCCACTTCTTACAATACTAGACAACACAGTATCAACAGTAGAAACCTTCACATTTCTCGGTTCTACCATATCTCAAGACCTAAAATGGACACCTAACATCAAAAACGTCATCAAAAAAGCACAAGAATGTTCTTTCTGCGTCAACTCTTGGGCAGTTTGAAAGCTCAAACTGCCCAAGAAGCTGCTGATCCAGTTCTACAGAGGAATTATTGAGTCTGTCATCTGCACCTCTATAAATATCTGGTTTGGTTCTGCAACCCAACAAGACAGACACAGACTTCGGAGGATAATTAGAACTGCAGAAAAAACAATGGCTACCAACCTACCTTCCATTGAGGACCTGCATACTGCACCAATCAAAAAGAGGGCTGTGAAAATATTTACAGACCCCTCACATCCTGGACATAAATTGTTTAAACTCCTACCCTCGAAACGACAGCTATAGAGCAGTGCACACCAGAACAATTAGATACAAGGACAGTTTTTTTCTCCAACGCCATCACTCTGCTAAACAAAGAATTCCCTCAGCACTGTCAAACTATTCACTAAGTCTGCATTAGTATTAATCTTCTCAACGTTCCCATCACCCATCTCCTCCCTTTTATGACTGCATGACTGGAATTTTGTTGCTTGTAGCCTTACAATTCATATTGATATTATTTCCTAGTACGATTTGATAGTTTATTAGTAACTTTGACTATCACTAAGAGTTGTATCTTTTTATTCTTGATGAATGTATTTTATTCTCCTTATGAACACTGAGAGCATATACACCAAAGACAAATTCCTTGTGTGTCCAATCACACTTGGCCAATAAAGAATTCTGTTCTGTTCTGTTCTATTGTTCTGTTCTGTTCTATCCCTCTTAACCAGACGGAACGCATCCAAAGACGGATTACACTGTTCTCCAGTTGTACTTTATTTCGCTATCTTCCCTGCCCCAAATGACTATTTTCTCTCTCCTCTGGGTTTGCTTCGGGCTTCATCAGGTTGTCCTGCAGTCCTGAAGGTGACCCAATCTTTGATCTCCTTGCAAATCAGGCTGACCTCTCACCCCGTGAGCTGTAGAGACATTTCCTTCTTCTCCACCCCAAGACCAAAAAGACTACTTGTCAGGCCACTTCAACGGCGCATGAAACTCGTCCTCCAGGCACACACGTTCTTGTGTCAGAGGAAGAAACTTGCAACAGCTTGTCCAGAACCTGTCCCAAACACGTCACCTGGAGTAGGACTACTGGAGTTCCTTGCAGAAGGACCAAGTATGAGAAGCTGTATGAAGTTGTGAAAGGATCTTCCTCAGATGCAAATGGGCTTCAGGAACACCGAGCGCGTTGGCTGTCAACTAGACAAGGAACAAATGAATTTCGCAAGGACCCCAGCTCGTTTCATGACTTAAGGTAAAGGTAAAGGTTCCCCTTGCACATATGAGCTAGCTGCTCCCGACTTTAGGGGGCGGTGCTCATCTCCGTTTCAAAGCCGAAGAGCCAGCACTGTCCCAAGACGTCTCCGTCGGCATGACTAAACACCAAAGGCGCACGGAACACTGTTACCTTCCCACCAAAGGTGGTCCCTATTTTTCTATGTGCTTTCGAACTGCTAGGTTGGCAGAAGCTGGGACAAGTCATGGGAGCTCATCCCGTTACGTGGCACTAGGGATTCGAACCACTGAACTGCTGATCTTTCGATCCCTCCCTCTCTCTCTCTCTGTATATATATGTATATGTATATGTATATGTATATGTATATGTATATGTGTGTATATATATATATATATATATATATATATATATATATATATATATATAAATATATATAGTTGTTTTCTGAGGTTTTCGCGGGTGTTTGTATGTAGGTCTTTGGTTATTCGGGTTTTCTCCCGCGTAAAATTGGAAGTGTCTTGGCGACGTTTCGACAAAGTCTCATTCGTCATCTTCAGGCTGGTGTTATCAGCTTCCTGCTCCTAGTAGCCACTAGCTACTAATCCCCACTAGCAGTTAACAAAGTCAAAGTTAAGTCAAACCCCCACTAGCAGTTAAAAGGAAGAAACAACTGCGATCACACATTGCTCCTAGAAGCACAAAGCAGTAAACACCAGCCTGAAGATGACGAATGAGACTTCGTCGAAACGTCGCCAAGACACTTCCAATTTTACACGGGAGAAAACCCGAACAACAAAAGACCTACATACAAACACCCGTGAAGACCTCAGAAACTTATATATATATACACACACACACACACAGTGTTTTCCCGAAAATAAGCCCTCCCCAAAAATATTTAAATGCATGCGCAACCAGTCCCCACCATTTCCTCTGGTTAGGGTTGGGGAGACAGAGCTGGAAATCGGGTGAGACGGCAAGAGGAGCCCTGTCTTGCTCCATGCGCCCCAAAATAATAAGACCTCTCGAAAATAAGGCCAAGCGCTTATTTCAAGGTTCAAAAAAATATTTTTTTTCTTCTTATTTTCGGGGAAACACGGTATATATGGAGGCCAGTAATAATTAACCACGTTAAAAATTGGTTGACAAGGCAAAGGGAAGATTCTTATGGCACTGAACAATCCCATAATTAAGTGTTCCTTCGGGCTCCCACACAAGCCACGGTTTAATCCCTTTTCAGAAGACCAGAAGAGTGGGGGTACACCCGCCCTGTGGGGAAGAATATTTCTGTTTACTGACCCCCTAATTTTATTTTCTCTAAATTCTCTCCAGTGGTGATGTGGAAGGAAAAAGTTTTGGAGTTTCTTTAAGGCAACTAATTGAATTAAAAAGCAAAACAATAGTAATAATTACATGCAGACATGCCCAATGTATTATTCATTATTCTCTTTCATGAAACATGAAGTGCTGAAAGAGAACGAAGGAAATTAAAAGGAGGAAAATAAATAAATAAAAGAATTCAAACAGTAATTTAAGGAGCTGAAACTTGCTAGGCTGGGCTAGAACAGACCATCAGTCCATGTTTCTCGACCGTGGCAACGACATCAACTCCCAGAATCCCCCTGCCAGCGGGGAATTCTGGGAGTTGGAGTCCTTAGAGTTTTAAAATGGCCAAGGTTGATAAATACCGCAATATGCCATCATGGATTCGAAGATCTATTGTGAGAATATAGAATAGAGTAGAACAGAACAGAACAGAATAGAATAACAGAGTTGGAAGGGACCTTGAAGGTTATCTAGTCCAACCCCCTGCTTAGGCAGGAAAACCCTACCCCACTTCATTTTAGTCTCTTTTAATCCCACTTACTCAAGGGATTTGGGAAATCGGATTTGCCTTCCTCAGTTTCCAAGCAGAGTCTTGCGACGATACAATAATAGATTTCCAAGGAATCTGTCTAGATGGCCTCTGTGGTCCCTTCTAACAATAAACAAACCTCGCTAAGTTGCAATTTATTTAACAAAGGTTCCCAGGTGTGAGCCTGTGACCCAACTGAATATAAAAACTATAGAAGATCTGGGTTATAAAAACAAAAATATCCATCAGATGACAGTAATATATATATATAGTAATATATATATAGGTCTTTGGTTGTTCGGGTTTTCTCCCGTGTAAAATTGGAAGTGTCTTGGTGACGTTTCAACGAAGTCTCATTCGTCATCTTCAGGCTTCAGCTTCGTGCTTCTGGGAGCAAAACCCGAACAACCAAAGACCTATATACAAACACCCGTGAAAACCTCAGAAAACTAATATATATATATATATAGGTGTCTTCGATTATTCGGGTTTTCTCCTGCGAAAACCCGAATAACCGAAGACCTAAATACAAACACCCGCGAAAACCTCCGAAAACATACATACATACATACATATATATGTATATGTATATGTATATTATTATTATTATTATTATTCACATTTTTATACCGCCCTTCTCCGAAGACTCAAGGCGGTGTACAGCACATAAAACGATAATAATACAAAAACCATTTAAAATACCATAACAAAGTTAAAAATCTAATTAAACTGCTGTATACTTAAAACTATTAGATAAAAATACAAAGATAAAACCCCTGTTAAAAGCCCGCTAAAATCCTTAATTATTAAAATCAATCAATCAGGCCAGCCCCGCTTGATGAAAAAAGAAAGTCTTGAGCTCGCGTTTAAAGGTCCGAAGATCAGGGAGAAGACGGAGTCCCACTGGCAGCTCGTTCCACACAGCCGGGGCCTCCACAGAGAACGCTCTTCCCCTGGGGGCCGCCAGCCGACATTGGTTGGCTGACGGCACCCTAAGGAGGCCCTCCCTGTGGGAGTGCACTGGACACACCAGACGATGGGAGGGAACTGGCGGCAGCAGGGGGTCCCGTAAATATCCCGGTCCGATGCCATGGAGTGCTTTAAAGGTGATAACCAACACCTTGAAGCGCACCCAGAAGACCACCAGCAACCAATGCAGCCCGCGCAGGAGAGGTTACATGGGAGCTATGAGGAGCTCCCTCAATCCCCCGCGCAGCCGCATTCTGTACCAGTTGGAGCCTCCGGATGCTCTTCAGGGGGAGCCCCATCTAGAGAGCATTGTAGTAATCCAGGCGGGAAGTGACGAGGGCATGAGTGACTGTGTATAACGAGTCCCGGTCCAGGAAAGGGCGCAATTGGCGAATCAGGCGGACCTGATAAAAAGCTCCCCTGGCGATGGCCGTCAAATGGTCTTCTAAAGACAGCCGTGTGTCCAGGAGAACGCCTAAATTGCGCACCGATTCCCTGGAGGCCAACGATTCGCCCCCCACAATCAGCAATGGGGTAAGCTGACTGTGCCGGGACGCCGGCATCCACAGCCACTCCGTCTTGGATGGGTTGAGTCGGAGCCCGTTCGTCCCCAACCTAGCCACCAGATCACCAAGATCTTTCCGTTCACCCAAGAATTGAGTCTGTCTGTGCAGTTTTTCTTCACAATACTGTTTATTTTCTCTTGGCCCAATGCCTCCAGCTGCACTGACACAACATCACACAAACACTCCATCCTAGATAAACCATGTTTCTCCCTCCAGAGTGAAAAAACCCAGGGAATTTGTCCCTAGGCAACCCTAAAGGAGAAGCAAGCTCGCCTTGCGCAGACCCAAATTTGGATCTCTGCTGGAAATGTTCAATCCCGCCATCCATCCATCAATCAGTCCAATCCTGTCTTTTCCACCGACAGAATACTGTAGAACAAAAGAGTCCAACGGACCTTGGAGCAGTGGTGAAATCTGAACCGGTTTATTACCGGTTCGCTGGCTGCGCATGTG
Source organism: Ahaetulla prasina (assembly GCF_028640845.1). Classification (NCBI taxonomy): domain Eukaryota; kingdom Metazoa; phylum Chordata; class Lepidosauria; order Squamata; family Colubridae; genus Ahaetulla; species Ahaetulla prasina. The sequence goes on along the minus strand of NC_080542.1, from coordinate 12,085,875 downwards.
CGCTACACGGGTGCATCCACAGGCCGCACCACGCACCAAATGCGAGGTGTGCACACATGTGCGCAGTGCACGGCAAAAGGAGGCATGGTAGAACAGCATGCGCGGGAGGAGGGGTGATCAACTGTGGCGCACGATCTTTTTTTTTTACTTTTAAAAGCATTTTTTTAACAACCTATTCGGCCAAATAGGTTGTAAAAAAATGCTGTTAAAAGTAAAAAAAAGGCTCTGATGATCGCGCGGCTCAGCTGGGATCGTCAGAGCCTTTTTTTACCTTTTAAAAGCATTTTTTTACAACATAGTCGACCAAATAGGTTGTAAAACAATGCTTTTATAAGTAAAAAAAAAAAGGCTCTGACAATCGCGCGGCTCAGCTGGGATCGTCAGAGCCTTTTTTTTAACCTTTTAAAAGCATTTTTTACAACCTATTTGGCTGAATAAATTGTAAAAAAAAATGCTTTTAAAACTAAAAAAAGGGCTCTGGCAATCACGCAGCTCAGCTGGGATTGTCAGAACCTTTTTTTTAACCTTTTAAAAGTATTTTTTAAAAGAAGCAGCAAGCGAGCGACCGGGCAATTCAGTGGGCATAGGCGGGGTGGGGGGAGGGATTTTTGCTATCGGTTCGCCGAAGCACCTGCCGCCATCGCTACCGGATTGGCCGATCCGGTCCAAACCAGGAACATTTCACCCCTGCCTTGGAGGTCTTCTAGTGCCAGGCGGTCACAAAGCATTTCAGACCTCAGGGACCACTAAATTCATAATTTTAAATCCCGCGGACCACTAATACGATTTTTTTTTAAAAAGATAAAGTAGTATTTTAGTGCAAGATTAAAACAATGCAAATAATTTTTCTGCGGACCACCACCATTTTCTCGTGGACCACCGGTTAGCGACCACAATCTAGTCCAGCAGCAATCCCACCAACAGGATGCAGCAATTGCATTTATTTTATTTCATGTAAAAAAAAAAAAAGGAGTTATGAAAAAAGGTTACCGAGTGGGGGAGAGGAGTGCTGTTTCCACAAGGCTAAAAACCAATTCTTGGCTTCCGTAAATCTTTGCTCACCACTTTCCCTGTTTCCTGAGCCAAACCCGCGGGTGGGATGGGGGTAGCGGGGGAAAGGCTCCATTGAAATTTAACAGATGGTGCAGGGCCGGCCCTTAGGGATACTCTCCCGCGACTGGCAAAGGGGGGGGGTTGGAAATGGCCAGGCTGATTAAATGGGACCGCAATCCGCTTTTATATATCCACCTACCAGGGATGAAATCCAGCAGGTTCTGGAGAACCGGTAGCGGAAATTTTGAGTAGTTTTTGAGTAGAAATCGGCAAATACCACCTCTGGCTGGCTCCAGAATGGGGTGGGGACAGAGATTTTGCAATATCTTTTCCCCTGGAGTGGGGAGGGAATGGGGATTTTGTAATCTCCTTTCCCTGGAATGGGGTGGGAATGGAGATTTTGCAGTATCCTTCCCCCCAGTGGGGAGGGAATGGAGTTTTTGCAGTATCCTTCCCCAGGAGTGGGGAGGGAATGGGGATTTTGCAATCTCCTTCCCTTAGAGTGGGATGGGAATGGAGTTTTTGCAATCTCCTTCCCCTGGAGTGGGGAGGGAATGGAGAGTTTGCAGTATCATTCCCCAAGAGTGGGGTGGGAATGGGGATTTTGCAATATCCTTCCCCAAGAGTGGGGAGGGAATGGGGATTTTGCAGTATCCTTCCCTCTGGAGTGGGCAGGGAATGGAGATTTTGCAGCATCCTTCCCCTGCCACGCCCACCAAACCAAAGCACGCCCACCAAGCCACGCCACGCCAGGCCCACAGAACCGGTAATAAAAAAAAAAACCCTTGGATTTCATCTCTGGCAACCCAAAAAAAAGAGAGACTTTTTCTGGCTTCTCTTGTGTGCCACGCGATTCCTTTTTTTCCCCACGCAAACAACAACCACGCGCGGCTCAGGCCCTCTCCTACCCCCCCCTCCCACCCGCCTCCTCGCCCGCCCGGGGCCGTTTCTGCAGCAAAGAAGCCACGATCCGGCGCGACGATCCCGTTCACACAACCCGGGTCCTCGTGGCTGGGAAGCGGACGGGGCGAGGGGGCAGTTTAGCGAGTCGTCTGAATGCGGCCCGGCCCGAGCCAAGGCCTGCCTCGACCGATCCGGCTGAGCTTGTCCCTTGAAAGCTGCTCTTTCCCTCCCGCTGGAAAGAAAGGTTTGGGCCGGCCCCGGTTCTGGCTTTCCCCAAAGCCGCGATTGTTCGCTTTGCACTCTGCACATGCTCCAGCGCCCCACGCTTTGACCTCCCCGTTCTCAATTCTTTCCCCCCCCCCCCCAAACACACACACACACACACAATATCACCGATCGGGGCCCCTCCGTCCTTCCTTCCCGGGAAGCCACGATCCAGCGATCCCAACAACTCACCTGGGACGTTAATCCGGAGCCTCTCCCCGCGATCCAGGCGGCGGCCGGATCGAACCGAAGCGCCGGGAAATGAGAGCCGATCCTGGCGGGGTTGGGTTGGGTTGGGTTGGGTTGGCTTTGTGTGTGTGTGTGTTGGTTTTTTTTCACCCGCCGAGCCCAGCCGTTCTTTGTCCCGCCCGGCTCATGCCGCCAGCCGGCTGCTGCCGATCCTCGCCGCCGCCGCCGGCTTCTGCTCCTCTCCAGCGGCGCGGTTGACTCAGAGATCCGCCCCCGTGCAGGCGCGCCCCCGCCCTGAGCTGGCCCGGGGCTGCTGGTCCCTGCGGAGGAGGAGGAGGAGGAGGGGGGAGGAAGAAGCCTGGCAGGAGCTGCTCCGTGGGCGGCAGCGGCGGCAGCAGGAGCAGCAGCAGCGGAGGGCGGTTGTCCCTTTCCAGATGATGGATGGATGGATGGGTGGGTGGACGGATGGGTTCTTGGATCTTTCGGGATGCATTCGTGGAGGAGGGAATTCAATGGATTGTTCCAGCCAGCCGGGGTCCACGCTTGGGAACCACATGGCTATTGTAGTCGCTCTCTGTCTCTTTCTCTCTCTCCCTGCCAATCCCTCTCCCTCTCCTTCTCTCTCCCTCCCTCCCCCTCCCCACTCTCCCTCCCTCCTCCTCTCTCTCCTTCTCCCTCCTCCTCTCTCTCTCTCCCTCCCCCTCCCCACTCCCTATCTCTCCCCACTCTCCCTCCCTTTCCCCCTCTCCCTCCCTCCCCTTCCCCACTCTCTCTCCCTCCTCCTCCTCTCCCTCCCTCTCTCTCCCTCTCCTCCCCTTCCCCTCTCCTCCCTCCCCTTCCCCACTCTCTCCCTCTCCCTCCCTCCCTCCTTCTCCCTCTCTCCTCCTCCCTCCCTCCCCACTCCCTATCTCTCCCCACTCTCCCTCCTCCTCCCTCCCTCTTTCTCTCTCCCTCTCTCTTTTTGCAGCAGTAATAACCCACCTGGGGCCTCTGTGACAAAGCTCAGGACCGAATGATGGATTCATAGATTGGTGTCCTTTCTTAGGAACCGCATGGATATTGGATATTGTATTGGGTATTGTCTCTCTTTCCCTCTCTCTCCTCCCTCCTCTTTCTCTCTCTCCCTCTCTCTCTCTCCCTCCTCTCCCTCTCCTCCTCTCCTCCTCCTCTCTCTCTCTCTCTCTCCAGCAGTAATAACCCAGCTGGGGCCTCTGTAACAAAAGGCAGGACCAACTGATGGATTCATAGATTGGTGTCCTTTCTTAGGAACCTCTTGGATATTGTATTGGATATTGGGTATTGTCTCTCTCTCCCTCCTCCTCCTCTCTCTCTCTCTCTCTTTGCAGCAATAATAACCCAGAGCTGGGATCTCTGTGACAAAGCTTAGGATCTAATGATGGATACCTAAATTGCTATCCAGTCGGTGTCCGCCCTTAGGAACCGCATGGATATTGGATATTGTATTGGATATTGGGTATTGTCTCTCTCTCCCTCTCTCTCTCTCCCTCTCTCTCTCCCTCTCTCTCTCCTCCTCTCTCTCCCTCTCTCCCTCTCTCTCTCCAGCAGTAATAACCCAGCTGGGGCCTCTGTAACAAAAGGCAGGACCAACTGATGGATTCATAGATTGGTGTCCTTTCTTAGGAACCTCTTGGATATTGTATTGGATATTGGGTATTGTCTCTCTCTCCCTCCCTCCCTCTCTCTCTCTCTCTCTCTCTCTCTCTCTCTTTTTGCAGCAATAATAACCCAGAGCTGGGATCTCTGTGACAAAGCTTAGGATCTAATGATGGATACCTAAATTGCTATCCAGTCGGTGTCCGCCCTTAGGAACCGCATGGATATTGTAGTCTCTCTCTCTTTCTTTGCAGCAGTAATAACCCAGCTGGGGCTCCCCAACAAAGCACAGGACCTAATGATAGATTCATAGATCGACTCTGGTAACCCCTCTTAGGAACCACATGGATATTGTAGTCTCTCTCTCTCTCTCTCATTGCAGCAGTAAGGACCCAGAGCTGTAAACCTAATTTTACGCAGCTTCTTTCCCAAAAACTCTACACTACCAACTAGAGCATACGAAACATTTGCCAGACCTATTCTTGAATACAGCTCATCCGTCTGGAACCCATACCACATCTCTGACATAAATACAATAGAACGCGTCCAGAAATATTTTACTAGAAGAGTTCTTCGCTCCTCCGAAAACAACAAAATACCTTATACCACCAGGCTTGAAATCCTGGGATTAGAAAACTTACAACTCCGTCGACTTCGACGTGACCTGTGCTTAACACACAAAATCAACTATTGCAATATCCTTCCTGTAAAAGACTACTTCAGCTTCAATCGCAATATTACAAGAGCAAAAAATAGATTCAAGCTTAATGTCAACCGCTTCAAACTTGATTGCAGAAAATATGACTTCTGCAACAGAGTTGTTAATGCTTGGAACTCATTACCTGACTCCATAGTCTCTACTCAAAATCCCAAAATCTTCAACCAAAAACTGTCTACTATTGACCTCACCCCATTCCTAAGAGGACTATAAGGGGCGTGCATAAGAGCACAAAAGTGCCTACCGTTCCTGTCCTATTGTTCCCTTCATTATATCAAATTAATATAGTTGATGCATATTATATATATATATATATATATATATATATATATATATATATAGGTCTTTGGTTGTTCGGGTTTTCTCCCGTGTAAAATTGGAAGTGTCTTGGCGACGTTTCGACGAAGTCTCATTCGTCATCTTCAGGCTTCAGCTTCGTGCTTCTGGGAGCAATGTGTGATCGCAGCTGTTTCTTCCTTTTAACTGCTAGTGGGGGTTTGAACTGATTGGGTGGGAGCTTGGCTGTGCTCTGATTGGATGGGGGTTTTTCTGTGCTCTGATTGGCTGGGGGTGTGTCCTGTGTTGGTGGGGGCTTGGTTGTGCTCAGTCTAGTCTGTGCTGCAGGGGATTTGAGCTGGTGAGCTGCATAGCTGTTGTTTGGCTTTGTGGTCGTGCTACATCTTCATAGTGGGTGTCAGTCTGCTGCATGAATGGATTGGAGGGGTTTGAAATGGCTAATGTTGCAGCTGCGGTCTGGCTTCTGGTCCTTGGTCGTGCTTCCTGATCAGTGTGGGTTTGGGTCTGCTTTCTGGGTGGATGTGTGGTGGTGGCATCCTGTGTGGACCTCGTGAGTGTGGGTCTGGGGTCATTCCTCGTGTTAGGGACACGTTTGTCAATAAGGGCAGGTTTCAAATGGCTGGTAGGCGGGAGGTATCATCTCGTTTGTTCATGCTGTGTGGGCGTTTTTCTATCTCGATGGCTTCTCTGATTATTCTGTTGTTAAAGTGTTTAGTTTTGGCGATAGTTCTGGTCTTTTTAAAGTCAATATCGTGTCCTGTGACTTTAAAGTGTTGGACCAGGAAGAAGTTGGTTCCTCTTTTGAATGAGTTCTTGTGTTCTTCAATCGTGCACTTATTCTTCTGTTGGTTTGTCCAATGTATGTGGTGGGGCAGGCGGTGCATGGGATTTCATATACTCCTTGATTTTCTAACTCAATTTTGTCTTTGGGGTTTCTTAGGATGGTGGATATTTTTGGTTTGTGCAGAATGCTGTCTTGATGTTATGTTTGTGGAGGATCTTGCTGATTCTGTCTGTGGTGCCTTTTATATATCCACCTACCAGGGATGAAATCCAGCAGGTTCTGGAGAACCGTAGCGGAAATTTTGAGTAGTTTTGAGTAGAAATCGGCAAATACCACCTCTGGCTGGCTCCAGAATGGGGTGGGGACAGAGATTTTGCAATATCTTTTCCCTGGAGTGGGGAGGAATGGGATTTTGTAATCTCCTTTCCTGGAATGGGGTGGGAATGGAGATTTTGCAGTATCCTTCCCCAGTGGGGAGGAATGGAGTTTTGCAGTATCCTTCCCAGGAGTGGGAGGAATGGGATTTTGCAATCTCCTTCCCTGGAGTGGGAGGAATGGAGATTTTGCAATCTCCTTCCCTGGAGTGGGAGGAATGGAGAGTTTGCAGTATCATTCCCCAAGAGTGGGGTGGAATGGGATTTTGCAATATCCTTCCCAAGAGTGGGAGGAATGGGATTTTGCAGTATCCTTCCTCTGGAGTGGGCAGGGAATGGAGATTTTGCAGCATCCTTCCCCTGCCACGCCCACCAAACCAAAGCACGCCCACCAAGCCACGCCACGCCAGGCCCACAGAACCGGTAATAAAAAAAAAAACCCTTGGATTTCATCTCTGGCAACCCAAAAAAAAGAGAGACTTTTTCTGGCTTCTCTTGTGTGCCACGCGATTCCTTTTTTTCCCCACGCAAACAACAACCACGCGCGGCTCAGGCCCTCTCCTACCCCCCCCTCCCACCCGCCTCCTCGCCCGCCCGGGGCCGTTTCTGCAGCAAAGAAGCCACGGTCCGGCGCGACGATCCCGTTCACACAACCCGGGTCCTCGTGGCTGGGAAGCGGACGGGCGAGGGGGCAGTTTAGCGAGTCGTCTGAATGCGGCCCGGCCCGAGCCAAGGCCTGCCTCGACCGATCCGGCTGAGCTTGTCCCTTGAAAGCTGCTCTTTCCCTCCCGCTGGAAAGAAAGGTTTGGGCCGGCCCCGGTTCTGGCTTTCCCCAAAGCCGCGATTGTTCGCTTTGCACTCTGCACATGCTCCAGCGCCCCACGCTTTGACCTCCCCGTTCTCAATTCTTTCCCCAAACACACACACAATATCACCGATCGGGGCCCTCCGTCCTTCCTTCCCGGAAGCCACGATCCAGCGATCCCAACAACTCACCTGGGACGTTAATCCGGAGCCTCTCCCGCGACTGGCAAAGGGGGTTGGAAATGGCCAGGCTGATTAAATGGGACCGCAATCCGCTTTTATATATCCACCTACCAGGGATGAAATCCAGCAGGTTCTGGAGAACCGTAGCGGAAATTTTGAGTAGTTTTGAGTAGAAATCGGCAAATACCACCTCTGGCTGGCTCCAGAATGGGGTGGGAATGGAGTTTTGCAGTATCCTTCCTCTGGAGTGGGCAGGGAATGGAGTTTTGCAATCTCCTTCCCTGGAGTGGGAGGAATGGGATTTTGCAATCTCCTTCCCTGGAGTGGGAGGAATGGGATTTTGCAGTATCCTTCCCAAGAGTGGGAGGAATGGGATTTTGTAATCTCCTTTCCTGGAATGGGGTGGGAATGGAGTTTTGCAGTATCCTTCCCAAGAGTGGGGTGGAATGGGATTTTGCAATATCCTTCCCAGGAGTGGGAGGAATGGAGAGTTTGCAGTATCCTTCCTCTGGAGTGGGCAGGGAATGGAGATTTTGCAGTATCCTTCCCAAGAGTGGGAGGAATGGGATTTTGCAATATCTTTTCCCTGGAGTGGGAGGAATGGGATTTTGCAATATCTTTTCCCTGGAGTGGGAGGAATGGGATTTTGCAATATCCTTCCCAGGAGTGGGAGGAATGGGATTTTGCAGTATCCTTCCCAAGAGTGGGAGGAATGGGATTTTGCAATATCTTTTCCCTGGAGTGGGAGGAATGGAGAGTTTGCAGTATCCTTCCTCTGGAGTGGGCAGGGAATGGAGTTTTGCAGTATCCTTCCCAGGAGTGGGAGGAATGGGATTTTGCAATATCTTTTCCCTGGAGTGGGAGGAATGGGATTTTGCAATCTCCTTCCCTGGAGTGGGGAGGAATGGGATTTTGCAATCTCCTTCCCTTAGAGTGGGATGGGAATGGAGATTTTGCAATATCTTTTCCCTGGAGTGGGAGGAATGGAGTTTTGCAGTATCCTTCCCAGGAGTGGGAGGAATGGAGTTTTGCAGTATCCTTCCTCTGGAGTGGGCAGGGAATGGAGATTTTGCAATATCTTTTCCCTGGAGTGGGAGGAATGGAGTTTTGCAGTATCCTTCCCAGGAGTGGGAGGAATGGGATTTTGCAGTATCCTTCCCCAGTGGGGAGGAATGGAGTTTTGCAATCTCCTTCCCTTAGAGTGGGATGGGAATGGAGATTTTGCAATCTCCTTCCCTTAGAGTGGGATGGGAATGGAGATTTTGCAATATCTTTTCCCTGGAGTGGGGAGGAATGGGATTTTGCAATATCTTTTCCCTGGAGTGGGAGGAATGGGATTTTGCAATATCTTTTCCCTGGAGTGGGAGGAATGGGATTTTGCAGTATCCTTCCCAAGAGTGGGGTGGAATGGGATTTTGCAGTATCCTTCCTCTGGAGTGGGCAGGGAATGGAGTTTTGCAGTATCCTTCCCCAGTGGGGAGGAATGGAGTTTTGCAATCTCCTTCCCTGGAGTGGGAGGAATGGGATTTTGCAGTATCCTTCCCAGGAGTGGGAGGAATGGGATTTTGCAATATCTTTTCCCTGGAGTGGGAGGAATGGGATTTTGTAATCTCCTTTCCTGGAATGGGGTGGGGACAGAGATTTTGCAGTATCCTTCCCAGGAGTGGGAGGAATGGGATTTTGTAATCTCCTTTCCTGGAATGGGGTGGGAATGGAGATTTTGCAGTATCCTTCCCAGGAGTGGGAGGAATGGGATTTTGCAGTATCATTCCCCAAGAGTGGGAGGAATGGAGAGTTTGCAGTATCATTCCCCAAGAGTGGGAGGAATGGGATTTTGCAGTATCATTCCCCAAGAGTGGGAGGAATGGAGATTTTGCAGCATCCTTCCCTGCCACGCCCACCAAACCAAAGCACGCCCACCAAACCAAAGCACGCCCACCAAACCAAAGCACGCCCACCAAACCAAAGCACGCCCACCAAACCAAAGCACGCCCACCAAACCAAAGCACGCCCACCAAACCAAAGCACGCCCACCAAACCAAAGCACGCCCACCAAACCAAAGCACGCCCACCAAACCAAAGCACGCCCACCAAACCAAAGCACGCCCACCAAACCAAAGCACGCCCACCAAACCAAAGCACGCCCACCAAACCAAATTAACCAACCTACTCCAAGACCCTGCATACAAGCCCCTAAAACAGACCCCACCACCTACCTAGAAAACCACTAGATCCAAAATAAAAGCCTCCCCATCAGCGAAGAAATCCAACAAAGAATCATTCCCAGAGAGAAATCATCCAGATGCCCTAAGCTCTGGCCTCCCAAGATACACAAAGAAGGAACCCCACTCAGACCCATAGTCAGCGGAGGCGGTTGTCCCTTTCCAGATGATGGGTGGATGGATGGGTGGGTGGACGGATGGGTGGGTTGGTTCTTGGATCTTTCGGGATGCATTCGTGGAGGAGGGAATTCAATGGATTGTTCCAGCCAGCCGGGGTCCACGCTTGGGAACCACATGGGTATTGTAGTCGCTTTCTGTCTCTTTCTCTCTCTCCCTGCCAATCCCTCTCCCTCTCCTTCTCTCTCCCTCCCTTCCCCCTTCCCCACTCTCTCTCCCTCCCTCCCTCCCTCTCTCTCCTTCTCCCTCCCTCCCTCTCTCTCTCTCCCTCCCTCCCCCTCCCCCACTCCCTATCTCTCCCCACTCTCCTCCCTTCCCCTCTCCTCCTCCCTCCTTCTCCTCCTCTCCTCCCTCCCTCCCTCCCCACTCCCTATCTCTCCCCACTCTCCCTCCCTTTCCCCTCTCCTCCCTCCCCTTCCCCACTCTCTCCCTCGCTCCTCCCTCCCTCCTTCTCCTCTCTCTCCTCCTCCCTCCCTCCCCACTCCCTATCTCTCCCCACTCTCCCTCCTCCCCTCCCTCCCTCCCTCTTTCTCTCTCCCCCTCTCTTTTTGCAGCAGTAATAACCCACCTGGGGCCTCTGTGACAAAGCACAGGACCGAATGATGGATTCATAGATTGGTCTCCACTCTTAGGAACCACATGGATTACGGATATTGTATTGGGTATTGTCTCTCTTTCCCTCTCTCTCCCTCTCCCTCCCTCTCTACCCCTCTCCCTCCCTCCTTCTTTCTCCTCCTCCCTCTCTCCCTCCTCTCTCCTCTCTCTCCTCCCTCCCCATTCCCTATCTCTCCCCACTCTCCCTCCCTCCTCCTCTCTCCCTCCCTCCTCTTTCTCCCCTTCCTCTTCTCTCTCTCTTTGCAGCAGTAATAACCCACCTGGGGCCTCTGTGACAAAGCACAGAACCGAATGATGGATTCATAGATTGGTCTCCACTCTTAGGAACCACATGGATATTGTATTGGATATTGTATTGGATATTGTCTCTCTTCCTCTCTCTCCTCTCCCTCTCTACCCCTCTCCTCCCTCCTTCTTTCTCCTCCTCTCCTCTCTCTCCTCTCCCTCCTCTCCTCTCTCTCTCCTCCCTCCTCTTTCTCCCCTCTCTCTCTCTCTCTCTCTCTCTCTCTCTCTCTCTCCAGCAGTAATAACCCAGCTGGGGCCTCTGTAACAAAAGGCAGGACCAACTGATGGATTCATAGATTGGTGTCCTTTCTTAGGAACCTCTTGGATATTGTATTGGATATTGGGTATTGTCTCTCTCTCCCTCCCTCCCTCCCTCCCTCTCTCTCTCTCTCTCTTTGCAGCAATAATAACCCAGAGCTGGGATCTCTGTGACAAAGCTTAGGATCTAATGATGGATACCTAAATTGCTATCCAGTCGGTGTCCGCCCTTAGGAACCGCATGGATATTGTAGTCTCTCTCTCTTTCTTTGCAGCAGTAATAACCCAGCTGGGGACTCCCCAACAAAGCACAGGACTAATGATAGATTCATAGATCAACTCTGGTAACCCCTCTTAGGAACCACATGGATATTGTAGTCTCTCTCTCTCTCTCTCTCTCTCATTGCAGCAGTAAGGACCCAGAGCTGTAAACCTAATTTTACGCAGCTTCTTTTCCAAAAACTCTACACTACTAACTAGAGCATACAAAACATTTGCCAGACCTATTCTTGAATACAGCTCATTCGTCTGGAACCCATACCACATCTCTGACATAAATACAATAGAACGCGTCCAGAAATATTTTACTAGAAGAGTTCTTCGCTCCTCCGAAAACAACAAAATACCTTATACCACCAGGCTTGAAATCCTGGGATTAGAAAACTTACAACTCCGTCGACTTCGACGTGACCTGTGCTTAACACACAAAATCAACTATTGCAATATCCTTCCTGTAAATGACTACTTCAGCTTCAATCGCAATATTACAAGAGCAAAAAATAGATTCAAGCTTAATGTCAACCGCTTCAAACTTGATTGCAGAAAATATGACTTCTGCAACAGAGTTGTTAGTGCTTGGAACTCATTACCTGACTCCATAGTCTCTACTCAAAATCCCAAAATCTTCAACCAAAAACTGTCTACTATTGACCTCACCCCATTCCTAAGAGGATTATAAGGGGCGTGCATAAGAGCACAAAAGTGCCTACCGTTCCTGTCCTATTGTTCCTTTCATTATATCAAATTAATATAGTTGATGCATATTCTTTATATATATATATAGGGTTGGGTTGGGTTGGGTTGATTGGGTTGAGTTGGATTGGGTTGGGTTGGGTTAGATTGGGTTGGGTTGGGTTGGGTTGGGTTGGGTTGGGTTGGGTTGGGTTGGGTTGGGTTGGGTTGGATTGGATTGGATTGGATTGAATTGGATTGGATTGGGTTAGGTTGGGTTAGGTTGGGTTGGGTTGGGTTGGGTTGGGTTGGGTTGGGTTGGGTTGGGTTGGGTTGGGTTGGGTTGGGTTGGGTTGGGTTGGGTTGGGTTGGGTTGGGTTGGGTTGGGTTGGGTTGGGTTGGGTTGGGTTGGGTTGGGTTGGGTTGGGTTGGGTTGGGTTGGGTTGGGTTGGGTTGGGTTGGGTTGGGTTGGGTTGGGTTGGGTTGGGTTGGGTTGGGTTGGGTTGGGTTGGGTTGGGTTGGGTTGGGTTGGGTTGGGTTGGGTTGGGTTGGGTTGGGTTGGGTTGGGTTGGGTTGGGTTGGGTTGGGTTGGGTTGGGTTGGGTTGGGTTGGGTTGGGTTGGGTTGGGTTGGGTTGGGTTGGGTTGGGTTGGGTTGGGTTGGGTTGGGTTGGGTTGGGTTGGGTTGGGTTGGGTTGGGTTGGGTTGGGTTGGGTTGGGTTGGGTTGGGTTGGGTTGGGTTGGGTTGGGTTGGGTTGGGTTGGGTTGGGTTGGGTTGGGTTGGGTTGGGTTGGGTTGGGTTGGGTTGGGTTGGGTTGGGTTGGGTTGGGTTGGGTTGGGTTGGGTTGGGTTGGGTTGGGTTGGGTTGGGTTGGGTTGGGTTGGGTTGGGTTGGGTTGGGTTGGGTTGGGTTGGGTTGGGTTGGGTTGGGTTGGGTTGGGTTGGGTTGGGTTGGGTTGGGTTGGGTTGGGTTGGGTTGGGTTGGGTTGGGTTGGGTTGGGTTGGGTTGGGTTGGGTTGGGTTGGGTTGGGTTGGGTTGGGTTGGGTTGGGTTGGGTTGGGTTGGGTTGGGTTGGGTTGGGTTGGGTTGGGTTGGGTTGGGTTGGGTTGGGTTGGGTTGGGTTGGGTTGGGTTGGGTTGGGTTGGGTTGGGTTGGGTTGGGTTGGGTTGGGTTGGGTTGGGTTGGGTTGGGTTGGTTGGGTTGGGTTGGGTTGGGTTGGGTTGGGTTGATTTGGTTTGGGTTGGTTTGAGTTGGGTTGGGTTGATTTGAGTTGGGTTAGTTTGGGTTGAGTTGGTTTGGTTTGGTTTGGTTTGGTTTGGTTTGATTTGGTTTGGGTTGGTTTGAGTTGGGTTGGGTTGGATTGATTTGAGTTGGGTTGGTTTGAGTTGGGTTGGTTTGAGTTGGGTTGGTTTGGGTTGGGTTGGGTTGGGTTGGGTTGGGTTGGGCTGGGCTGGGCTGGGTTGGGTTGGGTTGGGTTGGGTTGGCTTTGTGGTGCTACATCTTCATAGTGGGTGTCAGTCTGCTGCATGAATGGATTGAGGGTTTGAAATGGCTAATGTTGCAGCTGCGGTCTGGCTTCTGGTCCTTGGTCGTGCTTCATGATCAGTGTGGGTTTGGGTCTGCTTTTGCGATGGGAATGACACCAGACCCACACTCACAAGGTTCACACAGGATGTCACCACCGCACATCCACCCAGAAAGCAGACCCAAACCCACACTGATCATGAAGCACCACCAAGGACCAGAAGCCAGACCGCAGCTGCAACATTAGCCATTTCAAACCCCTCCAATCCATTCATGCAGCAGACTGACACCCACTATGAAGATGTAGCACGACCACAAAGCCAAACAACAGCTATGCAGCTCACCAGCTCAAAACCCCCTGCAGCACAGACTAGACTGAGCACAACCAAGCCCCCACCAACACAGGACACACCCCCAGCCAATCAGAGCACAGAAAAAACCCCATCCAATCAGAGCACAGCCAAGCTCCCACCCAATCAGTTCAAACCCCCACTAGCAGTTAAAAGGAAGAAACAGCTGCGATCACACATTGCTCCCAGAAGCACGAAGCTGAAGCCTGAAGATGATGAATGAGACTTTGTCAAAACGTCGCCAAGACACTTCCAATTTTACACAGGAGAAAACCCGAACAACCAAAGACATATATATATATATATATATATATATATATATATATATATATATATATATATATATATATATATATATATATTTTCTTCATGATATGTTTTTTTTATTTATGACAATGTTTGCGTATACTGTTGTGACAAAATGAAATTAAAAAAAAAAAAAGAGCTGGGGCCTCTGACAAAACCCAGGACCGAGCTGGAAGACAAACAGCGACCTCCGATGGTAGCAAAATCCCAAGGTTGGAAGCTTCCTATTAGCTGTGGCGTAACATTAACCAGGGCTACTGGCTGCATATATTTTTTTCTTGCAAACTTGGTTAAAGGAGCCGTGCATTGGGATGTCTGGCTTGAGACAAACCAGTATTGATTGCAAGAAACTTCGCTGCCTTAAATCCTAGACGGGAACGTGCAGGACGTAGGTGGAATATAGGTGGTCCTCAACTCACGACCGCAATAAAGCTCAACATTTCTGTCGCTGAGCGAGACGTTTGTTGCGTGAATTTTGCCCGATTCTGTGACCTTGCGTGGCACGGTTGTTAAGTGAATTACGAGACGTTTGTTAGGGCCTCTGGTGGCTCAGACTGGTAAAGACAGTCTGTTATTAACAGCAGCTGCTTGCAATTACTGCAGGCTCAAGTCCCACCAGGCCCAAGGTTGACTCAGCCTTCCATCCTTTATAAGGTAGGTAAAATGAGGACCCAGATTGTTGGGGGCAATAAGTTGACTTTGTATATAATATACAAATGGATGAAGACTATTGCTTAACACAATGTAAGCCGCCCTGAGTCTTCGGAGAAGGGCGGGATATAAATGCAAATTTTAAAAAAAGTGAATTTTGCTCGATTTAACGGCCTTTTTTTTGCCACGGTTGTTAAGTGAGTCACTGCCCTTGTTCAGCGGGTAACATGGTTGTTAAGTGAATGGGGCATCCCCATTACTTTGCTTGTCAGAATTTCAGAAAAGATGATCACAAGACACTGCAACTGTCATAAATACGAGCCAGTTGCTAAGACTTGGAATTTGAATCACGTGGCCATGGGGATGCTACAACGGTCATAAGTGTGGAAAAGCATCATAAATCCCATTTTTCAATGCTTTGAATGGTCACTAAACAAACTGTTGTTAAGTCAAGGACTACCTGTACAGTTAAAACATTAAAATATATTTTTAAAACTGCACTGCACACCAGAAGAACTAGACACAAAAACAGTTTCTTCCCAAACGCCATCACTCTGCTAAACAAATAATTCCCTCAACACTGTCGCAACTATTCACTAAATCTGCAGTACTATTAATCTTCTCATCGTTCCCATCACCCATCTTCTTCCACTTATTACTGTTTGACTATAACTTTGTTGCTGGCAATCCTTATGATTTATACTGATATTGATTGTTTCCTGATTTGCTTATTTGTACCCTATGATGATCATTAAGTGTTGTACCTTATGATTCTTGATGAAGGTATCTTTTCTTTTATGTACACTGAGAGCGTATGCACCAAAGACAAATTCCTTGCGTATCCATTCACACTTGGCCAATAAAAAAATTATATTCTATTCTATGTACAATGAGGTTGTTTGAGCTCCCTTAGTGCACCCCCCTCAACACAATACAACTCGCAATGAAGTCAGAAAATCCCTAACCCAATAAATCATATTAACAAAACACCCAGTCCTATTGCACCAGTGTGGACATGTAACACATTGAGCCGGCCCTGCAGTTCATCATACTACGTAGTTATGAAGTATTCCCACTATCAAACTGGATTGTGCTGGGAAAAAAAAGTCTGGATATGCACTAGATCAGGGGTCCCCAACCTTTCGGACCTCAGGGACCACTAAATTCATATTTTAAAATCCCGCAGACCACTAATATGATCTGCCTAATGACCGGCTGGGTGGGCATGGCTAGGAGGTCATGTGACTGGGTGGGTGTGGCCAACTCGATGTCACTCACGGTGCCTGGAAGCTCAGCGAGCTGAGATGGTCAGCCAGTTCCAGGCCATGATGCAGTCCCACTGGAACAAGGTCCTCCGGCTCTTTGCCACCAGCGGCACTTCCCTCCATCCTTCTTCAAAAGCCCCACACCAGGAGGCTGAAGCAGACCTTGAGTCAGAATTCCTGCCCCCCCTCTGACCCACACAAAAAGACCCCGAAGGGGGAGACTCTCTGCAGCAACACAAATGTTCATTGCACGTATCCGGCCCAGGGGCCATAGTTTGAGGACCCCTGATTTAGTGCAAGATAAAAAAATGCAAATAATTTTTCTGCGGACCACCAAAATTTTCTCATGGACTACCAGCGGGTGACCGCTGCACTAGATGGCAACCAAGGAGTGTTCTGTATCTCTGCTGCCATCTGCTGGCCCTTTTTTTACTCTTGTGACCCAGATGTGTGAGCTTTAATCAGGATGCCTCCCTCTTAACGCCAAAGCCCTTGTCGCAGCATCAGGAATCCACATCCCATAATAACCCATTTCCACTTGGCTGTGAGATTTGACTTCTGTGCTTGTTCCCTGATTCTTCTACTAGCCTTTGATCTTTTCCCGGTTGTCTGCCATATGTCCTGTTTTACTAGCATAGGCATCCCGCCCACCAGTCTGGTACTCCGTGCCAACTCAACACTTGGCATCATTGCTGGGCTTGGCACACCAAAAGCATCTTTCACTACCCTGGAAGCTGGCCATCCTTTCTTCCTCTAAAACGTGTGCTTTTGGGTGGGTACCAAGGCATGAAATGATCATCGCACACACCTGCGTGTTGGTCTTTTGTAGGTTGGATCTGAGTGCAGTTTGCAGTTCCTGCCTCCAAGGTCGAAATCTTCTCTCCATTTGCACCTGTTCGCCCACCTGGCCACCTTGTGAGCCCTCCAAGGAGAATTTCCCAGGTAAAAATTCTTGGGAAGACCCTGACCTGACCAGGATGATTAATTGATTAATTAATGAGAGGGATCTTGGAGTCCTAGTGGACAACCATTTAAATATGAGCCAGCCATGTGCAGCAGCTGCTAAAAAAGCCAACATGGTTCTAGGCTGTATAAACAGAGGGATAGAATCAAGATTAACAATGAAGTGTTAATAGCACTTTATAATGCCTTAGTAAGGCCACACTTGGAATATTGCATTCAGTTTTGGTCGCCACGATGTAAAAAAGATGTGGAGACTCTAGAAAGAGTGCAGAGAAGAGCAACAAAGATGATGAGGGGACTGAAGGCTAAAATATATGAAGAACGGTTGCAGGAACTGGGTATGTCTAGTTCTACAACCTTAAACACTCAAAAGAGCCATTTGGACCCGTTTTCCACAGAAAAGAAAACACAGGGAGCCACAAAACCCTTCCCACCCCTGACTATTTCTTGAGCAGCCACAAAACTAGCATATGTAGTTGAATTAAACGTTCTGTTTTCTTCTGAAACTTTTCTTTTCTCGGATTTATCCATGGTTGGCCTACCGGGGGTTGAAAAGCTCAATAAATTGAGTGCTGGCAGATGTCGCACATTGGCGGTTGTGACACACATTTTGAATGACAGGGAGCCACAGCAGAGGGGTGAAAGAGCCACATGCGGCTCCAGAGCTGCAGGTTGCTGACCCCTGGTCTAGTTTGATGAAAAGAAGGATTGGGGGAGAGATGATAGCAGTGTTCCAATATCTCAGGGGCTGCCACAAAGAAGAGGGAGTCAAGCTATTCTCCAAAGAACCGGAGGGTAGAACAAGAAGCAATGGGTGAAAATTAATCAAGGAGAGAAGCAATTTAGAACTAAGGAGAAATTTCCTGTCAATTAGAACAATTAATCAGTGAACAACTTGCCTCCAGAAGTTGTGAATGCTCCAACACTGGAAGTTTTTAAGAAGATGTTGGATAACCATTTGCCTGAACTGGTGTAAGGGTTTCCTGCCTAACCAGGGGGTTGGACTGGAAGACCTCCAAGGTCCCTTCCAACTCTTGTTATTCTATATTCTAATTGTGAACTTAATTCCTGCAGAAGGAGAATTAAGCGGGATAAGCAGAAAGAAAGAAAATGTTCCGATAGTAGAGAATATTTGTAGCTCAGAGTTGAACTGAGCGGCCCTTGGTGTTCTCTGAGCTTGGTGGTTTTCTTGCAGAGGTTTCATTACCAAACTAGGTAACATCATCATCAATGGACTGATGATATTATCTTGTTGGGTAATGAAAAGTTTGCAAGAAAACAACCAAACTCGGAGAGCACCAAGGACCCCACAGCTAAAATAGTTGGCCCCCTAATCAGTGGTAAAATCCACATTTTTTGACTACCGGTTCTGTGGCTTTGTGGGTGTGGCAGGGAAGGATACTGCAAAATCTCCATTCCCACCCCACTCCAGGGGAAGGATACTGCAAAATCCCCATTTCCTCCCCTCTCCTGGGGGAAGGATATTGCAAAATCTCCATTCCCCGCCCACTCTGGGGCCAACCAGAGGTGGCATTTGCCGGTTCTCTGAACTACTCAAAATTTCCATTACTGGTTCTCCAGAACCTGTTGGATTTCACCCCTGCCCCTAATTAAGTATATATATATTTATAATGCCTTGGTAAGGCCACACTTGGAATATTGCATTCAGTTTTGGTTGCCACAATGTAAAAAATATGCTGAGACTCTAGAAAGAGTGCAGAGAAGAGCAACAAAGATGATTAGGGGACTAGAGGCTAGAACATATGAAGAACTGTTGCAGGAACTGGGAAAAGAAGGACTAGGGGAGACATGATAGCAGTGTTCCAATATTTCAGGGGCTGCCACAAAGAAGAGGGAGTCAAGCTATTTTCCAAAGCACCTGAGGGTAGAACAAGAAGCAATGGGTGGAAACTAATCAGGGAGAGAAGCAACTTAGAACTAAGGAGAAATTTCCTGACAGAACAATCAATAAGTGGAACAACTTGCCTGCAGAAGTTGTAAATGCTCCAACACTGGAAATTTTTAAGAAAATGTTGGATAGCCATTTGTCTGAAATGGTGTAGGGTTTCCTGCCTCGGCAGGGGGTTGGACTAGAAGACCTCCAAGAAGAATATATATCCTTCAATACAAGATGAAGTCAAACCACATAACTCACCAAAAAAAGCACTAAGAAAAGCTAAAGCTTGAATATTTGGGTGAAAAGTTGGGCATTATTGGAGACATCAAAATGAGGCCGACATACCGACTAGATACCATCTCTGATAGCACAAACAGTTCAAGAATTCAGACAAGCACAAACTTGACAGGTACTCCTGATGAACTGATGGCCATGGGTCATGAATTTGAGGAGCAACCAAACAAACAAGGATAGAAATCTAATTGTACGCCAATTCTTCTCCTTTCAACCAACACATAATGCAGGCCTAGAAACCAAATTCTCGGCCTCCCTCGGACATAAAAGCTGACTGGGTGACTCTTGGTCCAAGCCACTTCACAGGGTTGTTGTGGGGAAAAATAGGGGAGTATTAAGCATATTTGCCTCAATGGATGGATGGATGAAATGCTCCCGGTTCACTCAGATTCGGGCAAACCGGTAGTGATAAAAACTACCGGTTCGGGTGAACCGGTAGGGAAAAAAAGCATTTTTTAACTACCTGTTTGCTGGAATCAGTTGTTTAAAAATGCCTTTAAAAAGTAAAAAAAAAAATGGTTCTGACAATCACGCAGCACAGCTGTGATTGTTGGAACTTTTTTTAAAGCATTTTTAACTACTGTTTGCTGGAATCAGTTGTTTAAAATGCCTTTAAAAAGTAAAAAATGGTTCCGACGATCGCGCAGCACAGCTGATTGACAATTAAGTGAGAGCTTTGTTAAGTGAGTTTTGCCCCATTTTACAACCTTTCTTACATAGTTGTTAAGTGAATCACTGCAGTTGTTAAATTACTAACACACTGGTCAAGTGACCCTGCCCTTCCCCATTGACTTTGTCAAAAGGTCACAAAAGTTGATCACATGACCCCGGGATGCTGCAACCGTCATAAACATGAGTCAGTTGCCAAGTTCTAAATGTCAATCATGTGTCCATGGGAATGCCATAATGGTCATGTGAAAAACAATCCTGTCCCTCTTTTCAGTACCCGTGTAACTTCAAATGGTCACTAAATGAACGGTTGTAAGTCGAGGACTGCCTGTACTTTATTTTCTCCTCTTTTTCCCTTTTTTTTAATGTTTTTAATATATATTTTTTTGAGGGACAGAGACTTTTTTAAAAAATTGAGAAATAAAAGTTTTTGCCCCTGGATCTGTGCGTGTTTGTGTGCCAAAATGCTGCTTATTTATATGAATAAAATATTGTCATAAATATTAAATCAAGAACGCTGGTGGAGAGCCAGTCAGTTAAATTCTTCATTGAAAATCCTCTAGATGGGAAGATTTTTGAGGAAGGAGCTTTTCTAAGGTGTTCTTCTCAGATAATCACATTTCCCAGTAAAACTGGCAGGGTCAGCTATGACTGGCAGTGACGCTGATGACGAATCGTTACACTTTTTACCTCAACTTTATTGAAGATTGGTATTCACTTTCAAAATAAACGAGTTTTTAAGAGTGAGATAGGTCGTCCTCGACTTACAACCCTAATTGAGCCCATGGTTTTGGTCATAGGTTGTGAGAGTCGTAAAGCAGATCACCGCGCGACCACATCCAATTTTCATGCCCTTTCCCCCCGCCCCCGCGGTCGTTAAGCGAATACTGGGATCGTTAAGTGAACTGATTGTTCCTCATGGGACAGTTTTTGCTGTAAACACTGATTTTTGGGGGCATAAGCAGTGTAAATGGTAGGCGTACTGTCGGGATGTTGCAAATGGCCATAAGTGCAAACGGGTTGCTGAGCACTCAAAATGTGGTCACATGACCATGTCGTTGTTGTTGTTAGTTGCGAAGTCGTGTCCGATCCATCGCGACTCCATGGACAATGTTCCTCCAGGCCTTCCTATTCTCTACCATCCTCTGGAGTCCATTTAAGCTCACACCCACTGCTTCAGTGACTCCATCCAGCCATTTCATTCTCTGTCGTCCCCTTCTTCTTCTTTTGCCCTCAATCTTTCCCAGCATTAGGCTCTTCTCCAGTGAGTCCTTCCTTCTCATTAGGTGGCCAAGGTATTTCAGTTTCATCTTCAGGATCTGGCCTTCTAAAGAGCAGTCAGGGTTGATCTCCTCTAGAACTGACTTGTTTGTTCGCCTTGCAGTCCAAGGGACGCGCAGGAGTCTTTTCCAGCACCAGAGTTCAAAGGCCTCAATTCTTGGACGCTCAGCCTTCCTTATGCTCCAACTTTCCCAGCCATACATTGCAACTGGTAAAACCATAGCCCTTGACTATTCGCATTTTTGTTGGCAGGATGGTGTCTCTGCCTATCATGGGGTAGGGGAGCAGATGTTGGGACTTTGAATCCAGATCGTAAGTCCCATTTTTGGGGTCTGTCGTAACTTCACTATGTGATCGGCTGTATGTGGAGGACTACCTATATATGAGTTTTGATTTGCATGGCTGAGCCTATGCTTCCTGGCAGACTCAGAAAAAAATCATTTCTTTTTGTTTTCTTGATATTGCAGAAAAATTAAAAGCAGTTGATAGCGACACTCTCAAATCAGGAGTTGAATTCTCTTTTCCCTTCTGTAACATTAGAATAGAATAGAATGAATGAGCTGGGCGGGACCTTAGAGGTCTTCTAGTCCAGCCCCCAGCTCAAGCAGGAGAACCTGTACCATTTTAGATAAGTGATTGCCTAGACTACTCTTAAAAACCTCCAGTGATGGAGCGCCCACGATTTCTGGTGGCAAGTTGTTCCACTGGTTAATTGTCCTCCCTGTTAGGACGTTTCTCCTTAATTGCAGGTTGCTTCTCTCTTTGATTAGTTTCCAACTATTGTTTCTTGTCCACCCTTCTGGTGCTTTGGAGAATAATTTGACTCCATTGAAAAACATTAAAAAGGGGGGTGTCGTACCCAGAGTTCAGCAATGTGTGTGTCTGTGTGTTTATATATGTATATATTCAATTTATATGTGTGTGTGTATATTTACTGTAATGTATGCAAACACTGGGACAAAATGCACTTACCTTTGCTACTGGATCGAAAATGTGAGCTTGCATGCGCTTGCTACGCTTGTGCGTGCCTCTTTTGCACATGCGCAGAGTCTTCTGTGCATGCGCAGTGGGTCAAAAATGGGACGTGATGATGTCACAGTGGATGGGCGGAGCCTCCTGCTGCCAGGTCTACAGGCTCACATGAGCCGGATAGATCCGGCCAGATTTCACAGCTGGCATATGCACACATATATACACACGCACACACGTAAATACACACACATACACATATACACATACGTGTGTGTGTGTGTGTGTGTGTGTGTGTATACAATGTATGTATATATGGATGGATGTAGATAGATAGATAGATGATAGATGGATAGGTGGATAGATAGATAGTTATGTATTTGTGTGTATATGTGTATATTTGTGTGTGTGCGTATTGAATTTAGTAGCTGGAAAGCTAAAGTGTGCAATAGGTCAGAACACCCAGTTGCAGTGGATTAGTTAAAGAGTGTTGAGTCATGTATGAGGTAATCCGTGCTATGATTGGTTGCCCTAAGTGTAAAGAGGGCGTTTCTCTTTTCTCCCGCCTTTTTCTTCAGTGTGTTCTATAGTCTCATCAATTTACCTCATGATATATCTTTATGTAACATTCAAATTTACAACAGTCTTTGCCATCATATAGAAAGGAAGGGACGCAAGAGAGTCACAGGACCCGGTGGCTAAGACGCTGAGCTTGTCGATTGAAAGGTCGGCAGTTCAGCGGTTCGAATCCCTAGTGCCGCATAACGGGGTGAGGTCCCGTTACTTGTCCCAGCTTCTGCCAACCTAGCAGTTCGAAAGCACATAAAAAATGCAAGTCGAAAAATAGGGACCATTTGGTGGGAAGGCAAGCATTCCATGCGCCTTTGGTGTTTAGTCATGCCAGCCACATGACCACAGAGATGTCTTCGGACAGCGCTGGCTCTTCGGCTTTGAAACGGAGATGAGCATCACATATTTGCACATATTTGCGAGGGGAACCTTTATCTTTACTATATAATAATATATATAAAAGCCTGCAAGTTTGTGCTGGTGTCTCTCACTTCATCTGGACAGCTGCTATGAAATTCCTTGAAATATATATGTGTGTGTGTGTGTGTGTGTGTGTGTTGTACATATACACACACTACATATGTATATATAGTGCCGAGTCTCAAACAGTCCACCTCAGAATATATGATTTAATATAATTAATATGAATTATATAATATTGGTTATGTAATATTTTATTATATCTCTTTTTTCCATGGGAATTGAATCTGAAACATCCATCCTTTGCAAATTAATTGCCGGATACGAGCCGCAAGGAGTCGGAAGTGGCTAATGATAGGGTCAGTCTCCTTTGTGTCAAGCCAGCTTTGGCGCCTGTGCCAGCTTCTCCGGACCAGATACCATTTTGACGGCACGTGCCTGAACACATCCTGTAGACTCAACATGGAAGTATTAACATAAATCATTTCTCCTTTTCCCCTTTTGCTCCAGGCGAAGTCTTTTCATGCTCAGGCAGTGGCGAAGGCGCGTTTGCAGGTTCCCGTGCGTAGATGTCCTGCAGGCAGTGTTTCTCAAGAGTTTGGATGGAGGATGTTCTTCTGCCTTCTCCAGCTCAGCTCAGCAACCTGCCTGGGCACTGCCCCAAAGGTGAAACGGGAAAGGGAGATGCCCAGCATAGTACATAAAATTATCTGCCACCATATCCTACCTGTCAATGACTACTTCAGCTTCAACCACAACAATACACAAATAATAAGATGCAAACTCAAGGTAAACCGCTCCAAACTCGACAACAGAGTGGACGATGCCTGGAATGCACTACCTGACTATGTGGTTTCTTCCCCAAACCCCCAAAACTTTAAGCTTAAACTGTCTACTGTTGACCTCACCCCATTTCAGAGGTGGGTTTCAGCAAGTTCTGACCAGTTCTGGAGAACCGGTAGCAGAAATTTTGAGTAGTTCGGAGAACTGGTAGTAAAAATTCTGACTAGCCCTGCCCGCATCTATTCTCTGCCTCCCAAGTCCCAGCTGATTAAGCGGAAATGGGGATTTTGCAGTAACCTTCCCCTGGAATGGGGTGGGAATGGAGATTTTTTTTTTTTAATTTATATCCCGCCCTTCTCTGAAGACTCAGGGCGGCTTACATTGTGTTAATCCATAGTCTTCATCCATTTGTATATTATATACAAAGTCAACTTTTATTGCCCCCAACAATCTGGGTCCTCATTTTACCTACCTTAAAAGGATGGAAGGCTGAGTCAACCTTGGGCCTGGTGGGACTTGAATTTGCAGTAATTGCAAGCAGCTGTGTTAATAACAGACTGCTTAGTCTGTTGAGCCATCAGAGGCCCACTACACTATCCTTACACTATCCTTCCCCTGCCACACCCACCAAGCCACACCCACAGAATTGGTAGTAAAAAAATTTGAAACCCACCACTGCCCCATTTCTAAGAGGTCTGTAAGGGGTGTGCATAAGAGCACCTGCGTGCCTACTGTCCCTGTCCTAATATTCCTTTTTACTTACTCTTTTCATGTATCCAAATAATGTTTAGTTATCTTATATACCAGGGGTCTCCAACCTTGGCAACTTTAAGACTTGTGGACTTCAACTCCCAGAGCTGGCTGAGGAACTCTGGGAGTTGAAGTCCACAAGTCTTAAAGTTGCCAAGGTTGGAAACCCCTGGTATATACGATTGGCAAAATAAATAAATAAAACATAAAAATAAAATAGAATCCACAACCACCTGCAGAGAAAAGGAAAGACTTCTGGATAGGACGTTGAACAGTCTGATGCAAGAAGTTGTGGCAAGGAGATCAGGAAGCCAAGAGAACGGTTTATTACTTATTTTATTCATTTATCGAATTTATATTGCTGCCTATTCGCCCATGGCGACTCAAGGCGGCTAAAAAAAAATATAAAACCACATTTAAAATAATAAAAACATTGCTTTGATTGTTGCAGTGTGTGAATGCTTTCTCTTCACCCAAAATTTCCGTTGCTAAACAAGTGCAGTGGCAACCCTGACGTGAACCTGGCTGAGGCCGTCCTGGAGGCCTCAGGGCTGCCACTGCCTCGTTTAGCAATGCAAAGTTTGGACGAAGAGAAAGGATTCACACTGCGACAATCAAAGCAAGGTTATCTTGGCTTCCTGATTTTTAAGTGTGCCTCATTTTACGACCTTTTTTCCCCCCACCGTTGTCAGGAGAGTCAGTGTTGTGTCTTGCCTGCCCTCAGAACAGCCGGGGCCTTCTTATCTGCTCCCAAACACAGAGGAATGTATGCCTCCCGGCCCCAGTCCTGGCTCCATGCCCAGGCAAACGGAGCAGCTAGACCCCTCCCCCTCCTCCACAGCATGTGAGCCTGAGGAGGGTTTATTACCAACAGCTGATTGGAGTGA
This sequence comes from Ahaetulla prasina, assembly GCF_028640845.1. Taxonomy (NCBI): domain Eukaryota; kingdom Metazoa; phylum Chordata; class Lepidosauria; order Squamata; family Colubridae; genus Ahaetulla; species Ahaetulla prasina. Next base: position 12,060,608 of record NC_080542.1, on the reverse strand, counting down.
CCCTCGCATCAGAAGATTGGATAGGCGGAGGCAACAGAAGGAAGGGAGGGGCAGGCCTTAATGAGTGCTGAGTCATGGAGCCACACCCCATGGCCTATATAAAGGATCTGCTTTCTGGCAGTCTCTGAGTCAGGCAAAAGTCGAACTTATCTTGCTGAAGTCACTTTCTGGTCTCCTGCCTGCTCTGAGGACTTTGCTAGGACTTTGGGCAGAGCTGCAGAGGCACGCCTGATTCGGATTTCCCTGACCCGGCCGTCAGCGGAGGAATGGTACACGACAGTCACTGTCGTTCAGGGGTGGGTTCTACTTGCCTTTACTACCGGTTCGCAACGGGGCCACATGTGCGTGCTTGCTTGGTTTGCTTGGGCGCGCTTCTGCGCATGCACAGAAGCTTCCTTATGATGTCTGGGTAAGTGGGTGGAGCCTCCCGCCAGTTTTGCTACCGGTTCTTGTGAACCGGTCCGAACTGGGAGCAACCCATTACTGCTGTAGTTATTAAGTGAATCTGGCTTTCCAGATTGACTTTTCTTGTCAAAGGTCACAAATGATGATCACATGACCCCAGGGCACTGCATCTGTCATAAATACAAGCTGGTTGCCAAGCGCCCGAATCTGATCATGTGACCACGTTGTGACAGTCATAAGTGTGAAAATTAGTCATAAACATTTTTTTCATTGCCATTGTAACTTCAGTCACTAAACGAGTGGTTGTAAGTCAAGGACCAGCTCCACTTCATTCATTCTCTGATGGGTGAGTTAATGTGCTACAATTGCTAAGCATACAGGTAGCCCTTGACTTAGGACCATAATTTCGTCTGCAATTTCAGGTTCGTACCGGATCGCATGATCCGGTAGCGATCGTGGCCAGTGGTTCGGTGACCCAGTAGCGATGGCGGAGCAAAGCTCTGCCCACCTGCCCAGGGGTCATTACTTCCTGGTTTAACCAGGAAGTAATGTGTTTTTTACCTTCTGCGCATGCGCAGAAGGTCCGCGTGCGCATGTGACACGTGCACCCGTACTCCCTTCGCTCCCGCGCACGGGGCACATACACTTCCAAACCGGTAAGGAAGGCAAGTAGATTTCACCCCTGTGGTAGTGTATCTTTTTCCAATGTTGGAAGGCTTTCTGAATAGTCTCTCCCGCTTATTTGAGAAATTACCCCTTTCTTAGAAATTATACTTACCCCATCTTGTGCTATTCAGGTGGGGTCTCTAACCTTCTAAAGAGGCTTTTGTGAGGGGTGGATTCAGGAAAAAAATGCAGGCCGAAATAGTAAACCATCCTACCCTAATTTACTTGATCAAAAGTTATGTCCAAGCATACTCAATACTCATTTCCTCTGAGTGTTTGTATGTATAGAGGATGGCAACCTAAAATAATTAAAACGCCCAAGGACCAAACCGTGCTAGTAATAAATCCAACATTTTATTCTGGATAATAAATAACTTGGTAGATAAATATATGTAGATATCAGTAGGTTTGTAGCCGCGAGGGCGAACAATAATTTACTGAATAATTTAACAATATAAAACGGAAAGCTGACACTTAGTTCTCTGCAGCTTTTACTTGCTATAAGAATTAGGAAAAGGATACCTGTATGGCTTAGTTTCTCTGAACTTTACCCTAACAAAACTAGGCTTCATTTCAAATAATTTAATTTCTTTTTAAAAGTCACTCTCTCTTCCTCCTTTCCCGATGAAATGAACATAAGGCTTAGTCATTCAGAAGCTAAATTTCCCAATTTGAAAATTGCAGCTGGTTGGTGTTTTTTTTAGATATATGCCATGAGAATTCAAAAACCGGATCAGCCCCAGTTTAAGTCAACCGTATCGCACAAGAAGCAATTTTAGAAGGTGTTTCCCTATAATTTTCTCATTCTTAGCTTTTTGCTGGAATTCCAGCTCGTAACAGTTGAAGTCAATTTATTTGGCAGAGATTATATCTGGGGTGGTTAGACGGACAATCAAGTTGCGTGACTTACTCATCTTACTTATCTAAAAATCTAAGTGCCAAAGTCCACTGTAACAACATTGCCAAAAGGCTTAAAAGTTGTTAACCTAATCTTGCATAGCTTCTTCTCTGGTAATATTGTACTGCTAACTAGAGCGTACAAAACATTTGCTAGACCAATTCTCGAATACAGCTCATCTGTCTGGAACCCGCACTGCATATCAAACATAAATACAGTTGAGAGTCCAGAGATATTTCACAAGAAGAGTCCTCCTCTGCTCGCAATAAAATAAATTTAAATTTAATTTAAATTTAATTTAAAAATAAAAAATAAAACAAAACAAAACATAAACTTACAGATGACCCCCACCCTATTAAAGACCTTGGAGTTTTCATATTCAATGATCTAAGTGCCAAAGCCCACTACATTGCAAAAAAGGCTTTAAGAGTTGTAAACCTAATCTTGCGTAGCTTCTTCTCCAAAAACACTACACTACTAACCAGAGCATATAAAACATTTGCTAGACCAATTCTTGAATACATCTCGCCTGTCTGGAACCCATACCATATTTCAGAAATCAATACAATTGAACGTGTCCAGAAATATTTTACAAGAAGAGTTCTCCATTCCTCTGAATACAACAAAATACCTTATGCCACCAGACTTGAAATCCTGGGTTTAGAAAACTTAGAACTCCGCCACCTTCGACATGACCTGAGTTTAACTCATAGAATCATCTATTACAATGTCCTTCCTGTTGAAGACTACTTCAGCTTCAATTGCAACAATACACGAGCACACAATAGATTTAAGCTTAATGTTAACCGCTCCAATCTTGATTGCAGAAAATATGACTTCAGTAACAGAGTTGTTAATACTTGGAATACACTACCTGACTCTGTGGTCTATTCCCAAAATCCCCAAACCTTCAACCAAAAACTGTCTACTGTTGACCTCACCCCATTCCTAAGAGGTCTGTAAGGGGCGTGCATAAGAGCACAAACGTGCTTACCGTTCCTGCCCTATTTCATTATATCCAATTAATATAGTTATTACATACTTATGCTTATATATATGCTTATATATTGTATACTTATTTCACGCTTATGCTTATATATACTGTGTGACAAAATAAATAAATAAAATAAATAAATAAATAAAATACCTTATGCCACCAGACTTCAAATTTTGGGCTTAGGCAACTTAGATCTACGCCGACTTCGGTCTAACCTAAGCGTAGTACATAAAATTATCTGTCACAATGTCCTACCTGTCAATGACTACTTCAGCTTCAACCACAACAACACATGAGCAAATAATAAGATACAAACTCAAGGTAAACCACTCCAAACTCGATTGTAAAAAATATGACTTCAGTAACAGAGTGGTCAGTGTCTGGAATGCATTACCTGACTCTGTAGTTTCTTCCCCAAACCCCAAAACTTTAACCTTAGACTGTCCACCATTGACCTCATCTCATTCCTAAGAGGTCTGGAAGGGTTGTGCATAAGAGCACCAGCGTGCCTACGATCCCTGTCCTAATGTTCCTTTTTACTCTTACTCTTTTTCATGTAACTTTGCACAAGATTTAGCCTCTCTTTTACAAACTATACAACAGCTGCCTTCTTCGGTGACCTAAGGAAGACCCTCTTCCTTCCACCTATTGCTTCCACGACTTTCATTCGTATAACACAGATGCTCAGAGAAGATTCAGCGGTCCATGGCAGAAGAATGAACTGTCCATCTCGCAGGGCTTCAGTGTTTCATTCATTCACTCAGTATTCCATTCATTCAGTTTAAGTGGTCTGGCTCAAACGTATGTTTTGAAGGATTCCTTCCTAGGGCAGTCGTCACCTTCTTGAGGCCACTGGTTTAGCTTCTTGGCGGTCTTCCGGACACGCCGCGCTTTCCTTCGTGAGATCTGGTGCTTCTTGTCTTTGGCATCCCCTTTCTGGAATAAAGTCTTCTCCTCATCTGAACTCGTATCAGGATGTCTACAGGAACCCTCAGGTTGCTGAGGTTGCTTCTCCTCTGCCCAACGGCCAATCTGCAGAGCTTCCTCAAGACCAAGATTGTCACGATCAAGCAACTGTTGCCTGACTAGACTGTCTCGGCAGCCCACTATCACTTGGTCCCTCACCAAAGACTCCCGCTGCTCTCCAAAGTTACAGAAATGGCTCTTGTAGTGCAGGTCGGCCACAAAATCTTCAAATGGCTCGCGAAGCCCCTGGAAACGGATGCGGAAGAGGAAGCGCTCGTAAGCTTCGCTGTGGTGGGGACTGCAGTGGCCTTCTAAGTAATCCAAGACCACCTCAGGATCCCCTTCCTTCCGTGGGCTTAGCTGGAAGGAGTTGAAAACTTCCAAAGACTTCGATCGAGCCGCTATCAAGGGGTCCAAGGTTCGGTTGGTAGGCCATTGGGCCAAATCATCTGCTTTTAAGTAGACGAATTGTCCTCTGCAAACTGGCCATGCTTCTTCTTCTGTGCTGGTGTTCATCTGAAGATCTTCAGCTGGCACGAAGAAGGCCACTTTTGATGGGCACCTGGATGATGCTAGAGTGATGCTATCCCTCTGGTAAAGCCTTGTTGTTTTGTGTCCTCGTATCCCCAGGGAACTGCTATAGTAAAGAAGATGCAAACACAACACCTTCCAACTTGGTACGGACCTCCTATTTGTACTTCCTTCCGAGTGTAGAAGGATGAATCATGACCCACGGGGCAAGCTAGAGCCTGTTCCCAAGATGTCAACTCAGTTCCCTCGCTCCAGGGCAGGAGTTGGCTGAAGCTGAAGCATCCATCATGAAGAGGAGAAGGAACTCATCAACCAGGCTGGGAGCGTTGACGTAAAATTGCCTCTCAGGTGTTGAGACATGCCTTGGTCATCATTCCTTTGTCCGAAACCTCTGACTGACAGCTGGAACAATGGCAAAATTCTCAGCGAGGTGATCATGCAACTGTAATAATAGTGCCAGCAAAATTTTAAAGATTGCACTTTCGGGATGGATGATACCAAGGAGCTCGATGATATCTTGGAGTAAATAAATACAGGCAGTCCAGTGGTGGGTTGCTACTGGTTCACCCCGGTTTGAGAGAACCAGTAGCGGCGGCACCAGGAGGCTCCACCCACCTGCCCGGATGTCATCAAATACGGTCTGTGTATGCACAGACGTGGGGCGCGCATGAGTGAACCAGTAGCAAAGTGAGACCCACCCCTGAGGCAGTCCTCAACGTACGACCGCAATTGAGCCCACATTTTTCTGTGGCTAAACGAGACAGTTGTTTTTGCTCCATTTTATAAACATTGTTGTCCCATTTTTTAAAAAAAGTTTTTCTTTTTTTAAAAAACATAAACATTCCATCTTCTCTTAAAACAGTGAGTCGTCTGGATACAAATATCTCTGTGCAATAACCATCAGAATTTACAACATCGTTCACTACACTGATATTAATTCTCAAATCCTACAATTATAGTATATTATACAATTGAGCATAGCGAATGTGTTCATTTTCCCCTCTTAACATATCTTCTACTAAGCATATGATAATAATATTATACATAATATCTCTGTGCAATAACCATCAGAATTTACAACATCGTTCACTACACTGATATTAATTCTCAAATCCTACAATTATAGTATATTATACAATTGAGCATAGCGAATGTGTTCATTTTCCCCTCTTAACATATCTTCTACTAAGCATATGATAATAATATTATACATAATAATCCTAATAACAATCTGGAACTGAACACACTCAAAACCGTAGAAATGGTGGTAGACTTTAGGAAAAACCCTTCCATACTTCCACCTCTCACAATACTTGACAACACAGTATCAACAGTAGAAACCTTCAAATTTCTGGGTTCTATCATATCGCAAGATCTAAAATGTACAGCTAACATCAAAAACATCATTAAAAAAGGACAACAAAGAATGTTCTTTCTGCGCCAACTCAGTAAGCTCAAACTGCCCAAGGAGCTGCTGATCCAATTCTACAGAGGAATTATTGAGTCTGTCATTTGCACCTCTATAACTGTCTGGTTCGGTTCTGCAACCCAACAAGAAAAACACAGACTTCAGAGGATAATTAGAACTGCAGAAAAAATAATTGCTACCAACTTGCCTTCCATTGAGGACCTGTATACTGCACGAATCAAGAAGAGGGCCGTGAAAATATTTGCAGATCCCTCGCATCCTGGACATAAACTGTTTCAACTCCTACCCTCAAAACGACACTATAGAGCACTGCACACCAGAACAACTAGACACAAGAACAGTTTTTTCCCGAAGGCCATCACTCTGCTAAACAAATAATTCCCTCAACACTGTCAGACTATTTACTGAATCTGCACTACTATTAATTGTTTCATCGTTCCCATCACCAATCTCTTTCCACTTATGACTGTATGACTATAACTTGTTGCTGGCAATCCTTATGATTTATATTGATATATTGATCATCAATTGTGTTGTAAATGTTGTACCTTGATGAAAGTATCTTTTCTTTTATGTACACTGAGAGCATATGCACCAAGACAAATTCCTTGTGTGTCCAATCACACTTGGCCAATAAAATTCTATTCTATTCTATTCTATTCTATTCTATTCTATTCTAATAATCATAATACTAACAATTACATTGTTTACATCTCTATCTTCGCATATTTTCTACTCTTCTCTAATCTCCTTCTTTTATTTCCAACTTCCGTTTTTATTTTCTAACCATTGATAAAATAATTCCCATACCACATAATATTCAGTTTGTTCTTTCTCCCTAATTTCCAGCATTAATTTGTTCATTTCTGCACATTCTAATATTTTCCTAATCACATTCTCATCAGTAGGGAATCTCTTCACTTTTCCAATTTTGTGCAAATACGATTCTAGCTGCAGTTAATACATGAATAATAAAGTATGTGTTCTCTTTACTATAAGCTTCAGGTATAATCCCCAAAAAAACATATTTCTGGCTTCAAATCAATGTGCATTTTTATCATCTTTTCCAGCCATGTGTGTATTTTTGTCCAATATTTTTTTGCTTCTACACATGTCCGCCACATATGATAATAAGACCCAGGTATCTGGTGGCACTTCCAACACTTAGCTGACTTATCCTTAAACATCTTTGCCAACCTTGCCGGCGCAAAATGCCATCTATAAAACATCTTATACAGATTTTCTTTATAGGCGTTTGACATCGTTAATTTGTAATTCCTATCCCACACTTTCTGCCATTTATCTAATTCTATTGTATGACCAAAATTTTTAGCTCGTGCCATCATTGTCTTCTTCGCTTCTTCATCTTCCAGTTTTATGCCCAATAAGTAGCTATACGATTTCTTCATCCGTCTTTCTTCTGCTCCTCCTGTTTGCTGTCCCATTTGTTAAGTGACTCGCTGCTAAGTTGTTAAGTTAGCAACATGTTAAGCGAATGTGGCTTCCTTATTGATTGAAGCCATCCTTCATCTGCTCAGCGATGCAAACCCCAAGCTAAAAGTTAACTTTAAGTATAAACATTTCATCTTCTCTTGCAAAAACAGGATTCTCGCTGTCTCAATTTTTTTTTTCTTCAAAAGGCAACTAGACTGTTTCTTCCTTGGGGAAGAAGAAGACGTTTCGCTTCTCATCCAAAAATCTTCATCAGTTCTGACCAGGGGTGGGATTCAAATAATTTAACAACCGGTTGTCTGCCCTAATGATCGGCTGGGTAGGTGTGGCTCAATGGTCATGTGACTGGGTGGGCGTGGCTAACTCAGCGTCACTCACGTCAATGGGCGCATTGCCTTAGATGTTACAATGTAATAAGGGTTAACCAATGAGGCAGTTTCTGTAAGCGGGGCAATAAAGATTAGGCTAGAAACACCACCAGAATGTTTCCTTCCTTACAGGATTAGCCCTATAAAGTGGAAAAAAACAAAATAAGATTTCTTCCAACAACCGGTTCTCCAAATTGCTTAGAAAGTTAACAACCGGTTCTCCCGAATAGGTGCGAACTCCCTGAATCCCACCACTGGTTCTGACTGAATGGTGGGAGGGATGGAGGGATTGTATTTCTTTGCAGTCATCTGGTCGTTAGTATTCTCTATGGGAACTGTTGAGGCTATTTGGGGATTTATCTATGCCGGGATGGGGAACAATGGCCCTTTGATGTCTTGTGGACTTCAACTCCCAGAATTCCTGAGCCAGCCATGTTGTCATCAAGTCATCAAAAGGGGCCATCGATCTCTTCCCCTCTCTCTTGCCTTTTCAATTCTTCTAACATTGGGAAGCAAACAATACGAATGCTCATTGAATGTTATGGCTACCTGATTAGAGAGCAGTTCTGTCTAAAGAAATCGACGGTCTTCTTTTATGGAAAGAATACATCCCAAGCAAAAACTGCATGACAAATGTTGTCCCAACGTGCACACGCAATGCACACATGCACATGCTTGCACCCACACGCCTACACACACACACACACACACACACACACACACACACACACACAGAATGACCTGTCTGGAAGCAGCGCCTAGTTAAGGTTAATTGATCATGTCAAGTATGGGTACACCCAGTGATGAAATTCAAATTTTTATTACTACTGGTTCTGTGGGCGTGGTTTGTGGGCATGGCAGGGGAAGGATACTGCAAAATCCCCATTCCCTCCCCACTCCTGGGGGAAGGAACCTGCAAAATCTCCATTCCCACCCCACTCCAGGGAAAGGATACTGCAAAATCTCCATTCCCACCCAACTCTGGGGCCAGCCAGGGATGGTATTTGCCGGTTCTACAAAGTACTCAAAATTTCCGCTACCAGTTCTCCAAAACCTGTCAGATTTCACCCCTGGGTATACCTGTGAGTCCCGGGAGTTGGAAAATGAATTCGTTGTTGTTAGTTGCAACTCGTGTCTGACCCATCGCGATCCCCTGGACAACGTTCCTCCAGGCCTTCCTGTCTTCTGTCATCCTCTGGAGTCCATTTAAATTCATGCCAACTGCTTCAGTGACTGCATCCAGCCACCTCGTTCTCTGTCGTCCCATTCTTCTCTTGCCCTCAAACTTTCTCAGCATTAGGCTCTTCTCCAGCGAGTCTTTCCTTCCACTTTATTATATAAAACTAAATTAACAGAACCTCGCAAATCTGGAAGCACAATTCTCCCGCGGTCTCTTTTGCAACCCATAAAAATAGAGTCCCTTCTCAACTGCAAAGGTGTAGAATAGATGGCACCTGGTTCAATGCAGTCCTAGGCTGCATTAAGAAAAATCAAGATCACATGAAATGTTAGTACCACTTTATAATGCCTTGGTAGGATCACACTTGGAATATTGCATCCAGTTTTGGTTGCCATGATATAAAAATAATAATAATAATAATAATACTGAAGCTCTAGAAAGTGCAGAGAAGCAGACACAAAGACAATTAGGGGACTGGAGACTAAATATATATGAAGAATATTTTAGGAATATTTAGTTGCAGGAATTGGGCATGTCTAGTCGAAAAGAAGGACTAGGGATGATAGGATAGTAATGTTCCAATATTTGAGGGGGTCCCACAAAAAACAGGGGGTCAACCTACTTAGAATACTGCATCCATTTTTGGTCACCACACTATAAAAAAGATGTTGAGACTCTAGAAAAAGTGCAGAGAAGAGCAACCAGGATGATTAGGGGACTGGAAGCTAAAACATATGAAGAACGGTTGCAGGAACTGGGCGTGGCTAGTCTAGTGAAGAGAAGAACCAGGGGTGATATGATAGCAGTCTTCCAATATTTGAGGGGCTGCCACACAGAGGAAAGGGTCAAGCTCTTTTCCAAAGCATCTGAAGACCAGACAAGGAATAATGGATGGAAACTGGTCAAGGAGAAATTCAACCTGGAAATAAGGAGAAATTTTCTGACAGTGAGAACAATCAACCCATGGAACAGAAGTTGCCTTCGGAAGTTGTGGGAGCTTCATCCCTGGAAGCTTTCAATAAGAGATTGGACTTGCCATCTGTCAGAAATGGTGTAGGGTCTCCTGCTTGGGTGGGTGGGGGTTGGACTAGATGACCTACAGGTTCCCTTCCAACTCTGTTCATCTGAAATCCAGTCTCCAAAGCACCTGAAGGCAGAACTAGAAGCCATGGATGGGGAACTAATCAATCTAGAACTAAGGAGCGATTTCTCGACACTGAGAACAGTGAATCAATGGAATGACTTGTTTTCAGAAGTTGTGGGTGTTCTGTCACTGAAGGTTTTTAAGAAGAGATTGGAGAACCATGTATCCAGAATGGCATCAGGTCTCCTGTTGAAGCAGGGAGTCGGACTAGAAGACCTTCAGGGTCGCTTCCAACTCTGCTATTCTAAGCTGCTTTCCCCACACATTATTTATTTATTTAATTAATTTGTCACAACAATATATATAAGCACCACACAAAAGATTATATAGTATATAAACATATATATGAGGAAATATAAGGAGGTATAAGCATATATATATATATATATATATATATATATATATATATATATATATATATATATATATATATACATATACATATATATATATGTTTTATATATATATATATGTATATATATATATATATATATATATATATATATATATATATATATATATATATATATATATATATATATATATATATATATATATATATATAAACATATATATATATGTTTTCTGAGGTTTTCGCGGGTGTTTGTATGTAGGTCTTTGGTTATTCGGGTTTTCTCCCGCGTAAAATTATATATATATATATATATATATATATATATATATATAGGTCTTTGGTTGTTCGGGTTTTCTCCCGTGTAAAATTGGGAGTGTCTTGGCGCGTTTAAGTCTCATTCGTCATCTTCAGGCTTCAGCTTCGTGCTTCTGGGAGCAATGTGTGATCGCAGTTGTTTCTTCCTTTTAACTGCTAGTGGGGGTTTGAACTGATTGGGTGGGAGCTTGGCTTCCTCACACACCTCAATAGCCTACACCCCAAAATACAGTTCACCATGGAAACAGAAGTTAATAACCAACTTCCCTTCCTGGATGTCTTAGTCTACAGAAAATCCAATGGCTCCCTAGGACACACCATCTACCAGAAGAAAACACACACAAACCGCTATCTGCACGCACTCTCACACCACCACCCAGCACAGATCAACTCCGTAGCCAAGACACTCATCTCCAGAACAAAATGCTTAGCTGATGAACAACACCTAAAACCCGAACTAGACACTCTCACTAACGTACTAACATCCAATGGATTCCAAAGAAATAAGATTACCAAGCTAATCCAAAAAGAACCCCCCACTAAAATCCAAGACAGAGAACAAGAAAACGGCACAGCCCTCCTCCCATATATAAAAGGCACCACAGACAGAATCAGCAAGATCCTCCACAAACACAACATCAAGACAGCATTCTGCACAAACATAAAATATCCACCATCCTAAGAAACCCCAAAGACAAAATTGAGTTAGAAAATCAAGGAGTATATGAAATCCCATGCACCGCCTGCCCCACCACATACATTGGACAAACCAACAGAAGAATAAGTGCATGCATTGAAGAACACAAGAACTCATTCAAAAAAGAGGAACCAACTTCTTCCCTGGTCCAACACTTTAAAGTCACAGGACATGATATTGACTTTAAAAAGACCAGAACTATCGCCAAAACTGAACACTTTAACAACAGAATAATCAGAGAAGCCATTGAGATAGAAAAACGCCCACACAGCATGAACAAACGAGATGACACCTCCCGCCTACCAGCCATTTGGAAACCCGCCCTTATTGACAAACGAGTCCCTAACACAAGGAATGACACCAGACCCACACTCACAAGGTCCACACAGGATGTCACCACCGCACATCCACCCAGAAAGCAGACCCAAACCCACACTGATCATGAAGCATGACCAAGGACCAGAAGCCAGACCGCAGCTGCAACATTAGCCATTTCAAACCCCTCCAATCCATTCATGCAGCAGACTGACACCCACTATGAAGATGTAGCACGACCACAAAGCCAAACAACAGCTATGCAGCTCACCAGCTCAAATCCCCCTGCAGCACAGACTAGACTGAGCACAACCAAGCCCCCACCAACACAGGACACACCCCCAGCCAATCAGAGCACAGAAAAAACCCCATCCAATCAGAGCACAGCCAAGCTCCTACCCAATCAGTTCAAACCCCCACTAGCAGTTAAAAGGAAGAAACAACTGCGATCACACATTGCTCCCAGAAGCACGAAGCTGAAGCCTGAAGATGACGAATGAGACTTCGTCGAAACGTCGCCAAGACACTTCCAATTTTACACGGGAGAAAACCCAAACAACCAAAGACCTATATACAAACACCCGTGAAAACCTCAGAAAACATATATATATATATATATATATATATATATATATATATATATATATGTAGGTCTTTGGTTGTTCGGGTTTTCTCCCGTGTAAAATCGGAAGTGTCTAAGTCTCATTCGTCATCTTCAGGCTTCAACCGTGCTTCTGGGAGCAATGTGTGATCGCAGTTGTTTCTTCCTTTTAACTGCTAGTGGGGTTTGAACTGATTGGGTGGGAGCTTGGCTTCCTCACACACCTCAATAGCCTACACCCCAAAATACAGTTCACCATGGAAACAGAAGTTAATAACCAACTTCCTTCCTGGATGTCTTAGTCTACAGAAAATCCAATGGCTCCCTAGGACACACCATCTACCAGAAAAAAACACACACAAACCGCTATCTGCACGCACTCTCACACCACCACCCAGCACAGATCAACTCCGTAGCCAAGACACTCATCTCCAGAACAAAATGCTTAGCTGATGAACAACACCTAAAAACCGAACTACACACTCTCACTAACGTACTAACATCCAATGGATTCCAGAGAAATAAGATTACCAAACTAATCCAAAAAGAACCCCCCACTAAAATCCAAGACAGAGAACAAGAAAACGGCACAGCCCTCCTCCCATATATAAAAGGCACCACAGACAGAATCAGCAAGATCCTCCACAAACACAACCTCAAGACAGCATTCTGCACAAACCGAAAAATATCCACCATCCTAAGAAACCCAAAGACAAAATTGAGTTAGAAAATCAAGGAGTATATGAAATCCCATGCACCGCCTCCCCCCCACATACATTGGACAAACCAACAGAAGAATAAGTGCACGCATTGAAGAACACAAGAACTCATTCAAAAGAGGAACCAACTTCTTCCCTGGTCCAACACTTTAAAGTCACAGGACATGATATTGACTTTTAAAAGACCAGAACTATCTCCAAAACTGAACACTTTAACAACAGAATAATCAGAGAAGCCATTGAGATAGAAAAACGCCCACACAGCATGAACAAATGAGAGGGTACCTCCCGCCTACCAGCCATTTGAAACCCGCCCTTATTGACAAACGAGTCCCTAACACAAGGAATGACACCAGACCCACACTCACAAGGTCCACACAGGATGTCACCACCGCACATCCACCCAGAAAGCAGACCCAAACCCACACTGATCATGAAGCATGACCAAGGACCAGAAGCCAGACCGCAACTACAACATTAGCCATTTCAAACCCTCCAATCCATTCATGCAGCAGACTGACACCCACTATGAAGATGTAGCACGACCACAAAGCCAAACAACAGCTATGCAGCTCACCAGCTCAAATCCCCCTGCAGCACAGACTAGACTGAGCACAACCAAGCCCCCACCAACACAGGACACACCCCAGCCAATCAGAGCACAGAAAAACCCAACGGCTTCTTAGGACACACCATTTACCAGAAAAAAAACACACACAAACCGCTATCTGCACGCACTCTCACACCACCACCCAGCACAGATCAACTCCGTAGCCAAGACACTCATCTCTAGAACAAAATGCTTAGCTGATGAACAACACCTAAAACCCGAACTAGACACTCTCACTAACGTACTAACATCCAATGGATTCCAAAGAAATAAGATTACCAAGCTAATCCAAAAGAACCCCCACTAAAATCCAAGACAGAGAACAAGAAAGCGGCACAGCCCTCCTCCCATATATAAAGGCACCACAGACAGAATCAGCAAGATCCTCCACAAACACAACATCAAGACAGCATTCTGCACAAACAGAAAAATATCCACCATCCTAAGAAACCCCAAAGACAAAATTGAGTTAGAAAATCAAGGGTATATGAAATCCCATGCACCGCCTGCCCCACCACATACATTGGACAAACCAACAGAAGAATAAGTGCGCATTGAAGAACACAAGAACTCATTCAAAAGAGGAACCAACTTCTTCCCTGGTCCAACACTTTAAAGTCACAGGACATGATATTGACTTTAAAAGACCAGAACTATCGCCAAAACTGAACACTTTAACAACAGAATAATCAGAGAAGCCATTGAGATAAACGCCCACACAGCATGAACAAACAAGATGACACCTCCCGCCTACCAGCCATTTGGAAACCCGCCCTTATTGACAAACGAGTCCCTAACACGAGGAATGACACCAGACCCACACTCACAAGGTCCACACAGGATGTCACCACCGCACATCCACCCAGAAAGCAGACCCAAACCCACACTGATCATGAAGCACGACCAAGGACCAGAAGCCAGACCGCAGCTGCAACATTAGCCATTTCAAACCCCTCCAATCCATTCATGCAGCAGACTGACACCCACTATGAAGATGTAGCACGACCACAAAGCCAAACAACAGCTATGCAGCTCACCAGCTCAAATCCCCCTGCAGCACAGACTAGACTGAGCACAACCAAGCCCCCACCAACACAGGACACACCCCCAGCCAATCAGAGCACAGAAAAACCCCATCCAATCAGAGCACAGCCAAGCTCCCACCCAATCAGTTCAAACCCCACTAGCAGTTAAAGGAAGAAACAACTGCGATCACACATTGCTCCCAGAAGCACGGCTGAAGCCTGAAGATGACGAATGAGACTCCATCGAAACGTCGCCAAGACACTTCCAATTTTACACGGGAGAAAACCCGAACAACCAAAGACCTATATACAAACACCCGTGAAAACCTCAGAAAACATATATATATATATATATATATATATATAATTATATATATATATATGAGGTCTTTGGTTGTTGGGTTTTCTCCGTGTAAAGAAATGTCTTGGACGTAAGTCTCATTCGTCATCTTCAGGCTTCAGCCGCGCTTCTTGCTCCCAGAAGCACGGCTGAAGCCTGAAGATGACGAATGAGACTTCGAAACGTTGCCAAGACATTTCCAATTTTACACGGGAGAAAACCCAAACAACCAAAGACCTACATACAAACACCCGTGAAAACCTCAGAAAACAAATATATATATATATATATATATATATATATATATATATATATATATATATATATACGGTATATATATATATATATATATATATATGAAGAAAAAAGAAAAACAATAGGACAGGAACGATAGGCACGTTAGTGCGCTTATGCACGCCCCTTATGGTCCTCTTAGGAATGGGATGAGGTCAATAGTAGAAAGTTTTTGGTTAAAGCTTTTGGGATTATGGGAAGAGACCACAGAGTCAGGTAAAGTGTTCCAATCACTGATGATTCTGTTACAGAGGTCATATTTTTTGCAATCTAGATTAAAGCGGTTAACATTGAGTTTAAATCTATTGGTTGCTCTAGTATTATTGCAATTGAAGCTGAAGTAGTCTTTAACAGGAAGGACATTGTAATAGATGATTCTATGAGTTAAACTTAGGTCTTGTCGAAGGCGATGGAGTTCTAAGTTTTCTAAGCCTAGGATTTCAAGTCTGATGGCATAAGGTATTTTGTTGTTTTCAGAGGAGTGAAGAACTCTTCTTGTAAAATATTTCTGGACATGTTCAATTGTATTGATGTCAGAAATGTGGTGACGAGCTGTATTCAAGGATTGGCCTAGCAAATGTTTTATATGCTCTGGTTAGTAGTGTAGCGTTTTTGGAAAAGAAGCTACGCAAGATTAGGTTTACAACTCTTAGAGCCTTTTTTGCTATGTAGTTGCAGTGGGCTTTGGCACTTAGATCATTTGATATGAAAACTCCAAGGTCTTTAATTATGTAGTTGTGGGCTATGCTGTTCTTTATCGGACTATTCCCTAGGCAGGGACCATCGTGACTCTGTTTTCCAAGATCTTTCCCACATACCATTATATTCTCCATGTATTTGGGAGCCAAGAGTGAACCATTGCAGGAAAACCACTAAAGGACTAGGGAGCCACCGCAATTGGATTGAAACTCTTGGCAAACTGAGCCTTATTATCTCATCCCTGGCAGAGTTTCCATCGGTTCGGATGAATTATAGCCAACTGCAATCAGGCAGCAGCTCTTTTAAGCCTGGGAGTTTAATTACAAGCTTTGTGAGGTGACCAAATTCCCCACGAGACTGAAGGCAGCCTGAATGGATTCCATTTTGAGCTGGTCAAATCTCAACTTCCTTTGTTCGGCCTGAAGGCTGAGTCAAGCTGTGTCTCTGATTAAAAAGAGGCTGACACAGGGGTGAAATTCTCCAGGTTCAGACCGGATCGCGCGATCTGGTAGCGATGGGGGCGGGTAGTTCAGAGAACCGGTAGCAAAAATCCCTGCCCCCCCCCACCCACGCCTCACTGTTCCTCTTCTCTGTCCCTTAAATTCTTAGTGGTGATATAGCTGCAAACGGCCTTAAATGACTGCCGCGGCGCTTCAAAGGGCCACACTACAACTGATCAGTGCTGTAGGCAGCTAGTAGATTGGTGCCTCTATGTTTAAAGAAGGTAGACCGGTGCCTCCCAAAAAAAGGCAATTGGTAGACTGGTGCCACTATTTTTAAAGAAGGTAGACCGGTGCCTCCCCAAAAAAAGCAATTAGACCAATGCCTGTATTTTTAAAGTAGGTAGACCAATGCACTCCCAAGTTTTGTACATTTTATTATTTTTATTATTTATTATTATTGGCCATGCCCATTCAGGCCCCTGACCACCAAGCCACGCCCACCAATTAAGCCACACCCACAGAACTGGTAAGGAAATTTTTTAGATTTTCTGGGCTGACAGAGTGAAAGATCCAGAAAACTGTGCGGTAAGACCTCCGTTTCAGGACCCCATTTCTCTCCCCTGCCCCGCCTGAGAATACAGGTGGTCCTCAACTTACAACCGTTTCCTTAGTGACCGTTCGATGTTACAACGGCACTAAAAATCATAACTTATGACCAGTTTTCACACAACTATGGCAGCATCCCCACGGTCACATGATCAAAATTTGGGCGCTTGGCAACTGGCATGTACTTATGCCTGTTGCATCGTCCCGGGGTCATGTGATCACCATTCCCAGCCGGTTTCCAACAAGCAAAATGAATGGTGGGGGGGAAGCCGGATTTGCTTAACAACCCTATGATGCTCCAAACAACTGCTGTGATTCGTTTAACAACTGTGGCGAAAAGGATTTGAATTTTGTATTTCAGAAACCAAAACACCCTTGTAAACGGATGCTTTGAAGTTCATTTCTGTGTCGTTGTGTGTATATATCACACAAAGTCTGATTGGAGAGGTTGGGTGTGCTATCAAACTCGGAAACGGGTTAATTCATCAGACAATTTTTCAGATGAACATAGTTTTTAGCATGCAAGAAGAGAGGCCCAGCTTGGTAAGACAAGTTCAAATTAAAAGATGGAATCTGGTGACAAAGCTTAACTGCCTGCCCGTCAAAACTGATCTTCTATAATCACGCTGAAACCGTCGCTTGTTTAATCATCATCGATTCTCCCGAAGTGGCTTTGTTTGAACAACCTGCCAAACCAAGAACCAACCACAACATCTGGATTCACTCAGCTGTTCTATGCAGATGCAGGACAGAGAGAAGAACCAGTCTTTGTACTGGGGTGTGAATCCCACTGAAAGATAGGAAATCCACTTTTTGATTTTAGCCCAGAATTGTTTTGCAACCGGACCGGTCCACCAGAGATGATAGTATGTTCCATAGTTACTCTTATATTTCTAACACTTTGGTGAGTTACTAGGGAACATCTTTGCTATTCTAGCTGGCGGAAGATGCCATCTGTGAAACATTTTCATCTGGTTTTCCTTGTACGCTGTCGATATTGTCAATATCAAGGCAATACAGGAATCAATAAAGGGAGAGCCAGAACAATTCTTATTAGGGATTCCAACAGAAAACTATACAAATGGTACACAATACTTAAATACTACACATATTAACAGCAGCCCGTATAGCTTACGCGCAGAAGTGGAAGAAGGAGAACCCACCAACAGAAGAAGATTTAATTAAGAAAATCCTAGAATGTGCAGAGACGGATAAACTCACAAAAGAAATAAAAAAAAAAGAGGATGCAGAATATTACAAGGTCTGGTGTCGATGGTATGAATGGTTGGAAAATAGGAAAGATAATGAAAATTGAACAACAGGGTGAAATCTGTATGTAGATGAAATAAAGTAGATGAAATGTAGATGAAATAAAGGAAGATAGATAATATAAAAGTAGAGTAAGATAGAATTGAAATATGTATAAATAGGAAGAAAGGACCGCTTTGAAGGAAGGAATAAAAGGAATAGAATTTTTATTGGCCAAGTGTGATTGGACACACAAGGAATTTGTCTTGGTGCATTTGCTCTCAGTGTACATAAAAGAAAAGATACCTTCATCAAGGTACAACATTTACAACACAAATGATGGTCAATATATCAATATAAATCATAAGGATTGCCAGCAACAAAGTTACAGTCATACAGTCATAAGTGGAAAGAGATTGGTGATGGGAACGATGAGAAGATTAATAGTATTTGAATAGCTGATAAGAAACAGTGATATGTATATAAATGTTATATGTCTTTCTTGTGTTTTAATGTGTTCAAAATAAAAAACTTTATATATATATATATATTTTCTGAGGTTTTCGCGGGTGTTTGTATGTAGGTCTTTGGTTATTCGGGTTTTCTCCCGCGTAAAATTGGAAGTGTCTTGGCGACATTTCGACGAAGTCTCATTCGTCATCTTCAGGCTTCAGCTCCCAGAAGCACGAAGCTGAAGCCCGAAGATGACGAATGAGACTAAACGTCAAGAC